>NC_137833.1:45750667-45870667 GCF_963921795.1 Nannobrachium achirus
TTACCAGCATTACTCAAGTGGGCATACTGAACGGCTGGTTGATCGGATGCACCGATCGGATCGGATCGGTGAATTTACCTTTTGATCTAAACCACCGATTATCGCCGATCACGCTTTGATCGGCCCGATCCGATCCATTGCCGATTGATCGGTAACATCTCTAGTTATTCCTAATAAAATAATTTCTATAAGCCTGTCAAGCTGTCACACTCACACACACACACACACACACACACACACACACACACACACACACCCACGCACGCACGCACGCACGCACGCACGCACGCGCACGCACACACACACACACACACACACACACACACACACACACACACACACACACACACACACACACACACACACACACAACACACACACACACACACACACACACACACACACACACACACACACACACTCCTGCTGAGAAAACTTGTATTATTATTATTAGTGGCCAAGGCCACGAAGTGGCAAATGGCCACTCATTGATATTGGACTTCATCATTACTATTATTCTTCCGCCACTTTTTCTCTAGCGGCTAGACCGTGCAGTCACTTTTTATGAAACTCGGCAGTATGGCAGAGGACTATGCCAAACGGCTAAAACGCGAAGCTCGCAACAATCGGCCAAAGGGTGGCGCTGTAGGAAGCCTTTGAAAAATGCCAACTTTGAACTGGTGTAGCTCATGCCCTGTTTCAGGTACAGCAATGAAACCTGTATACTAGGGATGCGAAGATATACCGGTACGGATCGTAATCGCGATACAAACGTGCGCGATACGAGTGAATCGGTTCATTCAGGGTGGATCGGTACAATTGACGGCTGGAATCGTGATGTATCGTATCGTGGGTGTCTGGATCGGTACATTCCACGGTTGGATCGATTTTTGCATAATAGTATTTCATTCTATACTGTGTTTCCGAGGCGCATTGAATGCCCCATCAGCCCTCCCCCCAAAAAGCACTTGTAGCGACTCTACAGACATGCGTATTTTACAGCAGCACTGAGCTGCTCAGCGGAGCGCAGTGAACCCGGAATGCAGAGACAGACAGACAGCACTCGTGAGCCCACTGCTTAAACATGCAAGATTAGTACCACGTTTAGCTTTATAACATCCCTGTCCAATGTTCGCTGATGTGATCCGTTGTTGTGTCACTGGACTGGAGCACGCTGCGTGATATTATGATCCACATTCCACACCCGTTTGTTCTTCTTGTCGAGTCTGCGACAGAATTGATTTAAACAAAGCAGAAGCTTCCACGCTTTAACTACACACACGTATGAACTACAACAACGATACTGGGCGTGCAGCTAGCGATTAAAACAAAGTATTTGACACTGTTTCAAAACTTGTTACTGTAGCAGGCAGAACACTCTTCTGCTGCTGCTGTTCCCTCTGCAAAGAGAGGCTGGAGCCTGATTTATACTTGGCAGCTCGACGGTGTCGCGCACGCACCTAAATAGCAGACCTACAAGCTCACAACGCGACGCGTTGTGACTCAAATATCTACGTTTTGAAACATTTTGGCTAGAAATGGCAAAATCCTAGATTATATTCATACAATATAATAATAATACAGGTCAAGGATCCTTAACTGAGAAGAGAGAGATCAAGCAGGGACCCCCACTGTAGGCTATTTTAGACTACTATAGGCTATTATATAAAACTATTGCAGATTAAAACTTGTCAGAGACTTGTTTGACAGCACTATTTCATCAGTGACATTAATACATTACTATGTTGTGTTTATTTGTTCACACATTATCTTTTCTATTAATATGATGGATTTATGTTATTCATTATAATCCATGAATTATTATCTCTTAAACCCTCAATAAGTGTTAATGTATTGGCTAATGTTCCCCCATAGGGTTGCTACTTGCTAGGGTTCAATTGGTTACTGTAAAAACGAACTATTAATATTTGGCCGCCTCACATAACTCTGAGGACCCTAGGGGTCCCTGACCACCTGTTGAGGATGTAATGATATATAATAATGATATAATGATATAGTATTAATCAAACAATTTTACCAGCCAGCAAGGAGTGTTCTCCCAGATTTCAATAAGTTGGATTGTTAGACAGAGCCTAGTACTACAGTGAAACAATAAATTGTTTGGAAATTAAATGTAATGCATTTTTAGTAATTTTTTGGGGGGGAAATTTACATGGGCTTTAATATAAATCCTTTGCATTGTGTTGAATCGCACCGAATCGTGAATCGTATCGCATCGTAAGCACCAGGGGTGTATCGCAAAATATCGTGAATCATATCGCATCGTATCGGGGTCAGGGGTGTATCGTGATGTATCGTATCGGCAAGATTTCAATGTATCGCAATTATATCGTATCGCTGGGAGTGTATCGTGATGCGTATCGTATCGCCTCAGTGGTCGAGATTCACATCCCTACTGTATACACTTATGCGTCTCCTAATGCCGAACAACTTTTACACTCTGACTTTTGACCTCTGACCTTTACTTCTCCCACAATTTTGAATTATATGAAAAACAGTAAAAATGTATCTCCTCCTGGGATTTTCGCGTAACGTGCGCGAAACTTTTAGGCGGATTTTCTTTAAAGCGAAACATTATTTTTTTAATAATTCACTCAATGTTGCAGTTATATGCAAATTATTCTTCTGCCTCTAAATCATACATGCAAAGTGACACGTTCATGGCATTTGGCAAATATGTAGAGGGTTAGTCCAAATATCACTGAAAGCAATCTTACTCCAATTGGCCAAAGGGGGGCGCTATACGAAGCGTTTGAAAACTCAAACTTTAAAGGGGCATAAGTCATGCCTCGTTTCGTTTGAAGACATGCAACTTGCTTACACACGTGCCTTGACTCAAGCGGAAGACATCTGTGTCTTTGTTAAGTAAGCTCCGCCCTTAGATTTTCCGCCATTTTGAGCAGTTTGTAAAACGCTTAAACCCGCTTTTATTCCGGAACTTTCGCGTCACGTGCACGGAACCTTTTTTACATGAACTTTGGACCAATATCTAAAGATCTGTCAGATCGGATTTTTTAAAAATTGAAACATGCTTTTTTAATAATTCAATGCATATTGCGGTTTTATGCAAATTATTCTTCTGCCTCTAAAACATACATGCAAAGTAAAAATTTCATGATGAACTACTATAGAGGGTTAGTCCAAATATCACTGAAACCAATCTTACCCCAATTGGCCAAAGGGGGGCGCTATATCATTTTGAAAGAAGGCGTCAAGTACATTACATGAAACTTTTTTTTTTTTTTTAAATGACAGGTCCATTATGTGTGACTGCCGTAGTGTAGTGGTCAGTGCCTGTGCCTGATATATGGATGGTTGTGAGTTCAAACCCTACATCGGGTTGAGTTGATGTTAACATCCTGGATGCCCATGGCATGTGCGTATGTCAAACTCTTTAATGTTGACACGTCTGATCTAACTCCAGATCACGTTCATGTTTAAAATGAGCCCTTCTCTACCGGCCGTTTTTTTTTTCTGTTCTGAGTAAAAGAAAATATGATCACTCAAAAATGTCAGAAATACTCAGATTACATTTACTCAGATTGATTTCACCCCAAGCCTCCAAAATATAAAAAAGAAATCAATAAAATCAAGGCACTCAGCCTACATAGAACTTTTTTTTTTAAACAAACATAGTTAACAGATCCTGTGGCTGCCTAGTGTAGTGGTCAGGGCATATGCCTTTCATGCAGAAGGTCGTTGGATCGAATCCCGCCTGGGGTTTATATAAACATAAAACCATGACATTTGGTAGACTTTACAGTTTGGTTCCTTGAACAATGTCTGATATGGAGCCTTCCTAAAAATGTCCCCCAACCCCCCTTGATGCGTATTTTAATATCCGCCATTACTAAATAATGTATTTTGCATCATAAATCCTGAAACAAGCATTATAATACAAACTGTCATGTCTACACCTATGTTGTGATTTCCAAGGATTGCAATGATGACATGTACCAGCTCAGTGGCCTAGTGGTTTGAGTGTCTGCCCTGAGACTGGGAGATCCGGGTTCAAACCCGGGTCGTGTCATACCAAAGATTCTAAAAAATGGGACCCAGTGCCTCCCTGCTTGAAACTCAGCATCAAGGGTTGGATTGGGGGTAACTCCCTGCGACATACTAGCGTCATGTCCAGGGGGTGTACTTGTACATCAAGCTGCCTTACACTACAGAAACAGGAGATAGGCTCCTGCCCTATGAGATTCATAGCCCGGCCGATTCATATGGTCTTCATAGCTCAGCAAGGCTTACTATGTACATCATCAAACTGTCCAGGTGCATAGTATCACAGTTTTTTATGTCTGTTGCATATAGGCCTACAGTCTTTTGCATACATGTTGTGTAGAGGCCAATTTGTGCTTTTACCTATAACCACCGATTAGTGTAAAACTTTGTATGCACACTTCCCAGAGGCCAAGGAAAAACCTGTGCCCTGCATTTTTCACATCTGCCATTTATAGCGCCACCAGAAGGCCGACTTACAGTGTGTAAAACACATTCTTCGATATTACTCCTTCAGATTTTATCCGAAAATCACACAAATCAGTACACAGTATCTCTACAGTGATGTAATCATGACGGATTTGACAGATATCATATTCTATCTAATTGGCTAACATTGAATTCCAAGGTTTGCAGGATTGCTCCTTTTTGAACAAAATGTCTCAAACGCAGCCTGCTATGTGTGTGAAATTTTGCACACACATTCCCACTATACCCAGGGGGCAAAGGAAGGTGTGCTGCATTTGCCCCGACATAAAAGGTTGTCCACCAGAAATATTATCTATGACCCAGTAGGATCACAACCTATATGGACAACCCGGTCAATTTGTACGGCAAAGTTCCAATATGGCCGCCTCAATATTAGCCCCTATTAGTTTTAATGGGGGGTGAATAGGGAAAAATTTTAAACTGAGGGATATTTCCACGAAACTTCACAGGTCGATCAATGGTATACATATGAACATTTTTTTCTATTGCAAGTTTCCATGAAATCCAATATGGCCGCCACAATATGGCCGCCATAATGTAAGGACCCAGAAAATAGGTTTTGCCTCTAACTTCTGAACCAGATGAGCTAGAAACGCAAACTTGGTGTCTATTTCATGGTGTCTGACCATGGGAGACTCAATGGAATAGCTAATTTTATTATTGGGACCAAAACAATGTATCTTAGAAATTATTTTTTTATTAAAAAAATTAATAAAAAAAGAGAGAGATTATCTCAATGAAATGAATGCAACTGCCTTTTTGGGTCTTTCACACATAGACATGCACATGCTTTCCAACAACTTCAGCTTCAGGGAAATTATAATGAACACATGATTAAAACAGGCTGCATTATAATGCAAATAATTGCTAGTCACTATCACTGTCATGTGTACCTATCCTGCTGCATCTTGTCTCCAGTCCTTGGCAACGACACCCCAAGTAGCATGCAATTCCCTTCTTCGCACATGAAAGGTTTTTCTGGCAGCCTTTGATACAGCTACATGATATTGCCTTGTCCATAGGCCAGGCTGGCTCTGTAGATGGACAGGGGACTGCCTTCCCATGGCGGCAGCATGATATAGGCATCTATATCATGCTGCCACCCACCTCCTAGACCTTCCAGAGCTGTGGGTGAGAACAGAGCAGGATGCATATCTTCCTATCCATCACATGGTCTCAGCCCTTGGACTCGCACAGTGTCGTGCCCTGCCCTTTATTCACAGCCTGAGTGGCAGAGATACCACCAGCTATCCCTTTTTCACTGGAAAGAAGGCATGGTTCAAGACCAGCATGGGTCTAGATCTCCCTGCACTTCAGGAGTTTGGTGAAAATTCCTCTTATTCCCTCTCAGAGGATGTCAAGAATCAGGCTAGAGACCTCACAATAGCTGTATATGCATCAAAAGCTGACCATTCGGAGGACTTTGACCTGGCAAAGCTGAGAGTGTACAAGTTCCTAAATAACCGATCAACCCTGTTGAAGCTGCTGCCACCTACAGAAAATGCCTTTGGCCTGCACCTGAAAAGAGCTGCTCTTGCAGCCATAATAGATAAAACTGCACACATCGCGAAGCCAGACATCCCTTGCTTCACTGAATATGGATGGTCTCTCAGTGATGGGAAGGCAGTCCCCTGTCCATCTACAGAGCCAGCCTGGCCTATATCAATGGACAAGGCAATATCATGTAGCTGTATCAAAGGCTGCCAGAAAAACTGTTCATGTGCCATCCATCCATCCATCTTCAACCGCTTATCCGGAATCGGGTCGCGGGGGTAACGGTTCCAACTGAGACTTCCAGATTTCCTTATCCTGCGTAACTTCCTCCACTCCCTCTGGGAGTATACCGAGGCGTTCCCAGGCCAGTCTGGAGATATAATCCTTCCATCTGGTCTTAGGTCTGCCACGGGGTCTCCTCCCAGTGGGACGTGCATCGAGGACCTTCCTAGGAAGGCGCTCGGGGGGCATCCATACTAGATGCCCGAACCACCTAAGCTGACTCCTTTCCAAGTGAAGGAGCAGCGGTTCTACTCCAAGTCTCTCTCGGGTGATTGAACTTCATGTGCGAAGAAGGGAATTGCATGCTACTTGGGGTGTCGTTGCCAAGGACTGGAGACAAGATGCAGCAGGATAGGTACACATGACAGTGATAGTGACTAGCAATTATTTGCATTATAATGCAGCCTGTTTTAATCATGTGTTCATTATAATTTCCCTGAAGCTGAAGTTGTTGGAAAGCATGTGCATGTCTATGTGTGAAAGACCCAAAAGGGCAGTTGCATTCATTTCATTGAGATAATCTCTCTCTTTTTTTATAAATTTTTTAAATAAAAAAATAATTTCTAAGATACATTGTTTTGGTCTCTGATTTTATCTGAAGTCATTGCTACAACTACATACAGTAGAATCGGACAGGAAATATAATATCTTGTTTACAGCCATTTTGACAACATGCAAACTCAAGAATAATACAGGTATAAGTCCCTTCTGTGCCATAAATCTTAGCAAATGGATTCATATTGCTTGTATTTGCAAAAGCAGTCAACAATCATGGTAGAAATTATGTTAAAGCTCTATTTTGGGAATCCACCATCTTGCAAATATGCACAATAAAGGTCCAGACACACCCAATAATAAAATTAGCTATTCCATTGAGTCTCCCATGGTCAGACACCATGAAATAGACACCAAGTTTGCGTTTCTAGCTCATCTGGTTCAGAAGTTAGAGGCAAAACCTATTTTCTGGGTCCTTACATTATGGCGGCCATATTGTGGCGGCCATATTGGATTTCATGGAAACTTGCAATACAAAAAATGTTCATATGTATACCATTGATCAACCTGTGAAGTTTCGTGGAAATATCCCTCAGTTTAAAAATTTTCCCTATTCACCCCCCATTAAAACTAATAGGGGCTAATATTGAGGCGGCCATATTGGAACTTTGCCGTACAAATTGACCGGGTTGTCCATATAGGTTGTGATCCTACTGGGTCATAGATAATATTTCTGGTGGACAACCTTTTATGTCGGGGCAAATGCAGGTTTCCTAAAAAAAGGCTGGTTTGCCCCCTGGGTACTAGGCCAAGGAACAGATGCCACCCTTCTCACATTGGCCTGTTATAGCGCCACCAGCGGGTCAATTTTTGCAAAACACATTTTTGGAACAAAATGCTTCAAATCCCGCATGCAGCGTCCGATTGCCGTGAAAGGCCCAAGAACACGTGGCACCCTTTTCACTTTGGCCTATTAAAGAGTCACCACTAGGCCAAAAAAAACCTACCTGACCTGCCGGAGTCCTGTTCGGAAGAACACTGCTTCTAGTTTTT
The DNA here is from genome assembly GCF_963921795.1 of Nannobrachium achirus. Lineage (NCBI taxonomy): Eukaryota > Metazoa > Chordata > Actinopteri > Myctophiformes > Myctophidae > Nannobrachium > Nannobrachium achirus. Next base: position 45,758,504 of record NC_137833.1, read on the forward strand.
CTTTGATATTCTTCTTTGCTTTCCCTTGATGCCTTTTTGCTTTCCTGCTTTTTATGCCTTGGCCACTTTATCGCTGCTTGCAGCTATATTTACCCTTATTATTATTGTAGAGTAGGCTACGTAGAATATTGGCTATATACTATTTGTCATTATTTCACATATTTATTATTATTATTATTATCTGTCTATGTAATCTATGTATCTATCTGTTGTCTGTCTGTCTGTCTGTCTGTCTGTCTGTCTGTCTGTCTGTCTGTCTGTCTGTCTCTGTCTGTCTCTGTCTCTGTCTCTGTCTCTGTCTCTGTGTCTGTGTCTGTCTGTCTGTCTCTCTCTCTCTCTACTGTTTGATGTGGGGGAACTATGTTGGCGGAACGGACATGTGATCCAAGATGGCCGCGGTGTGAATAAGGTCTATGGGAGACTCAGTAGGAGACTCCGCCGGTCATCAAATTATTGGCTCAAGAATGAAGAAGAAATAAATCTCCATGAATTCAAGGCTTCATGGGGTGTGTGATGCATAGAAAATATGTCATTTTTTGGGTGACTACTCCACCTAGGGGTTTTCAAACTTTTTTAATTCAAGGCAAACTGGCCCTCTGACTCAAATCATAAAGTAGCAGCAAACTTAGAAATGATGCTTCACTGCCTCCCAATTTCCCTGCTTCAAATTGTTCTTCATAATTTACAATAAACCAGAGTATGGAACTACACAGATCCATCTTGATCACATGACTAGATATGTGTACCGATTTGCTTGATGCTTGGCAATATCCTCTGGCATCCAGGGAGTGTGCGATCAGTTTCACTGTGGATCAGAGCAATGGTGCCACAGGTTAATTAGCTAATCACAGACGGACAAACGGACGGACAAGGTGCAGAACATAGTCTAGGCCACGCCCTCAGACAATAAAAGAAGAGTGTTTATGAGAAACATGTCCGACCATACCAACCCTCGGGGACTCGGCGTGGGGCGGCCGAGTGGCACGTGTCGCGGACAACCTCAATTTTCGTTTCCGAAACCGGCGGGAAGCGTTCGCAATCTCCTTATGCGGAGCTGATTGTTGTCAGGCTGTTCTGGAGGAAATCGGCGCAAGCGCTGACTCATTGTGACATCACTTCATAATAGACTCTGACATCACGTACGCTACATGAGTCAACAAAAAATGCCATGGTTACGTATTGAATGTCATCAGTATGACATAACCGAACAACGGGGTGTGATGGGTATTGCCTAACAACCGGAGGGGCATCATTCCCCACGGGTGGGGAGCAAACAGTCTGTGTATTGTATACTGCTCAAGATGAAAACAGGCAGATACAGAGATATCCATATATGGGCATAAAATGGACACAGACAAACAGATAAATGGGGTTTGCGTTAAAGGGTGGGGCTTTCATTCCCTATTTACATCGTTCCCGAGTAGGCTGGTCCCCGACTAGACGATTGGCCGCCCGAAGGGAAGAGATCTCCATATATGGGCATAAAAGGGACACATACAGACAGATACAGAGATCTCCAAATATGGGCATAAAATGGACGCAGACATACAGATATCTCCATATATGGGCATGATATGACCAGGCAAACAAATGGTCAAAACGGGTCCTATGACAACAGTTATAATGGGGTTTGCATTAAAGGGTGGGGCATTCATTCCCTATGTACATTGTTCCCGAGTAGGCCGGCACCCAACTAGACGCTTGGTCGCCCAAAGGGCAGAGATTCCATATATGGGCATAAAAGGGACACAGACAGACAGATACAGAGGGCATAACATGGACGCAAACAGACAGATATATCCATATATGGGCATAAAACAGGTGGTCAAAACAGGTCGTATGACAACCGGTATAATGGGGTTTGCATTAAAGGGTGGGGCATTCATTCCCAATTGACATCGTTCCCGAGTTGGCCAGGTCGCCGACTAGACGCTCGGCCGCCCGAACCGATCTTCTAGTATTGTAAATAAACCTATTGTTTTAAACACTTATAAACCAGCCGTGTGCTTTCCTCTCCTCCTTTTTGTTAAGGCCTACAAGTCATGGTTGTAACAAACATCCACCCTTGAAGTCTGTCAAGCTGTCAGTACACACGCTGCAACATTCTCACCTCTAAAGCGTCATACACACACACACACACACACACACACACACACACACACACCAAGAAGTCAATGATAATACAGCTGCTATTGTATGTGTACCACTATGCATCAATGATCAAACAATATACAACATATTGTATTATAATTGCATGAACTCGTTTCCTTCATCTATCTCTTGTCTTTCCCCACAACTTTCAGTTTGTGAGGCATGTGTTTCCTGTATCAGTTGGTGGTTTAAGCCACATGCTTCTAAATAATTGTGTTTACACACACGCACACACGCATGCACGCACACAGGTGCGTGTGTGTGTGTGTGCATACTGCAGTACCCCACTAAGGTCTATGACCTCATTGGTGGACGTTGGACCAACGGTGGATGTCACAAACTCAAACACTGGTCAGGGTTCAGCCATGAGAATACACAGAGTTACACAGTCAGAGTCAAGTTCAAGTTGAGAGAAGAAGGATTGTAAAAGGCATTAGTCTTTCTTTCTTTCTTTCTTTCTTTCTTTCTTTCTTTCTCAGTTGTGCAGTGGTTTGTGGAGACTTGGAAGTGCTCTAATTTTACCAGTTGGGCAGCAGGGCTGAGCAGAGTTGGGGACGCCTGGGGCTGGAGACGCCTGGGGACATCTTAGGCACTCAAAGGCTGCGTCCGAAATCCACCCTATTCTCTAATGTAGTGTACTAAAAGGGGGCTCTGCCATTTTGAACTAGTGTCCGAATGTATAGTGAGCATTTTTGTACGTGTACTGAAGTATCCCACAATGCATCTGGATTTGTAGTGTACATTCGATGGTCACTATTCAAGCCCTACCGCCCCACAATGCACTGCGCTGCGGCCGCTGTCTCGCACTTTGAGCACGCACGTGCAGTGTGCCGGCTCGTCTCTGGGCAGAAGGCAACGAACGCAGCTAGCCATAGCCACCTTTTGCTGAACAAAAGCAACAGAGCCACTCGTAGCAGAATCACCGGCTAAAGAAAACAACTTTGTCACCAGAGAACAAATGATGAAAAAAGCTCTAAAGTTGTTTATGAAGAGAATTATACAAGAATAGACGCTGGATGCTTTTGTTTTTCGATCTCTCTTTTCTTCCCAACCTTCCACAGCTGATAATAATAATCATGATAAATAATGTTATTTATTAAGTTAGCAAGAATAACCTATTTTATCACAAACATGGGTGTATGTCTGCATGTGAGACAAATGATTGTGGCACAAACATTATTCATTCATTCACCAATGAATGACTACAATTGAAAAATATATATATTTTTTTTATAAGATTTTATTGAATTGTGATAAATAAAAACATATAGGCCTATTTCTCATAATAACACCGCAACATGTTGGTATGTTATTTACAATCCACAAGCATTGGGGAGTTGATGTACAAGCTCACAACGTGTCGCTTCGCCCCTGTTGAGAGCTTGTAGATCAGCTATTATTTATTGCTCCAAAAGCAGGGCTCTGAGCGTTTTAACTGTGCGACAACGATGACGCAACCAGATGGCGACGGAGTAGTGTCCGAAATGCGCTGATTTGTTCACTACTGTAGTACACTACATCTGGATCCCTCATTTAGGGTTAGGGAGTAGGGAACGTGTTCCGCATTTCGGACACAGCCAAAGTGTTAACACTTTGAGTGCCTAAGATGTCCCCAGGCGTCTTAAAATGTACCCCTCCACACTTCACATAGTCAGAGGCACAGTATGCTGCAGAATGCATTGCTACGCCTTGAAGAACAGCATGCAACCAACATGCTGCTAGGGACTGTCACGCTCACTCAAACTTCTGTCCGAGTCAGTGCAGCAGTTGGCTGAGACTCAGCAAGAGTTTGTGCATGTGGGGCCTCTGAAAGGAGGAAGGGCCTCTGACTTTGACTAATAGCTAACTAGGCTATAGTCTGAAATAAACAAGAATGTATCAATACTTTTAAATAAGGAGGGTAAAGACCAGTAGCGCTTTGGAGGCCGGACGCGACCGGACGCTGTGTGGTCGAAAAATTCCCACACGGACGCACGGACGGCACCGAACGGTGCACGACCGTGTAAACGCGTGCATACCCCCCCCCCCCCCCCCCCGCGAGAGCCGCGGCAATCCCCCACCCCGCGAATCCGCGATAACTACAAGCAATACTTTAATCAGTGGCTACTACTATGCATAACAGGTTTCTAGTGTTGAATGTGTGAGCGTCTTCAAGCCAAGCACCCTCTATTCATATGGATATATACTACTTTAACACCTAGGTTTCCAGCTGTGAATGCATGTGCATGTGTCGATGTGTGTGTCCTCATACATGGCTCCATTACTGTGTGGTATTTAGTGTTTGAGATTCGTTCAAGGCAAACTTTGTTTCTCTAGCCTACTGCAGCGCTGTATTTTCTAAATGAATTAAAAGAAAGTAGAACATAAAATCTTATGTAACAATGCAAATGTAATCAAGACTAGAAAACTATTGTTTTCCCACCATTAGATCTGCTGACATCCTTTCTATCTAAATAGCCTCTAGAGGCGCGTGCACGCGCGTGCACGTGACGTCAATAAATGACCGTCCGCCCGGAAAAGAAAATCCCAAAGCACCACTGATGGACCCATATGTATAACTCAGAGTGTACAAATGGAACCCCACACTCAGAGTTAAATTAATTTGTTGATTTTATAAAAAATACAAGTTGGGTTAGCGTTAGGGAGAGAGTCCACCTCTCTGTAAGGTTATGGGCTAGCTTAGGTCATATTATATGATTTAATTTTTGGGAAAGCAATCTACAAGGTCAAAAGCCAGTGTTAATTTAAATTGAGTGTGAAATGGTAGGCCTATACCAAATTTTCGCATGCATGCTTACATTGGCACTTTGGCACTACACATAGTGCTTTTGGACTGTATTTTATTCATAATAATGACACTTCTTTAGATGTGTCAATGTCAATATGTCAATGTATTGTTATTTTGACTCATATTTAGGCCCATTGTTTGTATTGTATTTACACAACATGTTGTCAACATGTGTATATAAGATAGATAGATTTATTATCCCAAGGGGGGAAATCAGTCTGTGGGCCTAATACTGAATAATAATGGATATAAAACCCTTTTTCCCCCGTCTTTTTAAATTTAACTGTCCTATAGTAGCCTACAGTTTATTAACAGTAGTCGAACCGCTATTACTTATTCTGTAATTAAATTTGAATAAGCCATAACTTGACATGACTTGATGCACTGACGCAGTATACATGCACTCGACATATTTGCTCATCAGTGCTCAAGTTGTGCTCAGAAGGTTAGAGTGTTTGCTCAGACCGAAAAAAAATTAGAGGGAACATTGACCGCTACAGCGGCTCAAGGTTGATGGCAAAAAATGAAGAACGAAGGTAACAGGGGTACATTTCAATGGAACGCCAACAATGTCCCATCCCCCACACCCCTCCAGCCACTGTGGTCAGTTACTTAGAAATGCGTCTGCTTCCTACCCTTTCACACCTTTGCACCTTTCTGTGAACACCTAAAGCCACAGACTTGCCGAGAAAGGATGTATGTCAAAGTGCGTCATAAGCAAAGAGCTATAAGAGAAAGACTTGTTCAGTGAAGACTACAGTCTGGACAACAGCCAGGTCCAGATGCTGAGGCATACATGGAGAAAGTCTGGATCATCATCTTCTTGGTCTGCAACTCAGGTACAGTATAACTTTATCTTCAGAATTATTCACTCATTTTATTCACTCTCACAGCTTGTTGTTTTGATTCGGAGAGAAATAAAGCACAAATATTTATCGGATTATTTAGAACAAAAATTGAGCTTGGTATGTGGATTTCCGTGAAGGATTTAGCCATTATTGTGGTGTTATACATTATATACTGTGATATTCAGAGGGACATTTAAAAACAACCAAAAATGTGCAGTTTGTCTGAGAAAGAGCTACCACACTCGAAACGTCATGTAGTTCAGGTGAACATTTCTTCCTATATTTTACTGAGAGAAATTAAGGAAGAGGTCGCAAAAAGAAAAAAAAAAAGAAAAAAAATGCCTTTCAATTCAGTGATTTTCTGAATGGGCATGTACTCTGAACGGTATACTCTTTTGAAATCGGCCCCATTCTATGTCACAGGGGGCTATTTCCTATTGGGCCCCCTCGAGAACGGGCGGTAGTTTTTTGGGAGGCTATATTCTATTGAGACATATGAGGTGGAATGAGGTAAAGTGGTGCTAAAATTGGAACGATACAGAGAAGATTAGCATGGTGCCATGGTATCTTCTCTGTATCGTTTCAATTTTGGCCCAAAGACAGCGCCCCGTTGCCAACAAAGGGCATTTTGGTAATGCATGTGAAATGGCTTGGAATTAGAGACAGACAGAACATGAAATTTCAATATCTGAGTGGTTGTTTAGGCTAAAACCTGTATAAAACCGTATTATGGACCAATATTTATATAAAATATATGTTTTTAAAAGCATGGTGTGGCCCCTTTAATAAAAAGTGTCAGTCAAATAATTTGGTCCAAAATATGGGAATTCTTAAGTTGTATTGCCCATGCAGGTTTAACTGGTACTCTCCTTCATTTCAACAGGCACACAGTTGGCATCAGCAGTCCACCTTCATTCCCCTGAAGATGTGATGGTTGAGTCACCAGGTGTGTAGAGTTTAGACATGAACTGTATGATTAAGTAGAAAAGTAGCCATCTAAATAATTGCTTTATTAAGCATAAAACATTATAACATAATAGTATAATAATATAAGTACTGAATACAACATGAATGATTTACATGAGCAGAACACAATTGAAATGTCTAAAATATTAATACCTTGAATGAATCAATACACAATAATGAATTAAATCTTATCACAATAACACAGTTGGAGGGTTGCAGGGTTATATGTGGCCTAAAAGTACAACTTGTTCATCACAAAGGTATACATTTGATTCAGACGAGTGATAAATAAATAAATAAAGCTATTTTCACTAATTTTGCATGACTCTTTTATATGACACAGATTAAAATATGGCTTAAAGGAGTAGTTCACCCCCAAAATGACTTTTTTATATTGATTACTCAGGCCATGGAGACTTGAGTTCAATAATATTTTTTGGTATTTGTCGCATTCCTAAGAAAAAAAATGATTATAGTAAATTTAGCCCCATTCCTTCCGGATGGGGACCCAAATGCATTCAGGTCCCCATCCGGAATCAATGGGGGTACATTTATTGTAATCAAATTATTGTCTTAGGAATGCGACAAAACACAAAAAATATTATTGAACTTAAGTCTCCATGGCACGAGTAATCAATAGAATAATAATAATAATAATAATTTTGGGGGTGAACTACTCCTATAAGTGGTGTGCTGTACATTTGTAATTTGTTTACCAAATGTGTGTTCAACCAGGCTAAAGCATATTATACACCACCGCTTTGTTTTCCCCCAAACACTTTGCATGTATATCGTAGTATATATCAGTCAAAGGTTTTCAGAAAAGAAGATAACTATATAATTAATTAAAAAAAACACTATGTCATCTGGTTGACTTAGACAATCATGAGGCAATCATCTGCCTTCATTTATTTCTGACTAATTCTACTCTCCTAACACTGCTGATTCAGCTTGAATTATTGCCAATATCCTCAGAATGCTTATTACTTATAATGTATGGCTAAGTCAAAAAAGATTACTTAAAATTACTTAGGCAGAAAGGAATGTAACAAGCATTCTAAGAGGCACAATGATGCAGCAGTCAATTTGACCAAAAGGGTGACTTAGGCAATTATGTTATGATGCTAACCTACATAAATTCATTCGTGTATATAATGTTCTACAGCCTGTGGTGTTCCTGCCATCGAACCAAAAGTCCCTGAATGTCTTCCAAGTGATGGACTAGGTATCATCAATGGTCAGGAGGCTAAAGCTCATTCCTGGCCCTGGCAGATCACCCTGCAGGTACATCATTTTACAACACTTTGTTTATGTTTAACATGTAATTATCCACACATGTCACTGATAGACTGGACAGTGCATTCATGGCATAATTATCATTAAACGCAATAGCTGAATTACTGAACAGCCGATATCCCTGTTGTCATCCCTTAGTATGGGTCTGTTATCACCGTTGTCATCCCTTAGCTCAGTAGTCTGCTGGCTACCAGGAGGCTGATAGACCCGTTATCACCCATGGTCTTGTCATTGCAATGCGCACGTTCAGAGGAATGATTTATTGCTGTTCCTCAGCGGGACTCAAACTCGGGCCTTTGGATTCCCTGCTAATCATCGCTGCTGAGTGAGCTAACCAGGCAGCTAGCTGGACGATTTTAATTATTATTTTCGTTTTTATTTGTGTTAACTTGCACCATGTGAACTAGGGGGGAACAATATTTACTATTCTGTCCATAAGGGCACATAAATCGGTAATGTGTGACCAGTGGGTGATAACGGGTCTACCAGCCTCCTGGTAGCCAGTAGACAGACTACTGAGCCTTAGCTAAGGGATGGCAATGGTGATAACAGACTAAGGGATGTTAATGTGGGTATCAGGTGCAGAGAGACTAAGTTAGAAAAATCCTATGTCACTAACAGAGCCTTAATGTGAATTCAGAATGTCATGGATAGTGACCAGGGTCAAAAGAACTATCTGTGTGGTGGATCACTGATCAAGAAGGACTGGGTTGTGACTGCTGCCCACTGTGAGATCAGGTACAGTAGAGTAGACAATGTCTCCCTCTGAAATAAATATTTTATTCTATCCATCTACAGTACAGTAGCATTTCCAAAACTGAGAGTACACACTATTTCAACATGCTAGAGTAAGATTTTAAGAACAAAATAAGAACAACATGGATACAAAACCACAAAGCAATCTGTTACAACTCAACCAATTGGTGTTCTTGTGTGGGGGAGACAGACATGCTGCAGTCCCTATTAGAGTCTTAAAAGTCTTTTCCGTAAATCTCTCACCATCTTTTCAGTGATTTAGACCACCGTGTAATCCTGGGCGCGCATGACCCCTGGAGCAGGTACGATGTAGTCCAGACTAGTAAAATTAAGGTTGGTGATCTGGTTTATATTGCATGATACAGCTGTAATACAGACACAACATTATGTTTATTTGTTATCAGAGTGATCTCAATTACCTCCATTCTTTTTTTTCTCCTTTTTTTTGATAACTTTTTAATGTTTGATGCTACATATTGTAAAACATGGTTAAAGCCAGACATTCAATCAACAAGCAGCAACAACTGGCTTCTTGCACATAATACTCCTTAAAAGGATCTGTGGCTATAAGCCTTTTGCCATCTATAACTAAGATTACAAATAAAAAAATAATAAGAAATAGGCCTAGTTACTCAAGAGAGACAATGCCCGACGCAAGTTGATGATGTCATTTGTCCATGTGTGGTCCAGCCCAATGGAATGTATATGGAATGAATAAAAACTATTTTAAATATTGATTTGATGCTCATATTAACCATAGGACGTATTAAGTTGTTTTCTATTTGCACCTGCATTCCATAAATTCCATAAGACTAACAAGGACTGGGTTAGACCACACATGGACAAATGACAGTATCAACTTGTGACGGGCATTGTCCCATGCACACCGAGTAAAAGATGAACTATTCTAAAATAAATAAAACATTGAAAGAGTTTTTAATTTTAGTTACAGAGGGCAATTCAAATATACACTGTAATAAGGCATATAAGGCTTTTTAGCCAGGGATCTTTTAACCGCTAAGATGACTGTGTAATTTCCCCAGGAGGTCTTCAAACACCCAAAGTACAAGACAGTGGACTCTGACGATGACGCCTATGACTATGACATCGCACTGATCAAGCTGAAAACCCCTGTCGTGCCCAACAAGCATGTGTCCCCTGTGTGTCTGCCTGATAGTGATGACTTCCCTGATGGCATGGTGTCTAACTGTGTGGCCACTGGCTGGGGCTGGATCAACTTCACAAGTGAGTGAAACACTTTTCAACCCTCAAACACAGATTGGACCATTAATTAATTTTTACCAGTACAGTCAGCTATTTAGAATAGAGTAGGGTGTGTACATGTGGCAAGTAGGCTACTGCAGAGCAACCTAATAGAGCAGATTATTAACTCAGCAATTGTCAATTATTAGTTTGAAATGTCTTGTTCACAATATAAAACAAAATGCAAAAACTAAAATGCAAAGCTTCAAGAAGATTTTATAAACAAAAGATAGAGTAATCTTTTACTCTAATAGAGTTAGATCTACTCCACCTTTCTGGGTTTTCACCTTGAAACTTTCTGGCAAATATTAAATTACTTCTAAAAAAAGAAAGGAAAAGAAAAGAAAAAAACACACATGCCCAGTATGAAGTGAGCAGTGCCTTTTTTAAATTAATTATTTTTTTCATTAAGCGTTCCATGCTTGGCCAATGAATGTATGAATGTCCCAAAGTGTGGGACATACATACATACATACATACATACATACATACATACATACATACATACATACATACATACATACATACATACATACATACATACATACATACATACATACATACTGTACATACAAAGCCAGATGAAGGAGCGGTTAACACAGCTCAAAAGGATTACAGTAAGAGGTGTTTCTTTATCTTACATCAGTTACATCTTGACATATCACGTGTGACTCCATATTTGGGCAAGGTTTCGGCCCAATTCAACCACTGTTCACTTCCTTAGCTGGCCTGGCCCTGAAAGAGTCTAGCGAGCAGATAACCTCACCAGTGCCCAGATTAGGGCAATCCGATCCACATAGACTTCCATTATAAAATATAGATATTTTTTGTGTATTTTTTTCCCCAGCTGAGGAAAGGCTTGAAAAGCTACAGCAGGTTTGTGTGCCCCTCATCAGCACTGAGAAATGCAACTCGTACCACAAAGGGATCACCGATCGTATGCGCTGTGCAGGAGGGGGTGAAGGTGACACCTGCAACGTGAGTGTAACGCACAAATACATACTCCAGTCGTCCGAACATCCACACTTTTCTTCAGAAATATGGCTGTGATATAATTACATATTGACGGCATTCTGAGCTTCAGAAAGACAGTCTCTCTCACACACACACACACACGCACACGCACACGCACACGCACACACACACACACACACACACACACACACACACACACACACACACACACACACACAACATGACACATGTGTCAATGGCAGTGAATGAGTTCATGTTTTACAAACATAACTGCTTGTGCTTTCAGGGTGACTCTGGTGGTCCCCTGGTGTGTAAGAGAAGGGAGGATGGACGCTGGATCCTGGTTGGTGTGACCTCCTGGGGCGAGAAGGGCTGCCCTCTGAAGGTGCCGTCTGTTTATGCCGACGTCACCGAACTGCTCGGCTGGATGAAGAAAATCATGCATACAAACTAAACTGCTGTTATACTCTAGTCTAGTTGGCATCAACACAAAATGTCTGGGCGTATTTGTCCTTGATGTGCAATTTGTTTGAAGGGTAAATGCTTATTGCTTATTGCTAATAAATCATGGAATTGCAGATGTGTACCAGTGGCCAATTATTGCGACCGAAGGTCGCAGTTTACTATGAGAAACCTCACAGCTTGTTCGTGTCCGTCCGTCCATAATATAGACGTGTACACATTTTTACGGCCTATGGGTTTGCCGCTCTGACATCATGCTCTGATGTCACTGTGATGTCAGGGGAACCACATCCCTGATGTCCTGTGATCACTGAACCAAATCATTGTGATAGGGACTTTTGTTTACATTGTACATGATTAGTAACATGAACCACCTGAACCCTCACATTCATATTCTGGTGGGAACATTAGACAAAAATAACAGATCTACAAGCTCGCAATGTGTTGTGAGCTTGTAGATCGGCTATTTCCAGCAAAGAGGTTTTGGTGCAGACCAAGTACCAAGCCAAAGGACAAGTTTAAAGAAGGCTATTGAGAGTTTAAGTGGTTAAATGTTTGAAAGCAAACATTTAATACAAATCCCACAAGAATTGTGGGTCCCTGCTTCATCTCTCTCAACTAAGGGGACTGGGGTCCTTGGCCTGAAAAAGGTTGAAGACCCCTGTTTTAAAGTCCAATATAAGTCACTCAGGGCAACAGAAAAACGTGGACTTATTTTCATAGACCTGGTTGCTTGTTTCTCTCTCACAAACAAGACATGGCAACGCAAAGTTAGACGCTTGTATGTTTTTATCTTAGCACACATGTAAACGCTTGCAAGCAGGCTGCACTGCACAGCCACACACAGTATCAGGTCACTTCGCCAAAAATCCAACTTGCCAAATTGTCCACGCTCATTGGCAGGCTTGCCAATGCTCCTGGATTTGCCAGGATGATTGTCATTTCTCCTGGATTTGGTATCAAACTCCCAAAATTTACAAGAACACAGGAAATTACATTTGTACACCTACATTTGGCATTTTAAGGCTGAAATTGTACCCATGCATGTTATAACAACCTTTTAAATAAAATGCTATTTGGTCCAGAGAAAAAGTATTACCAGGCAATACAGTAAATGTTGCATTGGCAATATTGTTGACAAATATTGAATAACATATACTAACTGCACTTGCTCAGAGTTAGTTAACAATAGACTAGCAAAACAGTCTATCACCAGTGACTTTATGAATGAACATGCATCAATATAATCATGTTATTCAAATTGCAAAATAGCTTTTCATTGTCAAGTAAGCTATTTACATAAACCTGTGTCTTTGTTAAACATTGTGAATTGAGCAGCCTAAATAAAACCAATTTTCTGTGCATGATTTGCATGAAGTTGAAAGTATTCAACTCATGTAGGTTTCTATTCCATTCATTAATTGATATATATGCCTACATATTGTAGGCTACATTGTGTATAGATCACATACAGCCTAGTCTGTATATTCATTCTACTACAAGCTACTCATTGTTGATACTCATATATTCACCGGTGATAAATCATTTGTTCACTGTTAATGTTTTTGACAATACACATAGGCCTAATTCATTCATTCATACTCATTTAGATAAAGTGGAACAGGCAGCTCAGAATTTTATTTTCATTATTTTGGATCTTGACTCTAAAGCCCAATCATGGCCAATGCTTCAGTTCATTGTATTAAAACCTGTGTCACAAGTTTTTACATTTTCCGACTTGTTGCTCGCGTGCAACATCTCTGAAATCTCGCTCTTTCGACATGGTAAAGGTTAGGTTTGGGTGTCGAAAAGATGACACAGAAACAGCGAAACGCTCCCAAGTACGGGCTTCATACACAACAAGCGTCAGCAGGTTAGCTACTCACCCCACAGAGCTTTATAAATGAATCTGATTTATATCGCTGTTATGTACAATCCGAGCAATAGTTGGACGCTATGAGACCAAAACAAAACAGACCCCGCCATTTCGGTTCAATTCTTCTTCTGCCGAAAAAACTAGCATAGCTTCCGTTCCAGTGCTCCCCAGCGACATGCGCCCCATTCACGCACCATTCATGTGGTGCCTGGGAGGAACTACATGGCAGGGAGCAAAACATTTCCGCCTCAGTCTGAGCCACAACACATGTGTGCTAAATTGGTTGGCAGGTCTGGGGTGGGGGCAATGCATGCAAGATCATACAGATATTCACTTAAGTAATGATTTAAAGATGATAAGTCATTATTAAAGATGTCTTACTTTGCTTCAGTCATCAAATCTGTACACCTACATTTGGCATTTTAAGGCTGAAATTGTATCCATTCTAGTAAAGCAAGCCTGATAAAAGTATCAAACATGCACAACATTCAACAGAACACAGGAAAAGATATTATGACAGTCACAAGTTGATGCAAGTTTCTCCTTTGATGGGTCATTCCAGGAAAACTGCCAGCAGGGAGCTGTGCCACCATCCTCTTGGCTCTAGTCAACATGATACTTGATGGGGCAAACATCCGTCACACACACATGGCGGAACTGATCGTGGTGTAATAGACAACATTCCTGGCCGATTGCAGGAGGGACGCCCCGCCCCCAAGTCGAAAGGGAACTTCCGGGTTCTCTCTGTCAGGCATGCATATAAACGTGTTGCCAAGTCAATTTATTTACCTAAACTATCTTGTTTTTTTGCTTATTTATATTGCAAGAGTTGGCTTGTTTGGCTTATTTCTCTCACAAATTTTGGCAACACTGCCCAGCGCTGCAGTAAAAGATTATGACAATGAACTGAAAGGGTTAAACCAACGGAGGTTTTTTTTCCAGCTGTCAGATGGTGCGGTGACTGCGGTCATGGTCTCTTGATATGCAAGCGCACCGCTATCTTCGATGTTTTTATTCTATCTACACCAGTTAATAGTATTGATGACATCCTTAACATATCCTAAACTCAGCAAACTCCCCAGAGAAGCAGCACGACTCACAACAACAACAACAACAACAACAACAACAACAACAACAACAAGGTAAAACTCTCATGCTAGCTAATTAGCCTTGTTAGCTACGATCTTTTACTGTATGGGGACTACTCTTGTTACAACTAAGTACAAGTTATTTTCACTTGTGACAACACAACATTGATTATAATTGAAATACAAGCTCTTCGCTGTTGTGTTGTATCTGTGAATGCAATTGTTTTCTGTCTTTCAGACCTGTACTGTACGTCCAGGACCAATGAAGCCAGATGTGAGGGTCTCCTCATCATATTTATTGCAATAAAATATTTATACACACTTTTCTTTGACTTGTCCATGCCTTTTTTTTTTTTACTGTTGAGGGTTTCAAATGTTGTACTGTATATTGTGTTATTGAGATAAGGAATGTTCCCAATGATGCTTTGAAGGAATGCTTTTAAACACTTGTCATTTTCAATTAATCCAGTTTGTTTTTGTATCTATTAAAGCCAAATGTATTCATTGTTTTGACGTGACAGTTTAGGATTTAATGATTAAATGAGCATTAAATATGAATGGATATTTATATTGCCTTGATTAGGATTAAATCGATGATTTACAGTGATATAGTGAAATGAACACAGCATAGGATGCACATAATAGGTGGGCTAATGTGTATTATGTCTATTCTGGAGTGGGTTGAGTTGTTGACAGGCCTATTTGTAAAAACATTAATGCATATCACACAACACAAGCCAACTGTGACTTCATCCCAGAACAGAGGAGAATGGAGATGACAACGTTTGACATGATCAACCAGCGTTCTGAAGGGAAAAGGTTTGCTAGCTAGAAATCATACAACATTCGCTTCAATGAAATACTGATTAGGTTCAATGCTTGCTTTCAAATACACAAATCTGTTTATTTGTAGGCCTATATCAATTCAATTCAAAGGAGCTTTATTGGCATGAGAAGACATGTTTATATTGCCAAAGCAAGTGTCAAATAAAATAAAAACAGTTTAAAATGGCGAACATATAATATGACATGCAGTTGGAGGGAGTACAGCATTGTGTAAAAAGCTATGTCGCATTGTGACATTTTATATACAGGGTATAAAGCTTTTGAAACAATTTAAATAGCGTTATTTTTTAAGAAGTTTGCATATGAAAAAAGGTAGTTTCATGACAGTACACTAGTACAAGGTCAACTAAAAGCATACGCCCAAGAAAGCCTATGGCAATTGTTTCAATTGAGATCTCTTTTTTTTTCCCTCCAACTCATAACATTGAATGATGGCAGAACAGGTGTGTATCGTCACAACTCATTTATTTATCAGCAGAGTGGATGAGTGTTGCCATTAAGTGACATTGTTAACATAAGTTACAAAGTAAAATTACAAAGTAAAACAATCCCGTCTCATTAGTTAAGAGGAGAATCAGATCAGATGAACGTAAACAGGAAATCGCGCTACGATCAAGCCCAAAAAAGGGCTTCCGGTCGGAAGTAGGGGGCGTGGCCAGGCATGTTGTCTATAGTGATTAGTCAGGATGGCGCTTCCACCAATCAGTGACACCTCTGCCATCAGCCTACACAATTGTGCCACCAGCTACCCTCAAGACAAAATAATTCAGTTCACCGGCTGTACAAGGTCCCGTGAGACCATCCAACCTCCTGGTTTCTGCTGCTGCCACATAAGATGACAATGCATGGCTCAGAAAAATCAAGATATCTGTTGAAACGTCTACCATAGATGGCATGATATCATGATCTGCCTACCACGCTGATGCTTCCCACGCTGTCATTCCCCACCATTTCTGAGCCATGCATTGTCATCTTCTGTGGTAGCAGCAGAAACCAGGAGGTTGGATGGTCTCACAGGTAGATCAAATCTTAGTGTAGCACGAAGCTGAACAGGTTGAAGGGTAGAGTCCAGGGGGAAATCTCGCTTTTGCGAACGCCCATCATTTCGACCGGAGGGTTAGCGAGTAGCGACTCACTCCACAGAGGTTAAAGTTAGGGTGAGGGTTAGAGTCGGGTGTCGAAAAGATGACATGTAGTAACAGCGACATGCTCCCAGAGTCCAGACAATGAGTGCTCCACCCGTAGCAGCTGGGCCAATCACCCACCCTGCTGAAATTCAATGATTACAGAAACTAAAACTATGGAAATTTCACCTCAGACTGACCGAAGCCAAACAGACATCTGTCAAAGAGAAATATGAGTCCAATCCAAGGTGACGAGTAGTAGATGTTCCGTTTATTTAGAGTCCAATCCAAGGTGACGAGTAGTAGATGTTCCGTTTATTTAGAGACAATAGCAACAAGTCCATAATACAGAATAATGACAATTACAAGGCTTCAGCCTTGTCTGCCCTAATGCCCATGGCCTGGGTAAGTCCTTCACCTCTCCCTACCGAAGTCCCTCTCATCTCATTTTGTCTGTGTCTTTATACCCTTCTCTCAAAAGCTAGAACTCAGGAGGTCCCATGGCCAACAAACAATAGGTGTGGCATGGGCTTTTACATACAGTATTCATTCAATGCAGAGGATGTAATCACAACAGAGGTAAGTGTCAGACCCCCTAGCCAGGGCCAAAGGTGCTTATGTAAGGGATAACTGGCTCCGCGGGGGTTGTTCATATATAACATCCCGACGGACTGATAACTCCCCGAGGCGCCAGCCGAGGGGAGTTATCAGTTCGAAGGGATGTTATATATGAACAACCCCCAAGGAGCCAGTATTTATCCCGCTTATTACCCGGCTACTAAATCAAATTAATAATTTGACTCAAAACTAAAAACAAAACAAAGTATTTCCTTGTTTACAGACGGCTGGAAGTGTTCCACAAGTGTTGCGCTGGCTGTCCTCCCAGCGCGACACGGTTGCCTTGGAAAACAAGGAAGTGCTGATTAGATAAGGTCCATTTTCTGGTACTACGTCGTCTATTTCTCGCTTAAAATATTTTTAAAAACATTCTTCAGAGCAACGTTTAGTTGTAAATGTCGCTGTGTGTTTGTTTTCATGGCTGACATGTTGGATACAGCACAAGATTCACGCAGTGCAGCTTGACTGCAGCAGCTGCTCTGAGTCTTTGATTAGGCAGCGGTCTGTTATAGAGCGGAGCGGTCTGCTATCCAGAAATAACAGACCTCTGATTTCAGCGCTCGACCAATCAGAATGAAGCATTGAAACAAGCCGGGTAATAAGCATAAATAGCATTAGCAACTAAACTTCAATGGATCCTCTGGAAGCTGATATTCACATGATAGCAGTAACATTTTTGTTCATTTCATAATGTTTTACAACATACTTCATAGTTTCCATGACACATCCCACGTGTGGGACATATGAACTGCCTGGATTAATGGGGATTAATAAAGGCTATTGTATTGTATCGCATAACCACAACAAGTGTCCAAATGGAAAGCAAAGTTTTGTGTATTCACTTAATTTCAACAGAACTTTCAATCTGCACTCTAACTCCAGTAGTTAATCTCACCGTTTTAAACTGCCGTTGTAGAAAATCCCCTCACTCCTGCCTGGCCCAGGTGGGAGGAGCCCTAGACTTTACATACCACACACCTGAACTTAACGACAATTGGCACCAGCTGCATTTGTTGGAGCGTTTTCCTTTGTTATAGTTTTCTTGAGTTTGTTTTCTTATAGTTTAGTTTTTGAGTTGATTCCTGTGTTTGTGTGATGCATTATTTGAGTAAGTATTCAGTATTCCTTGGTTATAGTTATTTCCTGATTTAGTATGTTTCCTTTATTGCTGATGAGTATTTGCTAGTTACTGATTGTTTGTTTTTCCTTTGTACTTTTTATAGCATTTAAATCATCATCACCTTGAATCATCTCCATCCATCATGTCCATACCCTGTTGTCTGCCATTGCCTTATGTTAATAAATGCCAACTATTTAACATTTTACCCATCTGGTCCAATACTCTTAATCTGGTTCTAATATTCTGACCGATATTCTGGTGCCGAGTACTACACACCAATACTAGCATTTTAGCCTACAAATTTTACATGGTCCTTCGAGCACGGAATATTTGGCCATCAGGCAAAGACCAGAACTAAATTGACCAGATGGAAATCTTATGGAAAAATGCATGGCCACCAACCTCCCCTCAACAGCAGCCATGGCCACCAGCCCCGTGTCAGCCTCAGTGGTGGCTTCCACCTCAATCTCAGCCCCAGCAGTGGCCTCCACCTCAGCCCCAGAAGTGGCCTCCACCTCAGCCCCAGCAGTGGCTTCAACCTCAGCCTCAGCAGTGGCCTCCACCTCAGCCCCAGCAGTGGCCTCCACCTCAGCCCCAGCAGTGGCTTCAACCTCAGCCTCAGCAGTGGCCCCCTCAGCCTCAGCAGTGGCTTCCACCTCAACCTCAGCCCCAGCAGTGGCCGCCACCTCCTCAGCCCCAGCAGTGGCCTCCACCTCAGCCCCAGCAGTGGCCCCCACCTCTGCAGCACCAGCAGCCAGCCTTCCACCAGCTGGCCCCCCAGCACCAGTCCTACCAGCCGGCCCCCCAGCAGCCCTCCTACCAGCCGGCCCCCCAGCAGCCCTCCTACCAGCCGGCCCCCCAGCAGCCCTCCTACCAGCCGGCCCCCCAGCAGCCCTCCTACCAGCCGGCCCCCAAGCAGCCCTCCTACCAGCCGGCCCCCCAGCAGCCCTCCTACCAGCCGGCCCCCCAGCAGCCCTCCTACCAGCCGGCCCCCCAGCAGCCCTCCTACCAGCCGGCCCCCCAGCAGCCCTTCCACCAGCCGGCCCCCCAGCACCAGTCCTACCAGCCGGCCCCCCAGCACCAGTCCTACCAGCCGGCCCCCCAGCACCAGTCCTACCAGCTGGCCCCCCAGCACCAGTCCTACCAGCCGGCCCCCCAGCAGCCCTCCTACCAGCCGGCCCCCCAGCAGCCCTCCTACCAGCCGGCCCCCCAGCAGCCCCCCTACCAGCCGGCCCCCCAGCAGTACCAGCCAGTGCCCGAGCCTCTCCAGTCGCCTCCTCCACCCAGGCCTCCTCCCCAGTCGACTCCCCAAGCACCCGGGCCTTTCCAGCCTTCCCCTCCACCCGGGCCTCCTCCCCAGTCAACTCCCACAGCACCCGGGCCTCCTCCTCAGTCAACCCTTCCAGCACCCAGGCCTTTCCAGTCTTCGCCTCCATCCGGGCCTCCTTTTCAGTTGACCCCCCCAGCACCCGGGCCCCCCCAGCAGTCTCCTCCACCCGGCCCTCCACCCCAGCTGTCGACTCCCCTAGCAACTGGGCCTTCCCAGTTGCCGCCTTCACCCGGGCCTCCTCTCCAGTCATTGCCGCCAGCACGTCACCGCCAGCAACCAAGCCCCCCCTCCAACTGGCGCCACCAAAAACAATGCACACACCCAGCGCACCCTAAACCGCCCCTGCCAGAGCATCATCTCCACCGACACCTGTCGCCCGACTGGCCACACCCCCATGGTCGCCCTCCAGACCCCCTCCCCAAGAGTTTGCGCCCACCCATGTGGCTCCACTGGCCGGGCCGTCCACCAGACTCCATCTTTCCGCACAGCCTTGGGTTGTGTGCTCCTCATGGGGTGGCCATAGAAAGATAGTACCCTTCCCGGTCATGACCAGCCCGAATTGACAGTGATTTTGTTTATTCATCAAATATTGTATTTGATTGGGGTGGCTGTACAAAATCCCCTCCTGTCCAGTCCTAGGTGGGAGGGGCTCTGGACTGGTGGGAGGGGTAATGATTAATTCCTGCACACCTGTTACCTGTTGAGTGCAATTGTGGACTGCACCTAGTTGCCTTTAAAGGCAGCCATTCTAGACTGCCTTTCGAGAGGTATGCTGTTTGTTTTCCAGTTTCTATTTGTTTGAGTTCTGTTTTGTTTAAGTTCCTGTGTTCCATTTTCCAAGTTTCTTTGATGCATTATTTAATTTAAAATCATCATCACCTATACCGGTTTCAACTACAACATGCCATCTACCTGTACCAACATCTCCTGCAATAAACAGCAATAAGATTTTAACCATCTGGTCAATGCTTTCATTCTGGTCTGAATACTCTCATAGGTATTCTGATGTCTGAATATAATATCCTAGCAAATGGTTACAACTACGCAGTCTTTTACATGGTTGTACAGCCCAGGCTACTGTGGCTAATGGTAGCTACCAGCAGCCGTACGGCCCCCAGCAGCCAGCATACCAGCAGCCGTACGGCCCCCAACAGCCAGCATACCAGCAGCCGTACGGCCCCCAACAGCCAGCATACCAGCAGCCGTACGGCCCCCAACAGCCAGCATACCAGCAGCCGTACGGCCCCCAACAGCCAGCATACCAGCAGCAGCCAACCTTCCACCAGCAGCCGTACAGCTCCCAGCAACAGCCAACCTACCTCCAGCACTACAGCTCCCAGCAACCAACCTATCAGCAGCCCACCAGCTACCAGCAGCCTAGCTACCACCAGCCCTACAGCTACCAGCAGCCCTCCTACCAGCCGGTCCCCCAGCAGCCCTCCTACCAGCCGTTCCCCCAGCAGCCCTCCTACCAGCCGGCCCCCCAGCAGCCCTCCTACCAGCCGGCCCCCAGCAGCCCTCCTACCAGCCGCCCCCCCAGCAGCCCACCTACCAGCCGGCCCCCCAGCAGCCCTCCTATCGGTTTATTGGCTGGGGCTACAATCACCCCCTCGGTCTTTTGAAGCGCGTCCTCGCGCTTCACACTTCATGCCGCGGACCACCGCACACGACGTCCCTCATGTCCCTCACGCAAGGATATCACGCTCCTCATCCTGCCGACAACGCCAGATTGTAGTGAAGCGCAGGAGCGGGAATCGAACACCACTCTCCCACTCGCCAGTCCGACACCCAAACCACTGTGCCAATAGACTGTATGTCAATCCCGCCCCATTTTGCTCTTACAGAGAGAGAAAGCGCAGTGCATCTTGGGTAGGAATTCTGTCAGACAGCCTATAAATCCACTGCAAAATAGGCTGGCTGTCGTAATTCTGCCCATTTAAAATATATGTACCCAATCGAAACTCTTAGTTACATTGATATTGTTCATGTGAACTAGTCTGTTGAAGCTTATTCATTATAATGATCGAAATCACTATTGTCGCGCGGGGCCGTATACAGCACGCTCGCCGTGCTCCACAGTGCGCACCGTGCTGAAAGCACAACACAACATTCTCCCACTGCACAACTCCACCCCCAATAGCAAAAAGTTAATGATTTTTTCTGGTTGGCCAGTCAGGGAGTCTCAGGGACCAATCAGAAGGCTGACAAACGGTCTATAGAGCTGAGCTCAATTGGCAGGGTGTTTGCGGGTCGGTTTATTGGCTGGGGCTACATTCACATGACAATTTGGCCCTCCAGATAAAATCATTCATTCATTCAGAATTCATAAAAATATAGAACCAAAGCACATAGAAAGTATAGATCTAGAACACAGAATGTATAGATCTAGAACACAGATTTCATAGCCAGTAGTGCTTTGGGGGCCGGACGCGACCGGAGGCCGTGTGGCCGGAAATATTTCCCCACGTGCACGCGCACGGACGGCACCGAACGGTGCACGACCGTGTAAACGCGTGCATACCCCCCCGCGAGAGCCGCGACAACCCCCCACCCCGCGAATCCGCGATAACTACAAGCAATACTTTAATCAGTGGCTACTACTATGCATAACAGGTTTCTATAGTGGTGAATGTGTGAGCGTCCTCAAGCCTCTATTCATATGGATATATAGCCTACTTAGGTTTCCAGCTGTGACTGCATGTGCATGTGTCGATGTGTGTGTGTCCTCATCCATTACTGTGGTATTTAGTGTTTGAGATTCGTTCAAGGCAAACTTTGTTTCTCTATCCTACTGCAGCGCTGTATTTTCTAAATGAATTTAAAGAAAGTAGAACATAAAATCTTAAGTAACAATGCAAATGTAATTAAGACTAGAAAACTATTGTTTTCCCACCATTAGATCTGCTGACATCCTTTCTATCTAAATAGCCTCTAGAGGCGCGTGCACGCACGTGCACGTGACGTCAATAAATGACCGTCCGCCCGGAAAAAAAAATCCCAAAGCACCACTGTTTGTTCATAGCTCTAGATTAGAACACATAGAATAAAAATTCACCGCTTCACTTCGAACCGAGGTTTGATATTTTTTGTATTATTTTACTCTATATTAAAGTCTATGAGACGCCACTTTGATTGGCTGATTTGGCTCCCACAAGTTTCCCAAGACAAAAATGTTCCATATGCATATGGCATGTTCTAACTGTGTGCCAAATTTCATGTAATGTTTATGCTTCTTTCATAAAGTGCACGATTCTATCAAAATACTGCCCGAAATGCCCGGTGTCGGTACTCGATCTTTTCGCTCTGCCTTTTCTGCTCTCTTCCGGCGCTTGCGACTGACGTCACAAATATGGCTGAAAACAGCAGACCTACAAGCTCAAAACGCATAGCAAGCGCAACGCTTTGTGGGCTTGTAGATCGGCTGTTTTCGCCACCCAACACAGCCACCGCTGCCCAGTCGTTTTTAGAATACTACAGCTGCATGGATATATAATTCTTATATATTTCTTTACTCTTGCTTTTAGCTGAATTATTTTTTTTATCTCTTTGATGCTATTGACGTCCACACTGTTCTGAAATTGTTCTTCAATGTTTTATGTTTTTATTGTTCTGCTTTATTGTATTCATGTGTATTTTATTTTTTCTGTTAAGTAACTGTGCTTCATTTTCTGCTCTGTAAAGCACTTTGAGCTGCATTTCATGTCATGAAAGGTGCTATACAAATAAAGCTTTATTATTATTATTATTATTATTATTGAACACAGGAAAATAACACGTTTCTTTAAGAATATTTATTATTAAAAGAAACTATTTACTATATTAATAATATAGTAATAGTTTATTTTAATATAGTAATAATAATAATATAGTAAATAGTTTCTATATTAATAATTATAGTGAATACCGGTAGTTTCTTTTAATAATAAATATCAGCGGTGAGAGACACCCCGGTGGTCAGCAGCGAGGCCCCCGACGCTGGTCCCGTGGTCAGCGGCGAGACCCCCGCCGCCAACCACGGAGCCGCTGACCCCCGCTCCTCTCACGGACCTCCTCCGCTGGAGGTCCGTGAGAGAGGAGGTCCGTGAGAGGAGCGGGCGTCAGCGGCTCCGTGGTCGGCGGCGAGAGACCCTCGCAGGGCGGCTACTCACGGCCACCGTGCGACCCTCCACCCGGAGACCACCACTCACGGTCAGTCACGGACCTCGCCCCGTGGTCGGCGGTGAGAAACCCCCGCAGGACGGCTGACTCACACTGAGGTCTCTCGCAGACCACCGGTCCTCAGAGGGGTACCTCAGTACTGTTATTTATTATTAAAAACTTGGAATTTTCGGCAATAAGAATTAATGCAATACTGTTATTTATTATTAAAGGCAATAAGAATTAATGCAGTACTGTTATGTATTATTAAAAGTTACTTTGGGGGATGTTGTTAGTCCTTGTTCAATAAAGGTTTGAAGAGGAAAAGCCAATCACAACACCATATTGTGTGCCGTCAGTTGCAACCGCCGGATGTTAATATGGCAGGCGCGCAGATATGGACCCCGCGCAGATATGGACCCGACACCTGACTAACGGGGCCACTCCATAGCCAGCTCCAAGCGGACGAGGCGACGATGACAGCTTTACGACGTTGCCGTAAACTCCGTCTGCGTCATACGGCAACAACATGGCGGCCTACAGGGTCGGGTTGCTGCTGTCGTCCGTCCGTTCGCTCGTGAAGTAAACAGTCAGGAAAAGTTTGTTTTTTTTGCAATAAAAACAAAACATGAGGACGACAACAACGGACAGCGAGAGACCGTCGTCCGCTCGCTAAAAACAAACAAACAGACAAACAATGGGGCTCGAGGTGTTGTACCTGTGCGCTCGAAAGACGAGTCGCGTGCTGCTGTGCAGGCGAGGCGGCGGCGCTGCTAGTGTCCGGTGTTTGGAGGGCCAGGCCGGCCCGTGGCGGCTCGCACGCGCACCTGTCAGTGTCACTGTCACCAGCAGCCAGTGCGCGAGACAGAGACATATTTGTCCTTCGTGGGACGGCGGTGGTGGTAAGACAAGTATTATTATTACCTGTGTTTGACATAACGGTGAGACACTTATGTATAGTGTAGTACTGAATGTTATGGACACCTTTTTTGGTTGGCACTGCATTGATAAGTAGTAGACTACTATTTGTGTTATGACGTGACACTTATTTAGCATAGTTTTTTTTTTTTTAGCTACATTTAAACTGCTCTGTCTGTATTGTTCATTGTTTTATTTTATTTTTTTCGTAGTTTTTTCACTGTACACAAAAGTAAATTTTATTTTCATACTTCGCTGTAACTTTGTAACCTTAACTGCTGTGCCGCCTCTGGGCGACTGATTTTCCCTCTTGGGATAATAAAGGCATCTATCTGTCTATCTCACAGCGTTTCCACCAGCGCGCACAGAGCACTTCCAGTGGTCACAGTGGAAGTGGGACCCCTGGAAGTGCTCCTTGCGCGCTGCTGGAAACCGGTCCCTCCACCAGCAACACTACTGGGAACGAGGAGGAGGACTGGGAGGTCATGGCAGGTCTCTGCTGTCATCAACATCAACAACAACAACAACCGGTGAGGCGGCCTCTTTACGAGGACTATGTAGCCAGGCCGCCCCCGGGAAACAACCCCACGAGCCCCGGGAGGGTTCCTCCCAATCCACCACCACCACCACACCAACTGCAACAGACCCCCGCAACGAGCCCGGCGATGTCACGGGACAAGGCCTGTTCAAGTTCAAAGAACTGGTACGTAAAGTGAAAGTGGTTATGGTTCTCAAATGTTGCTTTACTTTATTATGGATCCCCCGTTGGCACTTGCCTAAGCATGGCTGTTCTTCCTGGCCCGAAGGTGAAATTAGACCTTGTGATTTGGGGGGGATAAACAATTACCTCAAGAACAGATACACAATTAGTGTAATATCACTTTCACGTACTGTATACCAATATTTGGCTGACCAGTTTGTTTAACACTTTTAAACCCATTCATACGTGATTGTTTTTCCCGTAGTTACTGGCTTTGTTCTCCGATCCTCCGTTTGGTGTTCAGACTACGGACGGACACCCAAAAAATCTCAGTGTGTGCGTCCATTTGGTTCCATTTGTACGCTTGTAGTTACAGAACTAATGGTCCACTTGGTTCCTGTTTAACTATCAGTCATTATGCTGGTACCCCTTGGAAACTCCTCAAAGACCCCTGGGGTCCTCCCCGGACCCCACTTTGAGAGCCACTGTGCCCCTATAATAACTCAGAGTGTAGCAAGTAGGAAATTGAACCACAGGTCCCTTTGGTTCCAATGCTACACTGTCAGAGTTAGACCCCTCCCCTCCTGCAAATCTGCCAAAGTGCCCTTGAGCAATGCACTGAACCCCCAACTGTGTGTGTGCGTGCGTGCGTGCGCGTGTGTGTGTGCAGGGCGTTTGCTTGAAAATGTAGCAAGGGCGATCTCTATTCGTGTCGCTGTCCCCGCACACAGGGGACACAGGTAACCTGGTGAAATACCAGGTTAACTCTCACCAGCGTCGGCAGGTTAGCCACTCACCAGGTTAGCTTTCACCAGCGTTGGCAGGTTAGCATTTCACCCACGGGGGGACGGAGCGTCAGCAAGTTCGCGTTTCACCAGCGTTAGTTTTACTGAGGTTAAGGTTTGTTTTAGGTGCTACCTGGCGGCGCTCCGTCCTTTTTGAAGGTATCTATCTATGCCACCTTCTGGAAATCTAGGACTAAGAACAATAGATAGAAAAGCAGGACAGCCCATCTCACTTTTACTTCCTGTATCTGTGTGCCGTAGGCGCTTGCCTCTTAAGAAAACCAGAAGTAGGTTGTGTGTCTGATGAATTCAAATTGGAGAAGTGAACGTGAACACAGCTTCTGCCCCATTCTTTAGGCCCACGGTCAATGAACTAAATCTTGGACCCTTTCTTAACAAGCCACACATCTTGCCAACATTCTAACTGTAAAATGCCCCTTTTCAGAGAGACAAATCAGGAGAAAATCAACTTACTCCCTTTCTCTGTCCCAGTGATGCTTTCTCGAGAGATCTGGTTACAACATGCCATGCACAACCTTTCATCTACATGACGTTCACACAGCCGGGGAGAGATGGGGGTGGGGCGGAGAAGGCAACCACTAATACTTTGACAGCATTAATTCTGTGGCCAAAATTGCACACTCAACATATCATGTCCACCTATCTGTCTACTACAGTCTGTTGGGATCTAAGCACTTTAGTTTCTTCTCTCACTGGAGAATTGTGGCGATTAATTTTCAATTTGTTTTAACTTTTAAGAGTTAGTGCAGCGTGGCTGTTCCACAATAGGTACTAGTAGTATCTGAATACATCTGAACAAACACCTGCTCACCTGTATCCATTTCTATTTGATTTTGTACTGTTTTATGTTTCTGCAGTATGAGAATCCATGGACGATCCCTAACCTGTTGTGTGTATGTCGGATCGTGTTGGCTCCATACCTGGGCCACCTTATCATCCAGCAGCACTTTCACCTGAGTCTGGTTCTGTTCACGTTGGCCGGAGCTACGGACCTGGTAAATATCTCACTGCAAAAAGACACACCACCCTAACAACTACAACACACATTTTAGTAAAGCTGTGCATGTCGTGCGCACACATTCATCAGTATTTGGGTTTGGATTTAAATTTATCGTGAAATTGTCCTGTCATGCACTGAGATCAATGCACCTTTTTTTGCCGAGCTGCAGAGAGGAACATAGGGATTTTCTCAGGACTATTGGGAGAGGCAGTAAACGAGTTAAGGGGGTTTCAGATGGAGCCCCACGCGACTGGACAACAACAACAACAATAGCCTCTAGGCAAAATATCGCCCAGCGTTTACTAGCGGAGCGGTTGTGTTTCTGTGTCCACATGAGAGACCGCGGCGCGGCCCCCGCCTATTGTCTGAAAAGCGCTTTATTTTGGTCACAATAATCGTGACCATATGAAATTTTCATAATATGGTCTTCTGGGTTCTAACCAACATCCCTTTCTGTCTCAACAGTTAGATGGCTACATCGCCAGGACGTGGCCCAGCCAGAAGTCTGCTATGGGCAGTGCTCTAGACCCACTGGCTGATAAGATCCTCATCAGCATATTATATGTCAGCCTCACCTACGCTCAGCTTATACCAGGTATAAGTGTGTGTGTGTGTGTGTGTGTGTGTGTGTGTGTGTGTGTGTGTGTGTGTGTGTGTGTTCCATATTAATATTGTATGCACACATTTGTATTAAACATGCAAAGGGACCTCATGGATTAACGCCCTCTCAGTAGCCACAACTGATTTCAGTCAGCATGTCTTCTATGGAAGCACTGAAAATCAGATCGACAAGACGTGTTGTGAGCTATTACAGTAAATCGGTTATGTTCAGTTGATGATGATAAACTTTATTTCAGACACATGGTCCATAAAAAACATATATACAAAAAACAGACAAACAATACAGATATATATAGTTCCAAAATGTTTACATTCATTTAAAAAAAAACATATAAACATTGCCTCCAGTGTTTCCAGAAGCAGGATGTATATCTTATATCACTCTGTGTGTAGCCTCGGAAACCCAGGCTTCATTAGGTGTGATATGTGTCAAGGCCATAATTCATTCATTCTTTGAATCAATGAGTCTACACATAAATTTAAACATGAAATTCCTCAGTACCGCATGAAAGGTACTGTTATTAGTCTGTTTTGAAAGATGATTTTCCCCCTTGGATAATAAAGGTATCTATCTATATCTATCTATCTAAAGATGAAGGATTATTTGAAGGGTTCAAGCTAGCAATAGAATACATGTTCAGAAGCACCTTCCATGAAATATGAATGGAATATGGATACTTCATAAAAGCGAAGGTCAAAGCCTCAATCTGTGATTCCTTCAACTGGTCGGCTGTATGTGGAACAGCAGCAACGTCATCATTAAACTAGGACATTTGGACAAACAGTCCTATCTGTTAGAGCCTCTCACCACTTGAACAGTCTTTGTGCCGAAATAAGAGAGAGAGACGATTACTTGACTTTTAAATTGAAACTGAGATGGCTTAAAGCACCCCAAAATTGCATTTGTGTATAATCACCTTAATTTTCAATTGTTGTAACTATAACTATATTATTATAGTGTAACTATTCTGTCTTTTCTACTGATAGGTCTATTGTTTTGTAATGGTAGCTAATAGATCACCACCATTTTTAACAACCTGTTCAGGGACTACAGATGAAAATGAGCTCTTGGCTAACTATTCACCAGGAAACTAACAACCGGTTTAAAGAAATAGAAATGGAAAATAAGATTCTCTCTCTTGTCTCCCAGCTCCTCTGACAGCTCTGGTGATCTTCAGAGACGTGGGTCTGATAGCTGCAGTATTCTGGGTCCGATACAAGACTGTACCACCACCGGTAAAACATACTGTATTTTGTGTACACGTCTTATACACAGGGGTCATCAGTATGTCCGTACACGTACAAATGTGTCCGTGGCAAGACTTGGCCTTGTCTGTGGAAAATTGTAGATTTTGATTATACACACCATTATAATGTTCTGCTAAATGAATGACCCCTCTCTTTCTCCAGGTGACCCTCAGTAGGTTTTTTAATCCCTGCTACGCCACAGCCCAGCTCAAACCCACATTGTTTAGCAAGGTGAGACACACACACACACACACACACACACACACACACACACACACACACACACACACACACACACACACACACACACACACACACACACGCCTACTGGACTTTGAACACATTAGAGATAAGTCATTCAGCCAGAACAGAAGTGAACAGCCAGAACAGAAGTGAATATGTTGCAACAAGTCAGATACGGTAGACAGAACAGGACTATTGATTACTACTATTAATTACAGTTGATCTAAGCCGGTTTACTGTAATTAATTTAGTATGACAGGGCAGAACATTGGTTTGGTTTGGTTTTTATTGCCTCTAGGTGGCACCATTGCCCAACATAAGGAGCGTTGTGCGTGGGGTTGTGTGTCTGATTCATTTCCCTGTTATTTGCTAGGGAAATGGTTGTTTTATGGTTAAACATTTAAACATATTTTTTAGGGTTGATGAGATTATTATCCCCCAAGGGAAACGGAGGCGTTACAGCAGCATAATGTGATACAATTAATAATCAACCAAACAAACAGGAACAATCACACAGACCAGGGCCGACAAAGGACAATATGCATTGAGGTCGATATGGAAAAATACAATATCACAATATTTTCCCAAGCTGTATCACGATACACGATTTTATCACGATTCTTTTTCACGTTGGTTTTTATGGTTATTTTTCAAGTTACTTGACAAAAACTAGACTCTCTGGGTTCCTTTTGGGAGATCTAAATTGAACTTTACAAGTATGTAACTCTGACAGTATACAAATGAAACCAAATGGGTCCATTTGGTTTCATTTGTATACTGTCAGAGTTAGGGGGAGACCTTGACATTTTAAAGTTTGAGAACTACTGATTTAGATCAAAATGCAGGTTTAAATTGAATTCTGCAATGAATCCCTGTATTAACGATTAAACAGGAATTGTCCTCAAGGCTCTTTCAAATGTATCACAATATATACGATACCTCTGAAAAGGCATATCGTGGAGACATTGTATCGTCTCTAGGCCTGGGGCGGTATGGACATTTTGTTACCGCGATTACCGTCTTCCCATTTACCGCCGGTACAGCGGTAATTACCGCACCCCCGTATCTATTAATTAAGGTTCGGCGATAAGCCAAAATATTGCAATCATCTTCCCAAAAGTCGCCTCTCCACAGTGGAGAGGCGACACAGCCTGACTGCCCGAGTTATACTTCTCCGTACAGCACAGCGGGTCTGGCTTTCAAAGGAGCAGATCTACAAGCTCACAACACATCGCATCCGTGATGCGTTCTGAGCTTTTAGATCTGCACTGTCGGGTTACCATAGTAACGTAGGATAGCTACTTGGGCTTTTCAGACACAAACAGCTGTGTGAACAAACCAGAAGAGGAAGGGTAGTCAGATCGTGTACAGTGATTCTGTAAACTCACGTCACGTCTCAACTCTCAAATCGCAGTGATTGAGTGCTGCTATATACAGGTTTTAGTTACAAGACTTGACAGGAAAGGTTATAAAAAAAGGTTATAAAATCGCCGACGCGCCGCTGGACGGAGCACAACGTGCGACGCGGTGGAGAAAGTAAAATAGTTTCATTTTCGGTTTTAGTCCACGCGGCCCGCGCTCCGCCAGTAATCCGTATGAATAAAAAAAGATATGCCACAACACAAGGTATGTATTAACATCCTTGTGTCGAGTGGATTACAGAGAAAGTTTATGCTGCTCCGTCATAGAGTTGTGCTCCGTACTCTACTGCCCTGCGTGCACTGTGTGCACTGTGCAGGCAGGTCTGTGTGTGAGTGACGTATGTGGCTTCCAACGTGTGGTACACGGCCCAGAGCAGAGCGGCATGGAGCGCATGCGGTCCTCGCTTCTCCCCCGTTTTAAAACTCGCTTGTTTTCCAATAAAAAATAGACCTTTTTTTTGTCTTTTTACCGCCTCCAACCCTAATCGTCTCAACGATAATTATCACCATATCGCCCACCCCTAATTGAGGGAGAGAGTTCTTATGCATTGTACAGTCTGGTGGCAGTTGGTTTGAAGGAGAGTCTGTACCTCTCTGTATACATGTTCGGAGGGTATGTGAGCCTCTGGCTGAAGGGTTAGCTTTACAATTAGGAAAACATTCAGGTTGGTTTTAGAATCAGTCATTTAAAGGTTAGGTGTTGGGGTTAGGTGGGTTATGTCTGATTGCACGTTGTGAGCTTGTAGATCGGCTATTTCCACTATCAATGTTCTTTTTCAAGTATAATGTTGTCAAATATGTCAGTAATTTCTTTGTATATTTATGTTGTGTCATAATTGCCATGTGCAACTGCAAAGCCTAAAAGCCAAACAGAAATGTAATCGTCAACGACAAAAACACAATTAAATCCCAGTAATTTGAGTGGCAATTAATTGGCATGTAAAATGTCATAATCGTGACAGCCCTATTGATGTCTTCTCAAGTAATACAAAAGCGTGTGTGTGTGTGTGTGTGTGTGTGTGTGTGTGTGTGTGTGTTGCGCGCGCGTGCGTGCGTGTGTACAGGTGAACACAGCC
The DNA here is from genome assembly GCF_963921795.1 of Nannobrachium achirus. Classification (NCBI taxonomy): domain Eukaryota; kingdom Metazoa; phylum Chordata; class Actinopteri; order Myctophiformes; family Myctophidae; genus Nannobrachium; species Nannobrachium achirus. The sequence continues at coordinate 45,790,181 of NC_137833.1, forward strand.
ATTCAGCTGCTCCTGGTGGCAGCGTCCCTGGCCGCTCCAGTCTTCCAGTACACAGACAGTATACTGCTGCAGTCGCTATGGTAACACACTCATACCATGCTTCTAGTCTCAATGTTTGTCTCTTGAGTGGAGTTCTTTATTTTCACACTCAAAAGGTTTTAATACGCAGTCATCTGAGAGTTATAGATACTAATGAATAAAGAGATGATGCCAGCGCCCACGTTGTGTCCCTCAAGTAATACTTATTTAATTTTCATTTGTTTGAAAATGAAAGAGGCAACTAGGCAATCAGGAAGCTTTTCGGCTCTATAGTAGAGGTCTTCGGACCTGCCCGAGATCCGAAATTACCCGTGATCCGACCCGCCCCGAGCCGGGTAACGGGGCCATTTCCGAGCATTTACAGCAGGGGCGGGCCGGGGCAGTCTGCGCCAGTTCCCGGGTATCTGATAGTGAAGTCGCCGGTTCCTGTTACCCGAGTAGAGCCGAGTCAGGCCGAGATTGAATGAAAGAGAACGCAACAATTGCACCAAATAGATAACGCCACACGATGGCACTAAAGATGCAGCATGTAATCTGATGCATTGGTTGTGAAGTTTAGAACTCACTCAGTCACAACAACACTGTATCAGTTGGATTGTTATTATTATCAAAGATTGTTGATATTAACGTAACGTTTTGGTTAATGGTTTACAATGGAGTTGTCATTGCGTGTTGTCATGCTCTGCAGAGCAAAATGGACACTCAAAGCAGAAAGATTATAATGAACAACACATGCGACAGAAAACGATAGCATTAGCATTGGCTAGCCAAAGAATAAGGAATAAAAACATGGATTTATTTGTATTTACAAACTCATGTCATTGACTTACTGGTCTGGGAAAAGATCATTTTTTGACGAGAGGCACAGCGCCTCAGCGCTGATGCAGCTGCAACCATGACGACGTTAGGTAAGAAAGACGTCTCATACAACTCTAATATAATAACGTTGGCATTCTTTCATTTCGGGGCCACACGTTCGGGTCTCGGATCTCTCGTTCTGCTCGGGTATCGGATCAAATTTTTCCAATAACAGGCGGGGCCGTTCGGATCGGATCCATCATGTCTCGGGGCTGCTCGGGTAACGGTTCTCAAATTCCAAATGATAGACGGGGCCATATGGGTCCGGGTCCATTTCCCCCGGGTCCTTTTGGGTTCGGGTAGTTAGAATTGGACCCGTGAAGACCTCTACTCTATAGCCTTCATCAGCTAATATCTAATCATTAGCTGTTCTGCTGAGCTCATAATACATTATGACCAGCATTTAATAATACCTCATAAACCTCGTTATAAGTTGTTCTGCATAATTGTAAACATTTTAATTTGATTGTTATGAAGCCTTATACTGTACGTGCATTATAATTCATTATACATGTGATTTTAATGCATTATAGACCTGGCCCTTAATTAAAGTGTTAACCATAAAAGAAATATCTGAAATATCATTCTCCAATACTTGGACTGTACGTAGTTTTGCCCTCGCATTCCCTCTTAATTAGATACTAATGTATGACAGATTATGGCATGCACTGTGTTCTATGACAGAGTGAGTGTGGACATGGCAAGATGAGCACCAGAATTCGAACTCTGTTAGCGAATCCTGAAAGAGCAAACCAAAATACAGTGTATTTGTAGGTTGATTTAATAATTTTACAATAATTAGCAATATTTTAACTCAATGCAAGGGTTTATAGCAGTGTTGCCACATATCCCCCTTACTACACTTTTCATTTGCAGCATTTGCTGCATGCAGGGCCTGAATCTGCTACTGTACTTGATAGAAGGCTTCTGTCTGACATCAACAATACAGGTCTATCCCAAGAAATTAGAATATTGTGTAAAAGTAAATGTTCTTGAAACTTTCAAATATGTTCTAGATAAATTGCACATTCATTGAATTATTCCAAACCTTTTTTGTTAAAAATTTGAATTGTTATGGCATACACCTCATGAATACCAAAAGTCCATTATTTTCAAAATATTACAATATTGCACGAGACCACTCAAAACAAGGATTTATATTAGAGAAATGTCAACCTTCTGAAGTCAGAGTTGCTTAAAGTCCAGTGGGAAGTTTCCGCAGTCAGTTATGATTCGGGGTGCTGTGGCATCTGCAATGCTTTTTTGACACAATATTCACATTTTTTGGGATAGACCTGTGTTTAATACTGTAGCTAAAATCTGAAATGACACAGATGCTTTCCCGGATTGATTGGGTTAACCCACTAAAACCCTCAAAACCGATTACTCACCCCATGGAGACTTTAGTTTTTGTCGGATTCCTAAGCCAATAAATGATGACCAGCAGTGGTTCCTTATGGAGACACAAAGAGCCTGCTTTGTTCTCTATGAAGAGACAAAGAGTCTCCTCAAAATATTGGCTTAGGTATGAAAAAAAAAGAAAAAGTCCATGGGGTGAGTAATCGAGAGAGAAAAAGTCATTTTGGGGTGAACCATCCCCATAATAGGTGAAGTTCAGGCTTTGGCTTGTGGCTGACGCCGGTTTCTTGTATTGTAGGTACATCACAGCGGTGACCACAACTGCGTCGGGGTACAGCTACTGGCACTACGGCCGCAAGACCGTGGAGGTGCTAAATTCCCGGAAGCAACCGGAAGAGTAAGCGGAAATAAATAACGGCAACCGAACGACCACCCAGGAATGTCACGGGAAGGAACTAAAGTATGTCACCCCGTACGAATGGAAGGTGGGAAGCCTGATGATGCCAAGTAGCTGTACAGAACAGAACTGAGAATCCATGGCAGTGACGCTATCAAAGGTGACGGGGGACTAAATGACTCGACTGGCTGTGGACTTAAGAGACATGACCACAGTTAGAATGTGTGGATATGCACACACACACACAATCACACACACAATACACCAAGTCGTCTTGCTGGAGTTTTTTGTTTTCTTTTTAAACCCAGATGTTACCATGGTTACAATGCCAAGCAACTTCATTGTCATGTGGTTAACGGTTTTGTAAAGCGATGATTTATGATTAAAAGTTTAAAAAAGGGGTGTGTGTGTGTGTGTGTGTGTGTGTGTGTGTGTGTGTGTGTGTGTGTGTGTGTGTGTGTGTGTGTGTGTGTGTGTGTGTGTGTGTGTGTGTGTGTGTGTGTGTGTGTGTGTGTGTGTGTGTGTGTGTGTGTGCGCGCGCGCGCGCGTCTCTGGCTCACATGGATAGGTTTGAAACTGAGTTTACGGCGGACCAAAATTCTACAGGATCAACATGCTCTCTTGGTCCAACAATAATCTACTGTATGTACGTATGTATTTCTGTTAATCATCTGACTTTCACATTGTTTTCGGACAGGACAGTTTATTTCCTATAAATTCATTAATTATTATTACGCCGTAGTGACTCCAGAGACAACATTATATAAATGTTGCAGGGTTTTCCAAATATCTATATTCTCTAGATGTTTAATCATGGTTTGAGAAAATGGTCTTAAACTCTTAACCATAATATCCTTAGGTTCTAAGGGAAAATATGTATAGGAAGGCCTGAACACACATGTGGTGTTGGGCAACCGCTGAGAACGGTAGGTTCCGTACGGAACCATTGTTTACTTAGATATGGAAGGATGACCTCCCACTTGGGTAATGACGCCCCCTGGCGATCATTCAGAGAAACTACTTCAGCTCCCGTACTAACGTAGGTAGGAAGGGCCTGTCACTCAAACCGGAGTGACCCGCCTCCAGGCTATATAAACCCCCGGAGGCGGAAGTAACATCCTCTTAATACCACTCTCTGCCACATTCAGTGAAACAGAGGGGCATTACGTGGGAGGTCATCCTTCCATATCTAAGTAAACAATGGTTCCGTACGGAACCTACCGTTTACTGTCAATATTCCAGGATGACCTCCCACTTGGGATTCTTAAACTCCCCTCTAAGCCACAACCTACTCTCATACCCCCACACACCCCTCATACGGGTGAGCACAGCCCCAACGGGCGTGACCCATCACCCAGAAGGTCCCAGGCCCACCGGACCTGGGTGTGAAGGCATGAGAAAATAAAGAGAGACCCTGACAGACCGAAGTCCGCCTCATTCAACTAAATGAAAAGGACAAGTCCGCCTTATAAGTAAGACACACTATAAGGAAAACACAGGGTCCCCCCAAAGTACCCCAGGTGGCTACATGCCCACCTGTGGGAGGGGAAGATCCGACTCCTCTATGACGTAGAGGAGGCAACTGCACCCAGAACCGAATGCGCTAGCGAAGAGGATTCGATATCCAGGTGATAGTAGGCTGCAAAGGTAGAAGGCGAAGACCAATTCGCCGAAACACAAATCTCCTGAACGGAGACTCCCTTTGCCAGTGCCCACGAAGTAGCCACACCTCTAGTGCTATGGGCTTTAAGTGCCGCCGGCACTTCCACACCCGCACTAGAGTAAGCCAGCCTAATAGCATCCACAATCCACCTCGAAAGAGTGGGTCTAGACACCGGCTTTCTGACAAGAACATTGCCCATTTCTACAAAGAGCTGAGAAGAAGCTCTAGAACCAGCAGTCCTGTCACAGTAGGCCTTCAATGCCCTGACAGGACAAAGGCAATTCAGCCGCTCATCCTCCGCCGAGACAAACGGAGGAGGATGAAAAGCCAGAAGAACAACAGGCTCCTTAGGAACCACCATGTTCTTAGGAACAAACTTAAGATGAGGCTTGAGCAACACCTTGAGATCATTGTTCATAAACTGCATGCACTCCGCAGACACCGAGAGAGCTTGCAGGTCACCAACTCTTTTAGCCGTGGCCAAAGCCAGCAAAAGAGCCGTCTTGAAACTCAAAAGTTTCAAAGGCATCCCTACAAGCGGCTCAAAGGGAGCCCGACATAGGCCCCCTAGAACCACCTGCAGATCCCAAACTGGGAACAAAGACCTAGTCACCGGCCTCAAACGTTCAACTCCTTGCATGAACTTGATGACCTCCGGGACTTTAGAAGGTGCCTTGCCCGCCACCCCCAGGTGACAGGCATTAATAGCCGCCAAATACCCCCTAAGGGTAGAAAATGCTAGACCACTTCTCAAGCGGTTCTGCATAAATTCCAGAATTTCCTGGGCTGACGCCACATGAGCCACCACAGGTGGAACACGCGACTCACACCAGTCCTCAAAGGCATTCCACCTTCCATCATAAGACGCCCTCGTAGAGGGCGCCTTAGCACTCTGAATGGTATCAACCACTTCAGAAGAAAAACCGGCTGCCAGCAGGTTTAACCTTTCACGTGCCAAACCCACAGGTCTAGGACCTGCAGGCCTTGGTGGAAGATCTCCCCCCTGGCCTGACTCAACAGGTCCCTGCACTGAGGCAGCTGCCAACCCGGTTCGCAAAGGAGAGGGGCGATCGCCGATCTCCACGTGCCCTTGTAGGGAGCCACCAGGAGCATCTCCAGACCGAACCTCCTGACTCTCTCCAGAGTGGGTCGGATTAAGTCGAAGGGGGGAAACGCGTACAGTAGACCTCTCGGCCACGTGTGCGCTAAGGCGTCCAACCCCAAGGGAGGACTGCCCTTCACCGCGAAGAACAACGGACACTTCGTATTCTCCGCTGACGCAAACAGGTCCGCCACTGGCTGACCAAACTTGCGAAAAATCTGGCTCACCACCCTGGGGTGGAGAGACCAATCCTCGTAGCGAGGACCTCCCCTGGACAGGAGATCTGCTCCGCTGTTGAGGAGACCTGGGACGTGTGAGGCCCTGATCGACTTGAGGCGCGACAAGCACCAAACCGTCAATTCTCGAGCCAGACGGTCCAGTGGCAACGACGACAGGCCCCCCTGTTTGTTGACATAAAACATGGCCGTCGTATTGTCTGTCCTGACCAGGACGTGACAATGCAAAATCCAAGGCTCGAAATGCTTGAGCGCCAGGAGTATAGCCATCAACTCCAAATAGTTGATGTGACGACCCCTCATCTCCAGAGGCCAAAGCCCCTGCGCTGTGCGCCCCTCGAAAGTGGCTCCCCATCCACTGAGACTGGCGTCTGTCGTGATCGACTTGTGGGAAACCACCTCGCCAATCGAGACTCCGCTGGTGAGGAACCCCTCCACCAGCCACGGAGACAGGGCGATCGCGCAGGAAGGGGAAACCGTAACCTTCTTGTACTTCAAGGAGGGCGGGATCCCGAGGGATAACATCCATCTTTGAAAAGGTCTCATATGAAACCTGCCCAAACGCAACAGATGTACTGCGGAAGCCATCATTCCCGTCAGTACCATGCAACTCCTGTAAGTGACCTCCTGGCCCACTTGAAAGGAGTCGAGACATTCCCGAAACCTGTCCACCCTCTCCTCTGAGAGACGGGCCGACATGTCGGATGAGTCCAGAAGGACCCCAATGAATGTAAGACGACTTGCTGGAGTCAGCATGCTCTTGCCGTGGTTGACTATGAAACCTAAGGCCTTCAGGTGAGCCAAAACCACTTGTGTGTGACGCGCCACTTCGTGGGCGGAGCTCGCTGAAATCATCCAATCGTCGATGTACGTCGCCAACCTGACGCCCTGCCGTCTCAGCGGGGCGATGGCTGCTTCGGTCACTTTCACGAAAACCCTCGGGCTCAGTGACAGACCGAAAGGGAGTACTGTATACTCGTACAGGCGACCCTCGAAGGCGAACCGAAGGAATTTCCTGTGTGGGGGATAAATCTGGACGTGCTGATAAGCATCCTTCAGATCCACTGAACAGTGGAAATCCCCTTGCCTGACCGACCGTAACATGGTGGGTACTGTTAGCATCCTGAAAACGTACTTCTTCAGGTACACGTTTAGTGCCTTTAGGTCCAGGATGGGACGTAGCCCCCCCCCCTTTTTGGGCACCAGGAAATAACGGCTCCAAAATCCCATGCGGGATTGGGTCCTGTCCAGCTCCACTATAGCACCCTTGCTTAGCAATGAGCTGATCTCTTCTCTCAAAAGACTTGCTTTTAAACCACGTGCTCTGGTATGAATAACCCTGCTCGAAAGCGGGGGTATATCTGCGAACTGTAACCTGTAACCCCTGGTTATCGTTCGAAGTACCCAATGGCTCGGGTTGCATAACTTCCACTGGCGCGCACAGCGTGCTAGCGTGTTTTGAGCGAGAGAAACCCCACCACTGTGCTTCCGTGACGGCGGAGCTTTTTGGCGGCCGGACCGGAAGTGGGGAACCTGCGTATCCGTATCCGGAACGACCGGATGCGGAGCGCAAGGGTTCAATAGGCCGCATGGCGGAAACACCTTCTGGTTGTACCGCTTGACTAGCGGAGCTATTTTGCGGCGGGACCGGAAGTGGGGAACCTGCGTATCCGTATCCGGAACACCCGGATGCGGAGCGCAGGGGTTCAATAGGCCGCAAGGTGGGAACACCTTCCGATTGTACCGCTTGACTAGCGGAGCTCTTTTGCGGCCGGACCGGAAGCGGGGAGCTAGCGAATCCGTATCCGGTGAAACCGGAAGCGTTCGGTTTTGGCTCGATAGAGCGACAGGAAGAGCAAAGCGATTCGACTGATAAACAGACTCGCCCACAACTAAAGCATTCTCCCCTGACAGGAGAGGAACTTTTACGTTTAATACCTGCTCTAAGGCCTTTATGCTTGTCCCTTGACCCGGGCTCATAGTAGGCCGACAGAATTTCTGACTCAAGGTTAAATTCATAGCATCGCTCACGCGAGGGAAAATCCACTCGCGCGCATGAGGAACCATATAATTGTTTGACGTTAACATTACTGGTTGCTGATAAAACCTCTGACTGATTAAAGAGTCCTGACGGGACTCCATCATTCTTACAGGAGGCATGCATAAAGGATTCATATTGTCGACGCGAGGGATATCCCACTCGCGCGCTTGAGGAACCACATAATTGTTTGACATTAACATTACTGGTTTCTGATAAAACCTGTGATTGATTATCGAGTCCTGACAGGACTTCATCATTACTACAGGAGGCATGCACGATGGGGTCGTCTGTGCTAGTGCGAGAGAGTTGGACAGAGACAGACTTTGTTCTTTCAACATGTTTATTGCCGACACAGGAGGCATCAAAATTAACATTTTCATTTCCCCGACACGGGGTACCGAAAAACGCCCTCGTTTGGGGGGAGGGGGACCGAGAGACACCTCGGACCCCCGCCCCAGCACAATTCCCCTCTTCAGAGTGTCATTTGCGCTGTCCCCTACCGCGGCCACCGCGGTATGAAGACTGCTGCCTGCCATCCTTGGACGGGCGGCGCGGCTGAGCGCGCTCGGGAACCACAGCCTTGCTGCGGGGCCTGTCAGGCGCCCTGGCTGCAGAGGCTCCCCTGGAGGAAGACGAGTGCTTCTTAAAAGAAGCAGAGCGGCCCCTTTCCTTGGCGCGGGAGGAGCGGGACGTCCTCCTAGCTTGCTGCGGTTCATCCTGTGGCACTGTGGTGGACTCGACGATGTCCTTAGCCGCCTTGAAGAAGGTAACTCTACCCTGCAGCAGCTCCAAGCCCCCACCCATGAGGGTGGTGGGACTGTTCTCCATGTTTATGAGAGACTTGTACATCTCCCCGCGAGGACCTAGAGGCTTCTCGCCCACGTCCCTCTTAGGCTCGAGGTCGACATAGTCGAGCCAGCGGGCTCTCTCAGACTGGAGGTTGTAGTCCATGGACCTGCCCATCCACTTAACCGCATGCCAATTGACCTTCAGCATGATGTCAAATAGAGTGTTCAGTTCAGCTGTGTGCTCCCCCGTGGGCAGACCTTTGACCAGGTCCTTGGTGGAAGCGAGCAAGAGCTGGATCAGATTTAGGTCCTTAGCGGCAGAGCAGCGGACCGGTAGGCGTTACGAGCCCTGTCCGACTGCAGCTTGTCCTCCAGGACAGTGAACCCCGGCGGGTTGGTGCCGACGGGGCCAACAAACGGCCCGTTTTTAGCCGTGCCTACATCTTTGTACTGGGGTCTGACGGAACTCAGAAAAGATTGTGCCAACAGGTGGTCCAGGTTAGGGCAGGTGGACATGCCTGCCTCCGCACCGCCCACCAAATCCAACACAGAAAAAGGCAGCTTCCTGGGGTCTTTATGTGTCTTCCATGAGGAATGGAGGGCCTTGGTGAAACCTTTCACCAGCGGCAGCCTGGAGAGGACATACGGGGCGGGAACCGAAGGCTCCTGCCCGGGCATTTCATCATCATCCTCGGCCTCTTCAGAGGGGAGAGGAGGTGGCAACTCCTCTCCAACTCTGGCCAGAGCTCTCATGTAGACTGTGAGATGATCCAGCATTTCTGCTGCAGAATCGACGTCCTCTGCTCCCGCTTCACTCGCTTGACTGGCGGGTGGAGGGGCAGTGGTGCCTGAGGAGGCCTGGGAGCTCCCTGCGGCGTCCAGTTGACGTGCTGGAGCCGCAGGGGCATTACCTTTCACAGTGACCGTGAGTCGAGAACCCTCGTCCTCGACGGAGTCCTCCTCCTCCTCGGCCGTGTATCCAGAGTATTCAGAACCAGAACCCTCGCTCTGACAGGAGCTCAGGTCCGACTCTCGCCTGAAGGTCTGGACTGTTTTGGTGATGCTCACGTCGAGGGGGACGTCCCCGACGGTCACATCCAAGCGTTTCTTTTTGGGCACCGCGCCCGAAGGGGAAAAGGCTACCGGAGATTTCGTCTGGATGTTAGCCTTCTTGGTCGCCTTCTTAGCGGCGACTTCACCAGACCCGCCAGCTCCAGTGACAGTGGAGCTAGCTGCGGTCGGTTGCGCGGCAGGCGGTGTCTCATGTAGCACGGCGCCATCTTGACTTGGAATGGCGCGCTGGTTGCCAAGCGGATCTCCGGAAGGCAGCGCCGCACCTTGACCAACGGTGCGGGCCGCCTGGGGAAGGAAAGACTGGGCTGTGGGGTTGAGAGCAGTGGACCCACCTGGTGGAGCGCAGGCCCCGAGGCCTGCCCTGGCTAGGAAGAACCGGTGTATCAGTACATCGTGGTCGTAGGCCACGCAGCAGTCACAGAAAGGTCCTGCTCTCCCCTGAGGACTCAGTGCAGAGAAGGCGTGTGCAACGCCCATGCAGCCGACACAGAGATGGTGAAGATCCTGTCCGTCGATGAGTCCTGGACAGCCTGGACATTGCCTCGGCAGGAAGGCCAGAGGATCCATGGCGAAGCACTGTAGATAGAGTTAACCAGAAGCAGACGAGCTAACAAGCTAACGGCTAAGGCTAGGCCACGCTTGATTCGGGCAGGGCCTGAACAAGCGGTAAGCAGTGTAGCTAACGTTAACAATAGCAGACGAGCTAACAAGCTAACGGCTAATGCTATGCCACGCTTGCTTCGGCAGAGAGTGAAAAGAGGATGTTACTTCCGCCTCCGGGGGTTTATATAGCCTGGAGGCGGGTCACTCCGGTTTGAGTGACAGGCCCTTCCTACCTACGTTAGTACGGGAGCTGAAGTAGTTTCTCTGAATGATCGCCAGGGGGCGTCATTACCCAAGTGGGAGGTCATCCTGGAATATTGACAGTAAACTGCCTGTGCCCGATAATGGGTGTAATTTTGTGCGGAGTGTGCCATGCTGTTGGTGGTAGTCTGGCATTAGCAGGGCCTGAGCACCAGCAGAGATTTGCGAGAACAGAGAGCATTTCACTTGCATTTGCACTAAGAAATGACCTGACTTCACCAGTGAGTGTGTACTGTATGTACTTTAAAGTAGGGTAAGTGGTTTTGTTTCATTAAATAAGTGTTATATAGCTCTATTGAGTCTCCATGTCTCTCCACAGAAAATACATTTTCAGCACGACATTATAATAACAATGTTATGCAATTCAGCAGCGAAGTGTGATGTCACTTCCGTGAAATGGCGTGAAATGACGCCCTCTACGGGGTTCATGCTGGTATTGTTTTGTATTCAAATCGCCATTGAGGAATTTGCGATCACCGCATATAAGAACTGTGTTAAAAATATAAACACACCATGTGCGCGGACATGCTCTCAGCGACAGTCTGTCCCAGACACGAGTGTCTCTCTGTAGTTTCCAACATTTAGGACAGCGTTGATTACATTTTCTCTGACAACAGGCTATATCAGATATGAATGAATATCATAAACTATGCAGAACCCCCCCGCTGACAGAAACGCGCACATGGTGTGTTTATTTTTTTAACACAGTCCTTATATGCGGCAATCGCAAATTTCCCAATGGCGATTTGAATACAAAACAATACCAGCATGAACCCCCTAGAGGGCGTCATTACGCACAAATGACGACATGGCTTCGTTTCTCTATGGGGATAGAGAACTCGTCAGTATACAGCAGAGGTCTTCAGGTAGGGCCGAGGACCGAAATTACCTGCGATCCGACCCAGCACCGGGTCCATTCACAAGTAGTGACTGGGAGCCGGGTCGGAGCCGCTAGCGTATGTTCCATTGATACCCGAATGATTGGCTGTCACAGCTGTTTTTTCTCCTCCGGTCAGTGAGAGGCAAGCTGCCTTGCTGTGTCACGTGACTTGTCAGGAACTACTGGCGCTACTTGACAAACAAAACAATATGCTCTGCTGCGACATAAATTAACAGTGGATTAGCATTTAACAATGGCTAAGAAGAAAGATTACACATCTAAAGAAAACATGTCCGCATTGATTGAAATATGTGGGTAAATATGTTAATGACCAGGGGTGAGCAGCAATTACGAGCGGTAAGAAAGAAAAAGTCCTATTTAATGATAATAAACACCTTCATAATAATGTTGACATTCAGTCATTTCGGATCTCGCCTCCGGTTCTGACTTCTCTCTGTGCTGCTCAGGTATCTGTTCTCATTATTTCTAATAATAGGCGGGTTTTGGTAGGTAAAATTGGACCAGTGAAGACCTCAAGTATACAGGTTAAACAAGTGAAATTGGAGGTGATGACACAAATAAATTAGCAGATGCAATTGGAACTGGATCACTATGAAATGAAACCAAAAGAAACGTTGCCACAATTGTTTTCTGTTTATTAAAGAGAGAGAGAGTTAGAGACAGAGAGACAGGGAGACTCCTGTTACTGAACAAACACACTATAGCAATGATTACTATCAGAATATAGTAACAAAAACAAATCAACATATAAGTGTTAATGGACATTATTCTTTTTATATATAAAGATTTTCTCTATGACCAGCACAAAAAACGATGACACCTTCAATAATGTATTGGCCACATATGATTGGTGGAATATAAAAGAAACTTCCAGAATTTGGGAAGCATATTGCCATAATACCAGCATATGGCTGACGGCTAATTTCTCTCACTGCATGTGACAGCGGTGTCACCTACAGTCCTACACATACCAGAGTTAAAGTTTTGAGGGGAGAATCCACCTCAGGACAGATTTAAACACAATCCTTTTCCTACAGCCTGTGGGGGTTTCAGAAAAAAGACATTGTCCAGTTGAATTTCTTCAGTATGTCGTCTCTGTTGGGTGGAAAACTCATACTGCACGTCCAAAACTGTTACTTTTCAGGGTTCAAATTCAAAAGTAACAGATCTACAAGCTCAAAACATGTTTCGAGCTTGTATATCTGCTACTATTGATGCTTTCGAGTATGATCAAATACAGCAGGGTGTAAATTGACCAATATACACAAAAAGTTAGAAAGAGAGGACAGGTCAAAAAGTTCATATTTGAGTCAAGGGGGTTGAAGACTTAAAAAAAGGGTGTGTTTTTCTTTTCCTTGTGTCAAATAGCTTTCGTAAAGCACGAGGGTAAAAACAAAAGCTACGAACAAGAGGGGAGATTTATTTTTAATCTTATTTGAAACTCCTCGTGGCACTGCTGCTAATTACCCAGTGGAAAGACATCAAGGAGACAGCAGCCCACGCTGAGACACACTGTTATTGTGCTAGCTGTTAGTCACTAGCACTGTGGAGCAAAGTGCTATAGTCATTGGCTCTAGTTTATATATAGACTTATTAGATGTATATCTATTGTTGTTGTCGGGCAGAAACCTCATCTCCATACAGTATGTTAACGTAAATGAATGCCCTACTTGATCATACTGCAGTGTTACTTTGAGCTTGTTGATCTGCTGCTTTTGCTCATGATGAATTTAAATCCTGAAACGTAACAGTTTTGGACATACTGTATGAGGTTTCCACCCGACAGAGACGATATCTGTACATATATATACTTGTTTTGTGTGTGTTATTTATTATAGGAGAACATTTATGAAAATGGCAAGAAAAGCCAATGTACAGTACAATCTCACAATGCGGCATGTTGTGTGAAACGTGAGCTTGTCGATTGGCAATTTGCGCTATATGGGGAAAAAGAGAGGATAAGACAAATTGTTCAAAATAGTAGGGTACAGTAACCTATTACCTGTTATAATAAGATGCTTAGTTTGCCCATTCACTCATAAGTGTCTTGTTGCTCACCTGAACTGCACTGACTATAATTGAGTTCCACCAGAGCCGCCACGTTCCCTCCTGTGTCTTCCCTACACTGTCTCCCTCTCTGTTTCCTATAGCGTCTTGTCACAAAGGAAAAAACATGTTCAAAAGAGGAGTTGGGCTGCCCCCACTCTCTTGTTTAACAAGGGAGATATTTTTGAACGGCTCGAGCAGGGTGAGGAGATGTGGCAGAGGTTCATCTGTGGTATGTATGAGGCAGAGTGCTCACGGCTGCCCAGACTCTGCCTTTTATGCTAATTTGTTATTGTCTACATGCAAATGAAGCGGTTAATGTGTTGCTGGTGATGAGCAAAAACCACAAGGTTGGGATAAGCTCTGTCGGGTGGAAACCTCATAATCCAAAAATGTTACGACAGGATTCAAATTCAAAAATGGCAAAAGATCGATCTCAAAATGCGTCGCTTCACTCCGTGTTTCGAGCTTGTGGATCTGCTACTTTTGAAGCTTTTGTGTGACACTGTAGTGTGATCAAGTTAAGGCGTTAATTTTGGCACAAAATTAATAGCAGTTCTTATAGAGACATTTTTAACTGGTGGGGTCTTCCAGAAGAAAGGTGTTCAGTTGTAATGAAGGGATATCATCGTTAAACCATTCTGCTGTGGATCGAGACAATTTGTCATCCTGGAGAGAAATCCCTCGAAGCCCCTCGTTGTCCCAGGTTCCATTCCAGGCCAGGGTATGTGTGTCCCTGAGCAAGACTCTAACCTCTAATTGCTCACATGCTCCTCGTGGGCAGCGCATCAGCTGGGTTGGGCCGAAAATACTGAATTTCCCTCACGGGAGGAAGTAGGTAACTATTATTGTTATAATTAAGTGACGATCATTTTTCCTCATAGTTTGCCTCCCACTCCCCCCCCCCCCCCACAACCAATCTGTGGAGTCAATGCAAAACAAAAGAAAAAAAGCAAAAGAGATCGCTTCCCACTCGTTGAACACGATCAATCGTGTTCGTTGGAGCACCCCGGCCATGCTTGAGGCAAAGTGGAATAAGAACCCCAGCCCCCATGCAGTTTCAAAACCCCAAACTTGGAGACTTCAAACCCTCCATGGTTATGAAACACACTGAGTAAGTGTCCTTATGGATCCGATAGGCCTACATACAAAAAGTCTTGAAATAGTAGCAGCCTCCCACTCTACCCTTATGTAAGCTCCCCAGCAATGTGTGCCTGTGCGTGTGTGTGTGTGGGTGCACGCACACATACTGTATGCACGTGTGTGGGCATTTTGTGTGTGTGTGTGTGTGTGTGTGTGTGTGTGTGTGTGTGTGTGTGTGTGTGTGTGTGTGTGTGTGTGTGTGTGTGTGTGTGTGTGTGTGTGTGTGTGTGTGTGTGTGTGTGTGTGTGTGTGTGTGTGTGTGTGTGTGTGTGTGTATGTGCGTCTGCGTGCGTACGCATGCACAATGCACATGTGCAGGCAGTAAGAGTCTGTCTTGTGTGTGTGGGTGTGTGTGTGTGTGTGTGTGTGTGTGTGTGTGTGTGTGTGTGTGTGTGTGTGTGTGCGCGACTGCACGTGTGCAGGTTTGTATGTTCATGTGTTGAAATGTATGCATTCTGTCTATCTTTGTGTGCAGTGCACAATATTGTGTATTATTGTACATGCTCTTTGTGAGTTTGAATCTCTCTTGCATATCTCTCTCTCTCTCTCTCTCTCTCTCTCTCTCTCTCTCTCTCTCTCTCTCTCTCTCTCTCTCTCGTCCTGGGTCTCACTACAGTTCTGTCTAAATAAAACGTCCCAAAAATGTTCTTAAAAAAAAAAAGGAAAAGAAAACGTAGCAATAACATTAACCTAGAGACCTCTGGGTAATGAGCGAACTTGAAGCATAATATCTCCGCCGTCGGGTGGAAATCTCGTATGACCAAAACTGTTATCATAAAAACTGTGAAAATAGCGATCTACAAGCTCACAATGCGTTGCTTGTAGACCTGCTATCTTCACTGCCTTTTGCGATACTCTTATATGATGAAATAGGGAATTAATCGACATAAGAAAACAAACATAAAAAGCTTAACTATGGAGATGTAAGGTTTCTGCCTGACAGCAAAATAAGATATGCTTCATGTTGGCTCATTACCCAAAGGTCTCTGGGTTAATTCTCAACAGCTTTATCTCAAGTAACACTAAACTATCCTTAATGCGTTGTCATAGTACACCAATAATAATTAAGACTATTAAAAAAACTATTATTAAATGTGCTTTTATTTTTTTTATTATAGTTGAACTAACACGTGTGTGGAGGAGGATTTCTAGGCTGCACAGTGAGGAAGTAAGCATGAACTGTGTGTGTGTGTGTGTGTGTGTGTGTGTGTGTGTGTGTGTGTGTGTGTGTGTGTGTGTGTGTGTGTGTGTGTGTGTGTGTGTGTGTGTGTGTGTGTGTGTGTGTGTGTGTGTGTGTGTGTGTGTGTGTGGGGTGTGAGAGAGTGTTCTTGTTTCCGATGATAAAGTATCTATATAAAGACGGTTGTGTGGGCAGGGGGAACAGTTAAGTACATCTTATACAAACCTGCTCTGCTCTTTATGCTGTCTTCTGTTTGCAAGGTATTCATTATGCTGCAAAATACCTACTCTCACACAACTCCTATAGGATCCTAGGTCATATCAATCTTTTAACTTTTTCGTGTCAATGTCCCCAAATGAATTACGTATTTGGCCGCCGACCCACATAATCACATAAAAGAGGTATTATAGGAGTGGTGCATGGGGCCAATAATTATAGCCAACTGAAAACAGATGCTCTTTAGGTAGAGGATTATCAAAAGGCATACACTCTCCTTTTCGCTTTGGAGATACTGTAGGCAGGTAATTCAGGCAAACATGTACCATTATACTGTATAAAAACATGCACAGGCGCCTACGCATTTCCACTCATAGGTCCAACGGTCAACAGTAGATGATATTTAAATGTGGCGAGCTAGTTTTGAAAGGCTCTTATCATTTTGCATGGAAGGCTTTTAGAGCCTGCCTGTTGCTCAGGGTATAAATTGAATCTTGAGCATCAGGTCAAAATGTGTGTCAGATCCTGTGTCTAGGTGAGATGTGATTTTTTTTAAATACTAAAATGTTATGCCACGATTTTGTAACCCATTTTACATCCAGTGCCAATTGCCTCCCTCTGCCAACCTAGCCTAGTAAACTGACTCCTCCTGCCTTCTGATTCGAAAGGAGAGTCTGGTGGTTTACGAGGCTACTGCCAACCTGGGGAGAGCCCTGAACTGAACTCATGCTTCCTTCAATGTATGAGGAGTAAGCAGCCCGCCTCCCATCACCTGACATGGGGGAGATTCCCCGGTAGGATGTAGCGAGTGGAAGGAACACGTTATTCCAACCAGTTCCTTTCCCCTCCATCAGGCGTCCTGGACCAGGCTCAGGCTGACCAGGCAGTATAGAGACCAGGATTACTGCATGTTTCTTTGTGAGGGTACCTACCCTAGGAGACACGAGGAGAACATGCAAACTCCACACAGAAAGGACCTTTCGCCAACCCCACCTAGGCTATGGGCACTGATGACACGGAGGAGAGAACACGCCCACAGCGTATCCGATGGTAATTGAACCCGGGACCTTCTAGCTGTGAGGCGACGGCACTGCCTACTGCGCCCCTGTGAGACATGACATTTGATACAATGTAAATGTCTCAATAGAAGAGCAGGGAGACAAAATACAACCACCCCAATTGTATACTGTAAGTTATATTGTATTAACATACTCATATTAACATATTTTATTTTATTAATAAAAGAAAAGTTAGTGCGGCTTTAATATTCAAGACAATTGTATGCCATATGTAGTGGGGGTCCCTGCTTCATGTCTCACTCTCTCTCTTACGGTGTAGAGAAGTGGTTCTAAAAGGGGGACTTCCCCATGGTTCAAACTCCCGTTGGTCCAAACAGGGTTAGGTTTAGGTGGTCGGACCAAAGGGAGTTCGAACCAAGGACATGTTACCTCTAAAAGTGGGGTCTGGAGGCCCCATTGGATTCTTGTGGGGGTGTCAGGGGGTCCCCACCAAAAGTAGTTTATACGTCATCACAATCACTTTAACCGCTTTATCCATTTGTCCATTCAAAAATGCCACATCTAAGCTTGTACATCTGCTATTTTTGAACATTTTAGAAAAATCTTGAAAGTGTTTTGAATATTTTTAAATTGTTTAACACAAATCTTCTCATCTGGGGCTCCCTGGCACAAAAGATTTTCAGTCTTTAGGGGGCCCGCAGCCAAATACATTTAATCCACAAATACATTTATATGAATTAAACTATCTGCTGTCGGGCCAAAACCTCCTAACTACAAAATGTTCATTTTCGGGGAAATGAGCTCAAGTGGCGTTTGGAGGTTTTGACCAAAGGGCTTTTTACTACTTTTCATTGGTTCAATATTATTTGAACCAACACACAGACGTAAAGGGTGTTCAATAGCACATATTTATGAAAAAAAGAGAGGGCCAATCGGGTGGAGTTAGCTGGTTTGGCAGAAAGTGTGGAGTTAGGAGGTTTTGTCCCAAGCACTTTTTACTACTTTCTATTGGTTCAATATTATTTTAACCAACACTCAGATGTAAAGGGTGTTCAATAGCCCTGATTCATGCCAAAAAAATCTAAAACCTCAAAAATTGAGTTAAGAGGTTTTGGCCAGACACTGACAGTGTCTCTTGGATCTTGTGGATTTGACATATGGCCCAAATGCATGCCACCAAAACTGTGGGAGGAGTAGCGCGGCAGAAAGACGGATGGAATAAAGTCAGACAAGTATTATTGTCAAAACCTCTTAACTCCATTTTTGAGTTTTTTAAAATTGTTTGGCATAAATCAGGGCTATTGAACAACCTTTACATCGGAGTGTTGGTTAAAAAAATATTGAACCAATGGAAAGTAGTAAAAAGTGCTTGGGACAAAACCTCCTAACACACTTTCTGCCAAACCAGCTAACTCCACCCGATTGGACCTCTCTTCCCCAGAAGAGAAGGTTTGTGTTCAAAATTTCAAACACAAAAATAGCAGATGTACAAGCTCGCTGCGCAATCATGAAGTGACACACTGTGAGCCTGTATATCTGCTTTTCTTTTAACAGCCAACACTACAATCTAAAATGACACAAGATGCTTTCCGGGGAAAGCTTGTAGATCTGGCATTTCCTCCGTTTTTCTTCAGTCAGAATGTGGACGCTGGGGTGTTTAAGTGATAAGAACACAACATTGTAAATGTCAGCGCTGAGGTTTTGACACCGACATACCTTTAACTGCATCCATTTAGCCTTAATCTGACCGGCTTTACATTATTCATCCTCCTACGCTCTAATTGGCAGATCTGTCAACACCCCCCTGTCTCTCTCTTTCTCTCTCTCCATCTCTCTTTTTTTCACTCCTCCTCTCCGTCTCCCCCCCCCCCCCATCTGTGGGATGCTGCCGTTCCCGTTGTGCGCATGTCGTTGATGAGTCAATTTGTGGAGGAGCACACGCGCACTCTCTCACACACAGACACACGCATGCATTCACGTGCGCACACACACGTGCATGTCCATCCTTATTCAGCCTGCCTCTGCGAGACGCAGTGCCAACGGAGGTGAGCAGAGTAGACAAGAAGAATAGGCTGCTGATAGAGAAGAAAGAGAGAGAGAAAGAGACAGAGATAAAGAGACAGAGAGAGAAGACGGAGGCGATGAACAGAGTGAAGACGAGAAAAAGTGCAGACATGAGTTTTTCTATTTCCAGAGCACAAGTGAGAAGATGTGAGAGATCCACCCCAACAACGTCTCCGCCGGACTTTTGAGGAGTTGGTGCACGCCGGAGATGATTATCCACATGCCCGCCGTGGTGTGTGCTTGAGCAGCTGTGCGTGCCTGTGTGCCTGTGCGTGTGTGTGTGTGTGTGTGTCTGTGCGTGTGTGTGTGTGTAGCCATGGCCGGTGGCCAGCCAGGGGTCCATGCCCTGAAGCTGCAGCCTCCGGACGTCTCCTTCACGCTGAGGAGCGGCAGCAACTTCATCAGATGGGACGAGGTGAGCATGGAGGCGATAGTTCCTGTTTCCTATTATCCTACTACATCCTTTTTCCTAAAGTCTTACTACTTCCTAAAGTCCTACTACATATTTCTTCAAGTCCTACCAGCCTAATACTCCCTATTTCATATTTCCTGTAATGCACAACTGCTCTTTATTTCCTATATACATATAAATGTGTTTATTTGTTTGGTTCCATTCGTACACTCTCAGGGTTGTATCAACACTGGTGCTGAGTTTAGATATAGGCTACTCTTTGTAGTTAAGTACTATTAGTTATGTGTATAATATATACCAGAGGAGGTTATTCCTGCTTTTATTCTATTGGTTTGCAGAGGAAGAGGAGGAAGCTCCTATTATGCGGATGAAGCAAATTGATTTGATTATAATTTAACTGAGAGAGAGAGAGGAGAGGAGGGGAGAGGAGAGGAGAGGAGAGGAGAGGAGAGGAGAGGAGAGGAGAGGAGAGGAGAGGAGAGGAGAGGAGAGGGGAGGGGGTGAAAAGCGGGAGACATTCTCTGCCCTATTGTATCCCCTGCTATACCCCTTATCCTTACCCTCTATCCGCGAAATGCAGGCAAGGCAGCTTGCTCTGTCCCTAAAATGTGTTTTGGGGTCGCTATACCCACTCTACGTTATGCCGACTCCGTTATTTGCGCAGGGAGGTGTGGCCGTGGATGTAGTGGAGTAGAAGTAAAAGTACTGACAATTTACTTTACTCCAATAAAGTAAAAGCACCACAAAATTCTACTTAAGTACGTAGAGTACTTAAGTAAATCTACTTACACCACTGTACAAAGCTATACAGCCGATGTTTGTAACTACTACAAAAACTGCAACAGCTACAAAGCTACAGTATATGAAAAAAGGTGAGATGGTTTTAACTTCAGCTACAAAGACACAAAGCTTAAGCCACAAAATATGTTGTGTAACTTTGTATCTTTTGAGTCTGCCATGTGAGCAGCAAAGACCCAGGATCTTTTTTCCTTAATATGAAATGCCAGCAGTAATTCAGGAGTAGCGAGGCAAGTAGAGTGAACGAAGGGCTTCTATTTCCTGTCCTGCTACCTGTTGGTAGGGTTTGTATATCGTCATTGTCGGGCCACAACCTCGTATCTCCAAGTTTCAAATTTGTACGTTTTTCCACAAAGTAAAGCCCTGCTTCATCAGACAAGGCTGTCGCACAAAAGTAGTGAAAACAGCAGATCAACAAGATTGTCTGTTTTCACTAGTTTAAATCATTTTAAAAATGATAAATTCAAAACGAATGGTTTTGGACATACAAGGTTTTCACCCGACAACGACGATATACAGTATATCAGGGGTCTTCAACGTTTTCAGGCCAAAGACCCCTTAGCTGGGAGGGTGATAAAGCAGGGACCCCTTTCTACATTATTGTATAACATTTTGTTGCAGATTTTCATCGACTTGTTTGACAGCACTGTCATCATTCTAATTTGGATTTGTGTTTATGTATTTTTCAGACATTTAACCGCTTAAATCATTGACCGGTTACTTAGTAAGTTTGACCTTTCACTCTGTACTTGGTCTGCTCTTTTTTGACCTCTACACCAAAGTTATTTGGCAAGCAGCCGATCTACAAGCTCTCTGCGAGGCGTTGAGAGCTTTTAGATCTGCTATTTTTGGCTAAAGTTTCCTCAGAATATAGGGATGTGAGGGTTCAAGTTGTTCATTTAAAAGAGTGATACTACCACACAAAGATTTGAGACGTGGATACAATCACATACTTGTTACATTATCTTTACCACTATCACAAGGGTACAGAAATATCATTATACAAAACATTTACATTAGTATTGTACTAATGTAAATCCTTCCCATTATCAAAGATACAAGAAGATGTAGAAGTGCAAAAATGTGAATCTCAAAGATTAGTTGCAATGATTCAGGAGCTTGTAAAATGTATATACTTTTGAGCTATATTTTTTAAAAAGGGGGGGGAAAGAAAATGCATGCATGCACATATACACTACCACACAGTAGGTATTAGTGTGTGTGTGCGTGTGTGCGTGCGTGCACATCTGTGTGTGCTGGCACGCTGAAGTAGGGATCGTTGATAAGAAACGTGCTGTCAAGTTACTATGGTAACTGGTCTGGTTACCACCACCTAAACAGATGAGGTATGTGTGTGTGCGTGCGTGCGTGCGTGCGTGCGTGCGTGCGTGCGTGCGTGCGTGCGTGTGTGTGTGTGTGTGATGAGCTTGTGTGTGTCATTGTCATAATGTCATTTTGGGTTGGGGTTGGGCGATTTCTTTATTGCTATGTATTACTACTATACACTCATCTTTTCTTTTCTATATTATCTAAAATATGAATCCTTGTTGTGAACCTCATTAGAGGCCAGCGGCAAACACTCAAGTTGCGGGGATTTGATTTAAAAGAGCTAGGAGTTTGTTCCAGATTATGTGCTGCATAAAAGAAAGAACCAAAATAAGGCTATCTTATTGTCTCAGTAATGTCTGGGTGTGCCGAGATATGCTTCTTGCTCAGTTAACGGGTTATACGTGCTCGCTCCTGGTTGCATTCAGTGTTGCAATGTCTGCTTATTATAAGCGACTTTGGAATTATTTTTCTCTGAAACTATCCTACTGATTAAAGTACACAGTTGTTCCTTACTTAGATTCACTTTTTGTTTTCAAATATGATGCTTTGTATGGTCCTGTTCACCAAGTGTCGATCATTTTCACGATTTGTCAAATGTTTTGAAAATAGCAGGTTTGTGATGCATTGAGAGCTTATCATCTTTTTCTTTCGGCTAATTCCCATGGGGCTCACTGCAACAGATTTTCATCTGGTTGTGTTTTTTTCTGCGTCTTCCTCTGTCTCTCCAGCCACCTGCATGTCCTCTCTCACCGCATCCATGAACCTCCTCTTTGGCCTTCCACTTCTCCTCTTACCTGCTAGTTCCATTTTTAGCACCCTTTTCCCATTGTGTCGTAGTCGACTAAAGCCAGACTAAACCTAAAACTTGTCAGATGACTAAAATATAGCTAAAACAAAATGAAAATGTATTCAAAAATGTCAGTCAAAATTAACGCTGCTTCAGTCTTGGCACTTTTTTCCATCTGTCCCACCCTGCCTGCACTCTCTTCGTCACCTCTCCTCCACACTCCCCATTACTTTAGATCTTAAAGGAGTAGTTCACCCCCAAAATGTTTTTTGTTGCATTCCTAAGAAAAAAAAATGATTATAGTAAACTTACCCTGACGGTTTCCCCATCCAGTGCCAAGCATTTGGGTCCCCATCTGGAATCAATGGGGGTAAATTTACTATAATCACATTTTTGTCTTAGGAATGCGACAAATAAAATAAAAATATTATTGAGTCTCAAGATTCTCTCGGCTTGATTACTGCAACGCACTTCTCTCTGGTCTGCCAAAGAAAACAACTGACAGTCTACAACTTCAAAATGCGGCAGCCAGAGTTTTAACTAAAGCTAGGATGAGAGAACATATTACTCCAGTCTTAGCGTCGCTACACTGGCTCCCGGTTGTTTTTAGGATTGATTTTAAAATTATTTTACTTGTTTATAAAGCTCTAAATGGTCTGGCACCTTCGTACCTCTATGACTGCCTGCATAGATACGTTCCAAACCGCCCACTCAGGTCTTCTAGTGCTGACCTACTCGATGTGCCTAAAATGAAATATAAAAAATATGGTGAAGCAGCTTTCTGCTTCTACGGACCGACAGTTTGGAATAAACTCCCACTACACCTAAGACAGGCAGCCTCTGTGGATAGCTTTAAAGCACAGCTCAAGACCTATTTCTGTACTCTTGCTTTTAGCTGAATTTTTTAATCTCTTTGATGCAATTGACGTCCACGCTGTTCTGAAATTGTTCTTCAATGTTTTATGTTTTTATTTTTCTGCTTTATTGTATTCATGTGTATTTTATTTTTTCTGTTAAGCACTTGTGCTTCATTTTCTGCTCTGTAAAGCACTTTGAGCTGCATTTCATGTCATGAAAGGTGCTATAAAAATAAAGCTTTATTATTATTATTATTATTAAGTCTCCATGGCATGAGTAATCAAAAGAAAATAAGTCATTTTGGGAGTGAACTACTAATTTAATAGATGGGCTATACTTTTGAGCTATATTTTTGAATAGCTGAAGTAAAATAGGGTTAAAGTGGTTAAACTGTGCTTCATTTTGCTGGGGACCTCCTGGAATATACTCAAGGACCTCTGGGGTCCCCGGACCCCACTTATAGAACCATTGGGCTAGATTAGTTCTGCCTTTTGTTACAGTTAATCACATCATCTTTACGGATTAGTGGGAATCACAGACGCTGCTCTTAATTGATTTCTGTCATACAGTAACTATTGTGTCTAAAGTAACTATTGTTAGTACATTTACTCAAGTACTGTACATTTTGAGGTATTTTTACTTTTCTGGATAATTATACAGTTGTCAGTGTTTTTACTTCTACTCCACTACATCTCAGAGGCAAATATTGCACTTTTTACTCCACTACAAATATGTGAAAACTAGTTACTACAGTAGTTACTAGTTTGTTGATTTTGATTATTATTACAAAACATGCATTAACCAGCTCCATATACATTTCGGCCATTTGATAATAGATTTGTTTTGGGCCTTTTATGCCTTTATTGATAGGACAGTAGACTGACAGGAAATAGGGAGTGACACGCAGCAAAGGTCGTCGAACTTGCAACACTTTTGTCAGGCATCAGATCCTACAGTCTCTGGTATGCGCCTGGATGGGTAGGCCAGTTGGCACCCTGTAACAGAATATTTCTACATTGCAGTATTGATACTGCAATGTATCAATACCCCCCAATGTATCAACCCCCCCCCCCCCCTCCCCCCAAAAACATGATTATCAGGTATTATGATTATTCTAGGAGGAAGATTGTTTCCAAAAAAGTGTACAGAAAGAGACACCAGTTCGTTAGGTATGCCTGGTTGTCAGGTGGGTGGTGACCCAGCTGAGGTTAGCCACACCCACAGTGTTCGTTGTATGGTAATAGGGGAGGGGATTATTTTATGATGTCATTAAATCAGGCGTTTTTCGATCAGGCGTTTTGACTCGGAGGCTTTCAGCTTTTAGGAAGAAACAGAAAATACACAGGGAAGGCAAATCTGCAGATTATAACCCCACCTGGTGGTCTATTAGAGTAATGTTAACTCCATAGACACATACAAAACTGAAAAAGTACAAAACTATGACACCAACTCTTTAAGTAAAACTTTTTCCACCACTGGGGATTTGCCTTATCTTGTAAATGCCCATCCGCTGTGTTTATACAACAGGTTTATAACACAGAACCTCTATTTCTTGATTGCTATTTGACTCATTTGTTTATTTGAGAGGGACCCGACAATATATGAGTGACGTATTCAAAATACAGCACAATACAGTGCCGTTAAGAAGCTGTGTAAGTAAGAATCACATTCCCTGACATACTGTAAATGACAATATAAATACACAATGTAAGGTAAAAAATGGAAGAAGAAGAAAAGTAATAGTGCAAAGTATACAGTGGCTCAGGAGATAGAACTGCCGTCTTGCAATACGAAGTTTCCATGTTCAATTCCTGGCTCTGCAAAGAGTCGTTGAGCAAGACACTGAACCCCCAACTGCTCCCGATGAGCAGGTTGGTGCCTTGTATGGTTTCCTCCGCCATCTGTGTGTGAATGTGCGTGTGAATGGGTGAATGTGAAACACATTGTAAAGCGCCTCGGAGAAAAGTGCTATATAAATGCAGTCCATTTACCATAAAAGTCGTCTTTGACAACGCTCACCGTCTGTTCTAAGAACACACTAAAGTACTGTATCATCATCACCTTCCTCTGCACCATCTTCTCATAGCCATCCTCTTTTTGAGCTTGGATCCCCGTTCATTGCCGCTTGCAGCTATATTTAATTTAGATGCTGTGCTGTGCTGTGTAGTTTAGCCTTGGATATAAAATCTGATCAAGCATTTGCAATCAGGTGGGCCTAAAACGTTCTAACAGCCCATTAGAGAAAACATGATCCCTAAGCTTAGTATCTTCTTTAATGACTCCAAATCCAAATGATATTTTTTTAATCATGCCTCTAACAGAAGCATTGCTGTCGCTTTCATTATTGCTGTATTAGTAGTCTTGTTTGTTTCATTGCTGCCAGGCAGAAACCTTGTATCTCCACGTTCTTTTCATCGTAAAATTAACGCCCTACTTGACCATGCCACAGTACAGCGTCACACAAAAGCATCAAAAGGAGAAATAGGAGATCTACAAGCTTGTAACGTGGAACGAAATGACTGAAAAGTTAGTTTCCACCCGACAGAGATAATATGTGGATTATGGTTTATGATTGCAATCTGCTGTCTTTTCCTCAAAAGTAACCATTTTGGTTTCCACCCGACAGCTTTTTTTTTTTCTTTTTTTTTTGTCTTTGGTCCCACATGGGTTCATAATTACTGAGTCATCCTTGTAATGAGCCAACTGACTTTTGTCTGTTTGGATTCGATTACAGTGTTCTCTGGAGCCCGTAATGTTACTTTTTTATGCTTTCTTTAATTTGCTTTCCTTCTCAACATATCTTTTTAATTCCAGAACAGTAGCATCCTCTGGTAAACAGCATAATAGTGCACTGCGTATCCTCATATGGTATTCCTGATATAAACCCAGTTAGAACTAAACACATAAGGTTTACCTAAAGCTACAATACAAAGTTTGTGTGTAACTGACCTCTTCTGACAGGGAGAGTTAATTGCAACCGTAACAACCGGGATTCAAACCCAGGTCTCCAGTGTCAACCGTCCGTTGGTCAAATAAATATCATTTTGGTGGTCCTTGAAACATTTGGGAACCAACCACTGCTGTTATAGAGCCATCATTGTGAACATGCATATGGCCTTGTCCCACTGGGATGCCATGCATGATTCATCAATGCTTATTCTGATCTTTTCTCATCCGTGTGATGTCTTTTGGAGCAGTGATTCAAGGGACTTTCTTTGAGTGCAGGATGCTTTGTGAGAAGAGGAGCTAATGATGAACTTAGTAGTAGTAGCAGCAGTGGTGGAAAAAGTACTCAAATGTTTGACTTCATTGAAAGTATCAATACTGCAATGTAGAAATACTTCATTGTAAAAGTCTGGAATTCAAAATGTACTTGAGTAAAAGTATGAAAGTGTTGGCATCAAAAGTAAAAGTTTAACATTTTTGAAAATAGCAGATCGCAACGCATTGTGAGCTTGTACAATAGCTATTTTCAAATACCCTAGGTGTAAAATAGAACTAAAGTGGTAAATGTATGTTTTATATCTGCAAAGTAACTAGTAACTAGTAACTAGTTTTCAAATAAATGTAGTGGAGTGAAGTACAATATTTGGATCCGAGATGTAGTGGAGTAGAAGTAAAAGTCGGAAATTGGAAATACTCAAGTAAAGTACAAACACCTCAAAATTGTACTCAAGTATACATTACTTAAGTACATGTACTTAGTTACTTTAAACCACTGTTAGTAGTAGAACCTTTGAAAACACACAGTCTACAGTACGTCTGATCTCATTTCAATTAGTGCCAGTTTTATATGCTGCAGTTCTATTTTAATTGCATTCTACACAATTTGGTTAGAATTTTTAGTGAAATTAGAGTTTTCTTTTTGTTATATTGTCATCGTTGCTGTCAGGCAAAAACCTTATTTCTCCATATTCAGCTTTTTACGATTATTTTTCATAAATGAATGCTGTGCAGCCTGGCCTCATCAAACAAGGTTGTCACCACAAGGACTGACAATAACAGATATACAATCGTACAACGCCTCGTGGCTATTTCACTATTTGACCTTTTTAATGATGAAAAACGAACGGTTTTGGACAAGGTTTCCACTTGACTGCCATGTTTATTTAGTGTGTTTTGTGCTTGTCTTACACTGAAGCTGTGGTGTAACTAAGTACATTTACTTAAGTACACATTATTTGTACTTTACTTGAGTATTTCCAATTTCCAAACTTTCACTTCTACTCCACTACATCTTTGATCCAAATATTGTACTTTTACTACACTACATTTACGGTATTTGAAAACTTGAGTTACTAGTTACTTTGTAGATTTTGATTATTATTTCAAAACCTACATTAACAACGTCAGCCCTGTATACATATCGGCCATTTGAAAATAGCCAATCTATAAGCTCACAATGTGTCGCGGTGCGATGCATTGTGAGCTTCTGGGGGTCCGCGGCACGAAAGCATTTTCAGACGGGGAGTCCGAGGTGCCAAATACAAATCAATTTGGGGGTCCATGGCATGAAAACAGTTGAGAAGTACTGATCTATGCTTTGACTCAAGTACTGGACGTTGTCCATCACCATGCACGCGGCAAAGTCCTGGTTTCACCTGGAAATATGGCCCTGCTCTGTTACCCTGGCAACAGTGTAACTGTTTGAAGTTGTCATGACAACTGGACAGAACTTACGAAGCTAGTGTGTGTGTGTGTGTGTGTGTGTGTGTGCGTGCGTGCGTGTGTGTGCCTTGCCCGCATGTGTTTGTTTTCATACTTGTGTGAGTCATTATTGTTGTCGTATTTTACTCTCTCTCTCTCTAGGATCTATCTACAGTGACTCCCGTCACGCTGTGTGTGGATCCACATGGATTCTACCTGTACTGGACCGACCAGAACAAGGTTACACACACACACACACACACACACACACACACACACACACACACACACACACACACACACACACACACACACACACACACACACACACCTCCTCTCTCTTTCCGGGTGGGCTCCAAATCCCCCCAGCAGGAATCAGGATGTAGCATTTAACCCCACGGTTCACCTCCAACCGAGTGTGCATTCATGCATGCATGCACTGAGGCATGGTGGAAGCTCTGTGGAATAAAAAAAATAAGTCTATTTTCTATCAATTACACATCCCATGAAGCCTTGAATTCATATGGTAGGTTTTTGGATTTTTTGTCACATTCCTAAGACAATAATTTGATGACCGGTGAGCCTCCTGTTTTATGAGCCGGTCATGAAATTATTGGTTTAGGAATGCAACGAAAACAAAATAATGCTTCATAACTTCATACATGCTTCATAACTGATAACTGATACCGAACATAAGTCATTTTTTGGGTGAATTAATCCTTTAACAAGATAGTTGTGCTAATAATGCAGATGACAGAAAATTCGACCAGATGCTGAAGTTGATCGGTTAGAACCTTGCGGTCCCTGGTGCTAAATCTTTTAAGATGGGGGAACGTGGCCAAATGCATACATATCGTCATGGTCGGGTAGAAACCTTGTATCCCCAAAGTTTTTTTTCGTAAAGTAAAGCCCTGCTTCATCATACAAGACTGGCACAAAACTAGTGAAAATAGCAGATCTACGAGCACTGTGCTTGTAGATCAGCTATTTTCACTATTTTAAAATGATAAATAGAAAATGGTTTTGGACATTCAAGGTTTCCACCCGACAACAACAATATAAATGTGGGGGTGAAAACGTGGCATGAAAACGCTGGAGAACCCCTGTGTAACGGTCTGTGTGTGTGTGTGTGTGTGTGTGTGTGTGTGTGTGTGTGTGTGTGTGTGTGTGTGTGTGTGTGTGCGTGTGCGTGCGTGCGTGCGTCATTCAGGAGACAGAGCTGTTGGACCTGACCCTGGTGAAGGACGTGAGAACAGGAAGGAGCACCCGGCCACCGAAGGTACCTGAACCTGACCTATATGTGACTTAAACCTCCGTGGTTCTGAACCAGTGGTCCTTGAGGGGGTCCCCAGCTAAATGATGGAGAGTTGGTAACCAAACCTTACGGGTCCAATTTACGCTCTCAAGAGTTAAATTATTGTTAGACATCTACATTACTTCATTTACAAGAAGTCTACACAATTAGAGAATGTAGAAGAATTGAATTTGATCAATGTTTGCCTGTTATCTCTAATATGGTACCACATCAATACAGTATGGAAATGTGGACAAGATCTTATCCAACGACAACATACTCTTCTACGTTTTAGGTCTGAGAGGCTGAATCCCATCAAATGGTGGTCCGTGGCTCAAATGCAGAATAATTAATGGACCTTACATTTGAAAAAGGTTGAAAACCACTGACCTACGTACCTGACCTCTACTTTTGTCAGCCGATCTATCACTCTGACGGTCTTTTCATCCAATAGGAAGTGAAGCTGCTAACGCTCATCCAATAGGAAGCGAAGCTGCTGTCACTCTGATGCTCTTTTCATCCAATAGGAAGTGAAGCTGCTATCACTCTGACTCTCTTGTCATCCAATAGGAAGCGAAGCTCCTATCACTCATCCAATAGGAAGTGAAACGGCTAGCACTCTAAGGGCTGTTATGCCTTAACTTAAAAGCCTATCCATACTGTTTCCGACCTCCGAACGTTTTTTCGGAAATGTCCAGTTCAACTACAAAATGACGTCACTCGCATCTTCTGAAAAACTATAGTTCGGAAAGCTACACGTCGAAAAGTCGGAAATCTCCTACGAAAGGTTCAGTGGTCGGAGACAGTATGGACAGGCCTTTAAGTTAAGGCATAAGAGCTGGTACTTAAGGCAATCAAAATACAGCACTGACTCTCTCATCCAATAGGAAGCGAAGCCGCTACCACTCTGACTCTCTCATCCAATAGGAAGCGAAGCCGCTATCACTCTGACTCTCTCATCCAATAGGAAGCGAAGCTGCGGGAGCTTCTGGATGCGGGCAATCTGGTGGGTCGGCTGGAGAACCGCATGGTTACCGTGGTTACGGCCTCGGACCTGGTCAACGTCACCCAGCTCAACTTCATCGCTGCACAGGAGGACGAGGCCAAGGTACCACTGCTGTTGTCATGGTGATGATGAGGACGATGAAGATTGTTCAATGCTAAAAGGATAACACAAGGGGCTTGTTTCCGTTGTGGTCCTGTATATTCAATTCATATAAAGACATATAATACCATAAACATTAGGAACAGATGATGATTATATAATGATAATGATGATCAGTGGTTGTCAAACTGGAGTCCAGGAACCTTGAGGGGGGTTACATGGGGTCCCCAGCACCAGTGTATTTGAACTTTCACCCTTTTATAGTATATCACCTATTTTGAAAATAGCAAAGCTACGTGCTCAAAACAGATATTTTTCGAAAAACATAATCTTTTATTTCATAAATAACAACATGGGGTTCCTTGGCACAAAAAAGTTTTCAGATTTTTACGGGGGCCTTGACATGAAAAGGTTTGAGAACCACTGATGTAGAAATGATGATGATGATGATGATGAAACATGCAAGTGTTTAACAAAGGCTTGGTTCCAGAGTAGAAAGGACAGTGGGTTTTAGAATAGTCTAAATGTATTTAGTCCTGTCTGAAATAATGTGTTTATTTGTTGTGCATCGTTCATTGTTCATGTCTGTCATGTTATGAGATGTATTTGTTATGTGTATGAGGACCACAATGGAAACAAGTCCTGGACTTGTTTCATATATCTTTGAATTGTTTTGTGTTGACTTTTCAAATAAACAAAACTAAAACTAAAATCATGGTGATAATGTATGCGTTTTTGACAGTGTGATTGTCATTGTGTAGGTGTGGTGTGAAGAGCTCTTCTCTCTGTCTTCTAACCTTCTGAGCCACAATCTGAACAGAGACCAGAGTCTGCTCAAAGCGTGAGTACACACACACACACACACACACACACACACACACACACACACACACACACACACACACACACACACACACACACACACACACACACACACACAAGTTTCGGAGCAGTGATATGCCTCCGGCCCCCTGACGTGGACCCTGGGGGCCACTCAAGGCCCCTGGTATGACCATTGTCATGGAAGACAGTGGCTAATCTGATTGGAACATGTTTCTAGAGCAGGGGTCTTCAACAGGGGGTTTGGGACCCCTAGGGGGTCCTCAGAGTTACTGCAGGGGGTCCCCCAAATCTCTGTGTGATAGAAAACTAACGTCCATATTCTGAGAACTTTAGCAGATCTACAAGCTCACAACGCCTCGCAGCGCTTGTACTGTAGATCGTCTATTTTCAGCAAAGAGGTTTGGTGTAGAGGGGAAAAACAGCAGACTCAGTACAGAGTGAAAGGTCAAGTTTATTTAAGTGTTGACGGTTCAAGTGGTTAAATATCGGAAAAGACAAATTTACATGAACCAAAATACACTGATGATTGTGCTGTCAAACGATGAAACTATATGGAATATGTGAACAGGTTGTGGGGGTCCCTGCTTCATCTCTCTCTCAACTAAGGGGTCCTTCTGAAAACATTGAAGGCCCCTGATCTAGAGAGAGCGAGAAAGGCCCTGAACATAGCACAGTGACACCTGTGGCTGCTGTCCATGGTCCTGAAGTAACTGTAGCTGCTGTCCATGGTCCTGAAGTAACTGTAGCTGCTGTCCATGGTCCTGAAGTAACTGTAGCTGCTGTCCATGGTCCTGAAGTAACTGTAGCTGATGTCCATGGTCCTGAAGTAACTGTAGCTGATGTCCATGGTCCTGAAGTAACTGTAGCTGCTGTCCATGGTCCTGAAGTAACTGTAGCTGCTGTCCATGGTCCTGAAGTAACTGTAGCTGCTGTCCATGGTCCTGAAGTAACTGTAGCTGATGTCCATGGTCCTGAAGTAACTGTAGATGCTGTCCATGGTCCTGAAGTAACTGCAGCTGCTATACAGGGCCCATTCTGATGGCCTTCCCCTGAATGTTTGTGCCAGATTGGAGAAACGGTGCCCCTCACAAGTCCAACTGTTACATTTGTGACGCCCATGGTCTGCACTGGACTGCACTAGGCAGTTTTAATAAAATAAAATATAATCAACAAATACATTATGATGTATTGTGTTCATTCCCTTCATTCACCAGCTGCAACAGTTGTGTTTATTATTATCAAATAATCAGAATCATGGATACTTTTACTTTTGTAACTTTAAGTTAATTTAGACCATAAATACTTTAATACTTTTGCCTAAAAGGCAAACAAAATCGTATTTATCCCATGTTCAAATGGAATGTTATTTAAATGAAAATGAATAGTCAACTAATATTCCTATTTGTTTGCACACTGTGTTCCAGGTATGTCAAGTTAACTCTCCTGCCAAACCCAGAGGGGAAGATTCCAGTCAAGAAGTGAGTTTGTTTTCCTCACTGCCTCCTAGAGCAGTGATTCTCAAACATTTTCATGTCAAGAACCAAATTGATTTATTTAGCCACAGACAGCCATCTGAAACTATTTTGTATGTGACCCCCATAAGAGAAGATTTGTGTTTGTGTAAATAGCTGATCTACGTGCTCATGATGCATTTTTTGTTTAATGGTGAAAATAGCAGATTTACAAGTTCACAACGTATCGTATCAATGCAGGGCTTGTGTGCTTAATCACGCAAATTGATTTAGTCGCTTATAAAAACAAATCGACTAGCACTTTTATATTGTTGATATTTAACAAAATAAAAAATTTCAAGTATTCGATGAACCTACTTGAGCAAGCTTAAGTCGATTATTGGTTCTAAATATGATGTAGTTTGTTAATTGCCATGCAACGTGATGACAGGTCCATTAGTAATGCTGTGTGTGCTCTTTGTGACTCGTTGCAGCATCGTGCGTCTGTTCTCATCAGACAGGAAGAGAGTGGAGACGGCCCTGGAAAGCTGTAGACTGCCCTATGGACGGGTAAATCTATACTGT
This sequence comes from Nannobrachium achirus, assembly GCF_963921795.1. Taxonomy (NCBI): domain Eukaryota; kingdom Metazoa; phylum Chordata; class Actinopteri; order Myctophiformes; family Myctophidae; genus Nannobrachium; species Nannobrachium achirus. The sequence goes on from NC_137833.1 coordinate 45,823,280, forward strand.
GTATACGTTATTAAACTATTGTCATGAACTGAATAAATCATGACAATCATGGGAGACGACACAAAAATGCAAAATGTATTTATTTTAGGGCTGGGATGCGATTAAAAATTTTAATCTAATTAATTACAGGCTCTGTGATTAATTAATCGCAATTAATCGCATTTTAATCGCACATCGATATTTGACCTGAGAAGCATTTTTCTTTTCAAGTAAAACACATTTTGTTTTACGAGTGAATCAACAAGTGAGTTTTTTAAATCTAAATTTCGCATCCACTGGGCCAAGCAAAGCGCTCTGATCGGCTACTTCTCCCTTTGCGTTTGTTGTCTCTTCTTGTTTGGTGCATCGCTATGATCGGTATGCCCGAAACTGAAGGTTCTGTGGTGCAAAAACTAAGTTTTTTTAATCGCGTTAATTTTCTTTGATTAATGAATCGCAATTAATCAGTTAAAGTACCAGCCTTAATTTAATTATATTATAATATATATATATATATATATATATATATATATATATATTATTTTGCAGCGAATGGAAAGCCTGGGTTCCTGGACATACAAAAAATTTAATAAAACTAAATAATAAATCAGAATGATACAAACGGGCGATTTGGCATTGTACCCGCAAATGTATATGTGACAGTATTAAAGTGTTTTATATGTGACAGGGTGACAGTATTAAAGTGGAAGACTTCTCTCCAGAGGCCTACAGGACCTTTCTGGACTGTCTGTGTCCTCGACCTGAGCTCAACGGGGTCTTCAAGCTGCAGTAAGTTTGTTTTGTCTTTTTTTGTGTAGTTGTGTGTTTTAGTCTTATTGCGACCGTCGCATTTACTATCAAAACCTCCACCGGCTGTCCGTCCGTCAGTCAGTCAGTCAGTCAGTCAGTCCATCAGTCAGTCACACGTCACACGTCACACTTTTGCCCTGCTCATATCTCCGCAACCGTTACCCCGATCCATGCCAAATTTTGCACACACACTCCTTGCCTGCCAAACCACAACCTCCACCATCAATTCTCACATGGCCCTCTTCTAGCGCCACCATGAGAGGCCGATTTTTTAAAACACATTTTTGGACACTACTCCTACAGATTTGGCCCTAAAATCACGCAAATAGCTACACAGTATGTCTACACTCATGTCATCAACATGGATCTGTCCCATATTAGACCGTAAGCCACTGGGGTTGGTCGGTACCAACTGAGGGGATTAATGCTCATGGTGATTTTTGTCACGGTATACATGTCTAGAGTTAGAAAATATGTGATAGCCTTGCACCAGAGGTAGCTTTATGGGTGCTATCATGCATTTTATTTTATAACACTAGGCGAAAATTACTTAGGTCAATTTATGAAAACATACTACTTAACCCCCCTATATAAAAGGTTTTTCAACTAGTTATGTTACCTCTAGGTATGCTTAAGAACACACTAAAGATGTTGGAATTTTCTATGTCTTATAAAGCCATCATTTTCAAGATGGCGTCCAAGATGGCTGCCTGGAGCTTAAATAGCGTTATGATACTGTTCAACCTATAGAAAGGTGGTATTGGTTATCTAACCCAAGGTTTTAGGGTTCAATGAATGTGGCTGAATCAGTGAAATTACCATCAGTTAATTATGTATTGCCAAATCCATTGTATTGCAATGATCCAATGATTGTACATCATTTTGTTAAAAATAACAAATTGTATTTCAGTTGTGTGAACTTATGGTGATTCATATGGGTACCTGGGGGGCATAGGTGTAGATTACAGTTATATATTCAATTGCCATTCAGTCTTAGGCCTATGTGCTAAAGGTCAGGTTAAGGTCTCTCACATCTTGTTATCACTCCTTATCCAGGTGTCCAAGCAGGCAGCAGCTATGGTCACTGGTTGACATGTAGAGTGTTCACCTCACAATTGACATGTTATACAGATACGTCATTCCTCAGCTGCATTGCAATACTGTTGCAAAGTTCAGCGCTGGAAATGCATGTGTTTGCATATGGAGTGTATCAGCTGCACTCTGAAGTGGTTTTTATCAACTAGACCAAAGACATTTGAACAGATACAGCAGCAGTCTACTTGGACACTGTGCATCCGACTGGCTGACTTTGGGTAGACAACTTAATTCTTCCTACTGTATACTTCCCATTCACCAGTTTGAACATGCAGGGAGACACCTTGTCAATAGGTTGTCACCTTTTCTCTCATGACACACATGATGAAGTGCTTCTTCCGTGCTGGCCATGTGCAATATGCTTGATATCTCACCCAGTGCCTGCTGAAATGCATGGTCTCCATGCCATAGATAGAGGCTAAGCTAGAAGTTGTCTGTCAGCACCATAATGGATTCTGGATCACTGTCTCTGCTCACCAGTCTGGGGAGCAGACTGAGAGAGCAGGAATGATGCTGTCATGAGTCATGACGCATGTGGGTAGAGTTGACTGACGCCTACCCAAAATGTGCAGTAACAGTAGTAGGGAGTCTAAGCACTGGTGTGTCTTGGTTGTAAAATATCGGGGTGTATCCACACACAGAAAGATCACTGCCCTCATCTCTTCAATCCCATTATTGGTAAATGTGCCCAACAATGTGCATGGTAATATCCTTTAACCACATAAGATGTCATCCTGAAGAGCAAGAACAGAGCAGAAGCTGTTGAGCATGGTGGGCACCTTCAGTGCTGGTGATAGATAGGCTACTGCATTTAGTCATGATGAGGCAGACATCACCAAGACTTCCTAAATTCCTATTACCCTGATGCAGCCACCTCTGGAACCTCATCCTTACATCCTTACTGTGTGCCAGTCAGGAGGTTGAAGGCCAGGAGGATGCGGTGGGTGGACTTTCTGATCCTGATTATGAGTTGGAGAATACAGATGTAGTTGCAAAAGATACATATTGCCATGTTATTATATAATGTTACTATTATGCCAATGACAGTTTTCACAAACGCTTTATTAAGTGAAAGATGAATATTCATCAAGTTGTTTCTATTTGTTGTTCTCCCAGAGGTCAAATGTTACCTTGACCTGACCTTTAACGTGTGAGGTATGGATTCTACACATATGAAAACCAAGAAATTAGAGTACGCAGGTTTTCTATACTAGGACAAGTGGATCAAATAGTGGGCATTTTGGATATTTTCTTACACACTTGCACTATATTTTGTTTAATGAATTTCACAATACATTTCCTTAGAATATATGTATGTAAACATGGTTTAAGGAACTCTTTGTGTTACATCTTTCATGAAAACAAAAGTACATCTTATGTAATGTAGTCACTACACTACAGTACAGTATGTTGTCACTGCCTGTAATAGATACCATTTCTAGAGATGCTACTTTTAACAACTTTTATGAAAAACATATACCAGTAGTCTGAGCTTTATCCTTAACATTTTTCAAAGACAGAGCATCAATACTAAGGGAAAATCATCGGTTTGAAGTAGAATGCTTAATTTGGATTTTGAAAACTGTGTTTTGACATGTGATTATAGATGAAGCGATAACACACAGAAAGCTACCCCAGATGCAAGGCTTTCACATATGTCCTAGTCTTAATATATAGTCAATATGAGAATCATTCCCTCCCAGATGGTACCAATGACCTCAAATTTGGGGCCCTGGCGTATTATGTCATAATTAGTCACTATATGTCAATGCCTGTAATAAAGAACAATTCTAGATATGCTAATTTTAACCACCTTACTGGACAATATATTATATATAGTCTGAACTTTATCCCAACCATTTTTCAAAGAGATAGGATGAACAATAAGAGAGAACCAACCATCAGTTTGAAGTAGAATGTTCCATTCGGATTTTGAAAAGTTTTTTTGCATGTTATTATAAATGGAGTGATAACACACAGAAAGCTACCACAGATGCAAGGCTATCACATTTTTCCTAATACTAGGGATGTATACCTTCCCAAAAATCACTATGAGAATCGTTCCCCCCAGATGGTACCGATGACCAAATAATGTGGAGCCATGGTTCACAGAGGATTATGTCATAATTATAGTCACTATGTTGTCACTGCCTGTAATAAAAAACAATTATAGATATGCAAATGTTAACAACATTAGTGAAGAATATATAGTCTGAGCTTTATCCCAACCATTTTTCAAAGAGATAGGGTCAATATTAAGAGAGAACCATCAGTTTGAAGTAGAATGTTCCATTCGGATTTTGAAAACTGTGTTTTGGCATGTGGTTATAAAAGGAGTGATAACACACAAAAAGCTACCTCCACTGCAAGGCTATCACATTTTTCCTAGTACTAGGGGTGTATACCTTCCCAAAAATCACTATGAGAATTATTCCCCCCAGATGGTACCGATGACCCCATATGTACGTTGCTAGCTCATAGCGCCATAATCAGGCAGATTTTTTCAAACACATTTTTGGACACTGCTCCTACAGATTTTGCTCTAAAATCACGCAAATCGGTACACACTTGCTCTACACTCATGTCATCAACATGGATCTGTCCCATTTAGCGCCACCTTCAGGCAGATTTTTAAAACACATTTTTGGCCACTACTCCTACAGATTTTGCCCTAAAATCACGCAAATCGCTACACAGTATGTCTACACTCATGTCATCAACATGGATCTGTCCCATACAGCGCCACCATCAGGCCATTTTTTCCAAACACATTTTTGGACACTGCTCCTACACATTTTGCCCTAAAATCACGTTGCGACCTGATGGTCGCTTATCTCCCGATTAGGGAGTCTTACTGGTTATTTAAAGTTCTATATTGTCTGTCGGGACGGTGGAAACCTTGTACTGTATGTTCAAAACTGCTATGTTGACGTTTGGTGAAAATTTCAAATATGACTTTTGCGCTGCCTTTTTCACATTAACCCATGTGCGGTCCTGTTCCGGTTGGTGGTGTGGTGCCCTGCAGGGGAGGTAACGACGGCGTGCTGTCGCTGGACCAGATGACAGACTTCATCAACAACAGACAAAGAGACCCTCGTCTGAACGAGATCCTCTACCCTCCTCTGAGGCCCGCGCAGACACACGCTCAGATGGAGAGACACCAGCAGGACACGGCACTGTTGAAGCAAGGTACACACGCACGCAAGGCCTTGTGAGCTTGTAGATCAGCTATTTTCACAAATCTTAAACAGAGTCAAACAAAATTCAACGATTCAACTACAATTCCAAGTGTTGTCAGCAAGCAGGGAGTCCCTTGACTCCCTTCTTGTCCGAGCAGATCAATCTAGGAGCCTATTTTCAAAATGGCCGAAATGTATACAGGGCTGATGGCGTTAATGTATGTGTTGTAATAATAATAACAACCTACTAACAAGAAACTAGTAACTAAAGTTTTCAAATAACTGTAGTGGAGTAAAAGTGCAATATTTGCCTCTGAGATGTAGTGGAGTAGAAGTAAAAGTATTGATGATTGGAAATATTCCAGTAAAGTAAAAAATCACACCCAATGTGAAGTGAGCAGTGGTCGCGCTTGCATAACATCTTCAGACGAGGATTTAAGTCTAGGATGTACAGGCTATGCTACACACACACGTTTTGCTATGGCAAAACGCTGAGGAAAAAGGCTACAGACACACGACATATGACATCACTAGACAAACATGATGCTACGTACACACATTTTACTATGGCAAAACGCTGAGGAAAAAGGCTACAGACACACGAATAGCCACTAGGAGCGGTTTACCACCGCTCAGAAATACCTCAAAAGTGTACTTAATAACCTAATATTGTGTGTGCGTGTAGGTTTCATCTCTCTCCAGGCGTTCTCCAGCTACCTCTCCAGTGATGAGAACGGAGTGATCCCCCCAGAGAAGCTGGACCAGTCTGAAGACATGAGCTTCCCCCTGTCCCACTACTTCATCAACTCTTCACACAATACTTACCTTACCGGTACGTACAACGTAAACCATAAACTTATTATTACTAGTAAGACACCTGAGGGTGGAATGCGACCTCAGGGTGACATGCAACCTCGCCCTAAAGGGCGAGGTCGCGCCAATTCTTGACCATCTGGCCAACCACAGCGTTTCTCTGACGATTCTAGTTGTTGTCATTCTGGGGGGAGTTTGTTCATGTTTTTGTGAGGGTATCAACCCTAGGAGACACGGGGAGAACATGCAAACTCCACACAGAAAGGCCCTATCGCTCACACCCTAGGTTGGGTTGGCGATAGGGCCTTTCTGTGTGGAGTTTGCCTAAACATGGAGATGTGGTACAGAAGGACTCATATATGGGCATAAAAGGTATGTCATGTGACATCACTTCCTGTACAGACAGTCAGACAGACAGCCATTGACTCCGACCTAACAATGGCTACTGTCTATGACGGTAGTTCCATATGACATATTGGACTAGACTATCTCCATATATAGTGTTATCCACATCTCCATGTTAGGACTCATATATGGGCATAAAAAGTATGTCATGTGACATCACTTCCTGTACAGACAGTCAGCCATTGACTCCGGATTAACAATGGCTACTGTCTATGACGGTAGTCCCATATGACATATTGGACTAGGCTATCTCCATATATAGTGTTATCCACATCTCCATGTCATCGACATCACTTCCTGTACAGACAGTCAGACAGACAGCCATTGACTCCGGCCTAACAATGGCTACTTTCTATGACGGTAGTCCCATATGACATGATGGACTGGACTATCTCCATATATAGTGTTATCCACATTTTGTGTAGCCGCCCTGTACAGGAAGTGATGTCACAACTCGCTGACATCACACTGACATCTAAGAGGATACGGAAGGACATCTAAGAGGATACGGAAGGAAGGTCACTCAAGCGACACGGTTCTTCAGAGTATATGCGACTTTCGGTCGCAATTATTATTATTATTTTTTGGATGGAAACCTCATGTGTCCAAAACTGTTACTTCTCAGGCTTCACATTAAAGAAATACCGATTGTAAAAGTAGCAGATCTACGAGTTCGAAACTCAATGCTAAATGCATAAAATGGAAAAAGGAACCTGTGTTCTAAATGTAGTTATTATTTAGTCACAAGCTCTTGTTAATAATTTTTTTTTTTACATTTAAAAATGTTTATACAAATCCACTGATGCGACCATTTTCAACCTGGCTTTATCGGTGGAAAGAAAAAGTCATCAATAAATTGACGATATATGCTCACAGCTTGTAGATTGGCTATGGGGCTTTTAAGCCGTGACATCATTTTGTAGGCAGAGGAGAATCTGCCCCCAGAGCATTTTCTGTCCCTCGCTATTTTCAACAGATCCGAGACAAAAATAACGACTAAAGTATAATTCTAACACTTTCCTTTCAACAACAAAGAGAAGAAAAATGTGTAAATAGTAAAAATAGTAAAAAGATTCACGGAAACTGGGGGCAGAAATGCTCCTCTGCCTACAAAATGATGTCATACTTAACAGCCCCATTCTCGCTACTTTTACTTAATAAAATCAACTTATGAAACAAACAACGGCAATGATAGAGCAATTTTTTGATGTAATATAGCAAAATGCCATAGATGTAATACATACATGCTCAATCTGTTTGAGATGTAATAATCAATAATACAAAGTTATTCATCACGTATACATACAGGTTTAAGACTGGGGGGATGAGGGGGAAGACACTGGTTTGGAGGGGAAAAAATATGGTTTATTTGTAATATTGACCAACATTCTTCAACAATCGAAAAAGGCTATTCACATTCACAGATCCTTCTAATTGGCTCTCACATTATCATGGCAAGGCAGTTAATGTCGTTAACATGTGCCTAATCCAGACTTAATGAATTAATATAGAGGCAGGCAATGCAGTGGTAACATAGTAAGCTAACACTAACCTAGTCTTAATGAATCTGCAGTTAATGTCGTTAAGGTAAGGTTAATGCAGTTAAGGTAGTGGAGTTGATATGGAGAAAAGTGGAGAACATTTCAAATCAGCGGTGAAGTAATCCAGAGATAATCTGATATATCTGTTAATATGGTTTTATTTGTGTCTGTGGCTGGGCTGCTACCTAACTAATGCCATTTAATAGCATTAGTGGGTAAGTGGCTCTGTTGCTAGGCAATCTTGCCAGTTTTCGACAGCATTATGTGTTCAATATGCTTATTGATTTATTTATTTTATGGCCACGAGTGCACAATGCGCACATTTGTATCCCACGATTTTGTTACGCATTTTTCACCCGGTGCTAATGCCTAAGCTGTAATCCTGGGTGCTACTCTTCCTCTGCCAACCTGGGGTGAGCCCCGAGCTGAGCTCATGCTTCCTTCAGTACATGACGAGTGAGCAGGCCGCTTCTTATCACCTGACAGGGAGGGGGGGAAGTTTCCCCGGCAGGACATAGCGCGTGGAAGGAACACGTTATTCCAACCAGTTCCTTTCCCCTCCGTCAGGCGTCTGGCCAGGGGGAGGCAGTATAGAGACCAGGATTACTGTATGTTTTTGTGGGGGTATCTACCCTAGGGAACATGGGGAAAACATGCAAACTCCACACAGAAAGAAAGGCCCTTTTGCCAACCCCACCTAGGGTGTGGCCACTGATGACGTGGAGCATAGAACACGCCTCACAGCGTCCCCGGTGGGAATTGAACCCAGGACCTTCTATAGCTGTGAGGCGACAGCGCAGCCGACTGCACCACCGTGCCCCACACAAGGCGCAAGTTGGCACCTCGACAGAGTCTAGTTTACTTAGTTTTCATCAGTGAAAAAAGGTAGTCGACAAACCTTTTTTTCGTCATAGCTTTAGTCTTTGAAATGAATGCTGTGTCTTTCCAGCCGGCCAGTTAGCCGGGAGCTCGTCGGTGGAGATGTACAGACAGGTGCTGCTGGCGGGCTGTCGCTGTGTGGAGCTGGACGTGTGGAAGGGACGCACCGCCGAGGAGGAGCCCGTCATCACGCACGGCTTCACCATGACCTCCGAGATCCCCTTCAAGGTGAGCCCATGGCTGGCCCCGCACGGCACGCTCCTGACAATGTGACAGCACATTTTGCTTTAGTTTATATTGTCTAATACAGTGTTTCTCAAACGTTCAAATTTCAAGGTCTCCCCTTAAAGAGGTGGTGCCATAGTTTTGTACTTTTTCTGGTTTTCATGTGTTTTCATGTGTCTGTGACAGTACTTCATTAGACCCCCTGGTGTGGTTGTTATGAGCAATTATGCATTCTCTTTTTATTTGGGTTTTTAGCTGGAGGATGCCACCTGCAGGGTCAGACGTGCCGTTCCAAAAACACCCATACTTATTACATCATAGTATCAACCCCTCCCCTAATTACCATTCACCCTACACATGTGGGTGTGGCTAACTTCAGCTGGGTCACCACCCACCATGACAACCACTCATACCAATGAACTGGTGGGTGTGGCCACATAAAAACATAATTTGAACTCTTTCTGTACACTTTTTTGGAAAAATTCTTCCTCCTAGTATAATCATAATAGTAGATAATCATGTTTTATAGAGGGGAAAATCATGGCACCCCATCTTCAACTCTGACAGTGTACAAATGGAACCAAATGAACCCGAACGGGTTAATTTGGTTCCATTTGTACACTTGTCAGAGTTACAGACTTGTATGGGTCACTTTAGACCCCCCTAAAGGAACCCACAGAGTCCCTGGAATCCACTTTCAGAACCACTGGTCTAATATATCCAATCTGTAACCTCCTCAAATCTGCTTGTACGTTTTTCTGTGGCCATATATGCCCATATATGGAGATGAGTGATTTCATATTGATTACATCATTGCCTGTGAAATGATGTGCTCTGTACCTGTCACTGTACGTCTGCAAAAGGACCCTTTTCTTCTTAGAGCATTATTATAATGAAAAGAAAAACAAAACTATACTATAAAACAGAATTGAATGCTTCAACTCTCACCCCAGTTCAACTATTCAAAATTGTTTTTGGGGGTCACAGCCTGAAAATGCTGAGAACCACTCCTCTAATCAGGTGGTTTCTTTTGCTCGCTTTAGCGTAAACAACACACCAGCTTACCTGATCAAATAACTTTAGTGCTTACCTTTTTTGACAACATTTTCAATACGGTATATTTTGTCAGAGTTTTTGTCAAGTTTTAGTTTTAAATGTGTATTTCGTTATCGTCATAGTTTTAGTCGGCAATGACGAAATGAACGCTTTTAAGTCACTGTTGTTCATTGCATATATTTTTTTTAGGAAGTGATTGAAGCCATCGCCGAATGTGCCTTCAAGACGTCTCCTTTCCCTGTCATACTGTCTTTTGAAAACCATGTGGATTCGTGAGTATCTACTCTACCTAGTACCTACCTACCAACCCACTAACCCAGTATCTACAGTACCTACTGTCCCTACCAACCCACTATTCCAGTGGCTCCCAACCACCTTCAGGATCAGGGCTCATTTGTAAATCTTGAAAGTGTTTTAAAGCCTACCCATCAGTTGGGTAGGCCACGTGCATTATTTTAATCAATCAATCAATCAATTATCTCTCTTGAACTGGGGTGAGATTATTATTTTAATCAATCAATCAATTGTGTTCTGGTAGTATACTTTAAGTTACTATTCATCAATATCACTGTCTTTCAAGGCTTTGAACAAAAACAAAAAAATGCCATGACACATTTCTCTCTGTCTGTCTGTCTGTTTGACTTTCATTCTGTCAGTCTGAAGCAACAGGCTAAGATGGCTGAATACTGTCGTTCCATCTTTGGAGAAGCGCTGTTGATAGACCCACTGGACAAGTATCCTGTAAGTACACGCACGCACGCACACAAGCACGCACACAAGCACGCACGCACGCACGCACGCACGCACGCACGCACGCACGCACGCACTCTACTATACATACAGTACTACTGTCAAGTATTTCATACAGTACTTCTCCAAAAAAACGGTCCCTCTTAAGTGCTATAACTATAATCATAAATCATAAATAATCACCAGTAAAATGGGCATAATACATTATTAGAGAATGATACATTACCGGTATGTACAATCAGTGTATCAACATGGATCAATATAGGCATCATACGTCCAGAACTGTTACTTTTCATGATTCAAATGTAGCAAATGTAGCAGATCTACAAGCTCAAAATGTGTCGCTTTGAACCGCGTTTCGAGCTTGTAGATCTGCTGATTTTAATGCTTTTGTGTGACGCGGTAGTATAATAATCAAGTAGGTCGTTAATTTAAGAGAAAAAACACAAAAAGTGTAAATAAATAAAGATCTGGAGATAAGATATCAAACTGTGGGCCGTTGAAAATAAAGATGGAGAATCACTGGGACACAGATACATGTCAGATTCATACAGTAAGTGTGTACATAGATACTATATGTAATCCGCGTATCTCGAGAACCGTTCGTCCCACCGGCTTCAGATTCGGCACGCGCGTTCCCCGCCGCGGCACGGAGTGCAGTGCCGGGTCTCGACTCGACCCGACGCGCGGTTTTCCCGAACCGGCGCGAAACGTTCGGAATCTCCTTATGCGGGGTTGATTGTTGACATCAGGCTGTTCCGGAGGAAATCGGCGCAAGCGCTGACTCATTGTGACATCACTCATAAAAGGCTCTGACATCACGTACGCCACATGAGTCAACAAAAAATCTCTGTGAGTGTGTATGTATGTATGTAATCCGCGTATCTCGAGAACCGTTCCTCCCACGGGCACGCGCGTTCTCCATATATGGGCATAAAATGAATGCCCCCATATATGGGCATAAAATGGATTGCAGACAGACAGATACAGATATCTCCATATATGGACATAAATGGACAGAGGCAAACAGATGGTCAAAGATCTCCATATATGGGCATAAAATGGACGCAGACAGACAGATACAGATATCTCCATATATGGGCATAAATGGACACAGGCAAACAGATGTTCAAAACGGGTCCTATGACAACAGGTATAATGAGGTTTGCATTAAAGGGGGAACCGGCACTGTGTCTGCAACACAGTTGGAGGCACAGACAGATACTCCATATATGGGCATAAAATGGACGCAGATAGACAGATATCTCCATATATGGGCATAAAATGGACCCAGAACTATAACTGCAGTGATCTCCATATATGGACATAAAATGGACGCCGACAGACAGACAGACAGATACAGATATCTCCATATATGGGCATAAATGGACACAGGCAGACAGATGGTCAATACGGGTCCTATGAAAACAGGTATAATGGGGTTTGCATTAAAGGGCGGGGCATTCATTCCCTGTTTACATTGTTCCGAGTTTCAGCTTCTAGTGATAATAATTCAGGAAGGTATTAGAGACATTTAGAGCATAAGTTTAGGGGTTATGGATGGAGTTATGATTGATTTATCCGTAACCCATTTAGACCGGGAACCCCTATACGAAATCCGGAACTCCCTTTGGGGTAGTTATTGCTATGTACAGAGTAGCAATAACTTTTTTCATAAAACTTCAGTCAGGATCGGGGATAGGGTCAGATTAGAATCGGCCTGAGAGGTCTAAATGGGAGACTTTTTCGTGACAGCTTTTTCAGTGTCACGCATCGAAAAAGCGTTGTTGTGACTTTGTAGATCTCTGTTTCGTTTCAGGATTCAAATGAAAAAATATCAAACGTAGCAGCTGCATGTCAAGCTGTTTTTGGCATCATAGGCGTAGGGCATACATGGGCAACTGGCGGCCCGGGGGCCCCCACCTTCACTTAATGCGGCCCGCAGGTTAATAGCAGAATACTAATATATTATTGATTTCAGCTGTTACAATTCCAAACATGACTTGCTTTAATTCCCTCAGTCTATTAGTAACTAGTATAGTAGTATTAAAATGTCTTTTTTTATGTCCAATGTATTTTATTTAGGTACATAAAGTTAACATGGCTATATAACTAAAAGCGTTTGAAATTAAATAAAAATGTTACATTTCAGTATTCAAAAATTCAAAAAAAAAAAAAACATTTTTCAGGATTCCAATTCAAAAGAAGCAAAAATAGCCGATCTACAATCCCCTGGCGTAGGGCAAACAATGGTAAATTAATGTGGGTGCATGTGTGTGTACGTGTGTGTGTGTGTGCGTGTGTGTGTGTGTGTGTGTGTGTGTGTGTGTGTGTGTGTGTGTGTGTGTGTGTGTGTGTGTGTGTGTGTGTGTGTGTGTGTGTGTGTGTGTGTGTGTGTGTGTGTGCGTGCGTGCGTGCGTGCGTGCGTGCGTGCGTGCGTGCGTGCGTGCGTGCGTGCGTGCGTGGCGTGCGTGCGTGCGTGCGTGCGCGCGCGCGTGCGTGTGTGCAGTTGGAGTCAGGCGTTCCGCTGCCCAGCCCTCAAGAGCTCATGGGGAAGATCCTGATCAAGAACAAGAAATCCCACAAGCCCACCGCCGCCCCGGACACCAGGAGACTGACAGACCAGGCAGCCAATCAGAGCAATGACTCCTCGTCTCCTAGCAACAACCCGGGTGGTAAGACACAGAACTCAGTGGTTCTCAACCTTTTCAGGCCGCGACCCCCAAAATAATCATATTTTAACTGGGGACACCCCACTCTGACGAGGGCTAAGAGTTGAGGCATTACATTTTGTATAACACGGTTCTATTGTGAAAATAGCAGATCTACATGCTCACACCTCGTGTTGCGAGGCGTTGTGAGCATGGTTGAGAACCACTGCTCTAACCCCCCGCCCCCCAAAACACACACACGCACGCACTCACACACACACACACACACACACACACACACAGGCTACGCAGAGACAGTCTTGAGAGTAGTGCCCGGACCCCACTTTGAGAACTCTTGCACTGACGTTCGTTCAGATTTCCCCCTTTCCTGAACGTCAGGTATCATCTTATATTATGAGTTTCTATGCCAGGCTGCTTGAGCAGAGACTCATTTGGAAGATCTCAGGATCGTTGTTTATTTGCTTATTTTTGTTTCAACAGAGATGGAGGCTGAGAGTGATGAGGAAGATGATGATGAAGATGACGATGGTAAAAAGGTCAGTGGTGATCCTGTAATAACGGAGCAGGCATGATTTCACTGCTCTCTTTTATATGTATTTTCTTATTTAGACTTTTTTGCTGTCGTTTACTATAGTGATTAAATATTGTATTTGATTTAGATTTTTTTAATTAGCTCACAACGCGTACAATACTTTTTTCCTGCTATTAACTACTGTCTGATATTGTTGTTGATGTGGTTTGACCGCAGGGCTCTGCAGAGCGGGAAGCTGTGGCCACAGAAGAGATGTCCACGCTGGTCAACTACGTGCAGCCAACCAAGTTCAACTCCTTTGAAGCTTCCAAGAGTGAGAAACACATCACAGCCCACATGCACTGACATGAGCAAGGGAGCCAGGAGGGGGGAGGGCTCTTCTTTGGTTCAATATTTGTAACACCCACACACAGACGTAAAGGGAGTTCAATAGCACTGATTTATTTTAAAAATAATTCAAAAGTTGAAGAATGGAGATGCCTAACAGCGACAATATGAACTTTATATAGCTGTAATTGTATTTATTCACTCTGCTAGAAGGATAACACAAAAAGCCAGAGCACTTGTTTCCATTATAGGGGTCTACAATGGAAACAAGTGCTCCAGCTTTTTGTGTTATCTTTCGACCACAATGTGCATCTTGAACGTTTTGTACATAAGCCCTATCCATCAGTTCATCTGTATTTATTTGATATGATTCTTGTTTCCTCTTTCTTTCTGTGTGTGTGTGTGTGTGTGTGTGTGTGTGTGTGTGTGTGTGTGTGTGTGTGTGTGTGTGTGTGTGTGTGTGTGTGTGTGTGTGTGTGTGTGTGTGTGTGTGCACGTAGAGGCGGGCCGCTATCACCACATGTCGTCCTTTGTGGAGACCAAAGCTCTGGAGCATCTCACCAAGTCACCGGTGGAGTTTGTGGAGTATCCTTGACAACCGTTACCACAGCAACTATAATGTACTATGGCAACCTCCTCCTCTTCACTTTAATGTAGATCATTTGCACACCATGGTTCTTTGATGAGCTTCATTAATTAAAACAGGCAGTAGTACACAGGTTTTGTTTGACTTGAAGCAGCACCATGTAACTTCCTTTTTAATGAGTTATTAGTTATTACAATGCATGCAATTAAAACAATTAGGGTGGTTGTATTTTGTCTCCATGCTCTTTTATTGAGACGTTTAGATCATGTCAAAGGTCATGTCTCATGTAGACACAAGATCTGACATAAATTTTCACCTGATGGTCAAGATTCAGTTTATCCCCTGAGCAAGCAGGCCAGCTCTATTGGCTCAAATGGAGTTCGTGGAGTATCCTGTATTCGTAGTATCCGTATTCAAATCTGGGGTAGGATAGGAAAGTTACATACAGTAGTGCAGCTTGAAGTAAAAGTTGCAATATCACAATAGTATTGCAAATACTCTATGTACTATATGGGGCTTTTAAGCCGTGACATCATTTTGTAGTCAGACCTCCAAGCAGATTTATTGTCAATATCTGTCCCTCGCTATTTCAACAGATCTGAGACAAAAATAATTACTAAAGTATCATTTTATCACTTTCCTTTCAACAAAAAGAGAAGAAAAATTTGTAAATAGTAAAAATAGTAAAAGGATTCACGGGCGCTGGGGCCTTTTGGCCCCAAAAGTTCTCCTCTGCCTACAAAATGATGTCAGACTTAACAGCCCCATAGTATTTGCAGTATATACAATATATACCGCAAATACTATGATACAAGTAAAAGGCCTCTATTCAAAAGTCCAGAAATAGGGAAAGAATTGTACATCTGCCGGCTTTCAACAGGTGACATTGCGACCCGTTGTGAGCTTGTATTTTTATTGTTGCTATCACTTTATGGTCAATCATACTTATAAGGTTTTTATGCACATTAATAATAATACAAGTCATGTGCTTGCCGAACGTCAATGAAAATAAAAGCCTGGCTGCCGAGACTATGTGCTTGGAGACAGCCATCATGTAGTCTTGCATAGCCAGTCACTCCACAGCTCCGCCTACTAGGGCTGGAGCCCTAAACAAGGGTAGCTCGATAACACATTTATTGAGTACCCGATAACAATAAGCTTTGGTCTTATCAAGCTTGTTATCGAGCACAGTGGCCCATGATGTCATGTTTAAACAATCAATAAAAGAGGTGATCAAGAGATTATTACAGTACTATCCATAATATAAAGCCATTTATTTAATTAGTTACTTTTGTCAATTGTTATCTTCATAGATGGTGGTCAGCCACAAACTCACAGTCGCAACAACTGGCCAATAAAAAAAGATAGCAGTTAATTTGTACTCTTGTATCTTTCCACGAAATATTAGAAAACGTTCAATAGCAGGCTCGATAAAAGCCCGGCTCAATAAGCAGGATCAATAAGGTGCTCATTATCAATAAAAATGAACAAGCTCCAACCCTACCGCCTACTCTCTGCCTTACCCACAGGTTGGGTATCGCAGGCATAAGGGTTAACAGTGTTAACAGCAGAAAGGGGATCACTACAAGTCCTTGACCATTACTATACCAGATATAATAAGTCCCAGCTGAGTCGTATTTACCCCAAAGGGACCAGAGTGGACTCCTCCAACTACATGCCTCAGCTGTTCTGGAACGCTGGCTGTCAGCTGGTGGCTCTCAACTACCAGACTATAGGTAGGCAGTCTCTCAACTACCAGACTATAGGTAGGCAGTCTCTCAACTACCAGACTATAGGTAGGCTGTCTCTCAACTACCAGACTATAGGTAGGCAGTCTCTCAACTACCAGACTATAGGTAGGCAGTCTCTCTCAACTACCAGACTATAGGTAGGCAGTCTCTCAACTACCAGACTATAGGTAGGCAGTCTCTCAACTACCAGACTATAGGTAGGCAGTCTCTCAACTACCAGACTATAGGTAGGCTGTCTCTCAACTACCAGACTATAGGTAGGCAGTCTCTCTCAACTACCAGACTATAGGTAGGCAGTCTCTCTCAACTACCAGACTATAGGTAGGCAGTCTCTCTCAACTACCAGACTATAGGTAGGCAGTCTCTCAACTACCAGACTATAGGTAGGCTGTCTCTCAACTACCAGACTATAGGTAGGCAGTCTCTCTCAACTACCAGACTATAGGTAGGCAGTCTCTCTCAACTACCAGACTATAGGTAGGCAGTCTCTCTCAACTACCAGACTATAGGTAGGCAGTCTCTCTCAACTACCAGACTATAGGTAGGCAGTCTCTCTCAACTACCAGACTATAGGTAGGCAGTCTCTCAACTACCAGACTATAGGTAGGCAGTCTCTCAACTACCAGACTATAGGTAGGCTGTCTCTCAACTACCAGACTATAGGTAGGCAGTCTCTCAACTACCAGACTATAGGTAGGCAGTCTCTCTCAACTACCAGACTATAGGTAGGCAGTCTCTCAACTACCAGACTATAGGTAGGCAGTCTCTCAACTACCAGACTATAGGTAGGCAGTCTCTCAACTACCAGACTATAGGTAGGCTGTCTCTCAACTACCAGACTATAGGTAGGCAGTCTCTCTCAACTACCAGACTATAGGTAGGCAGTCTCTCTCAACTACCAGACTATAGGTAGGCAGTCTCTCTCAACTACCAGACTATAGGTAGGCAGTCTCTCAACTACCAGACTATAGGTAGGCTGTCTCTCAACTACCAGACTATAGGTAGGCAGTCTCTCAACTACCAGACTATAGGTAGGCAGTCTCTCAACTACCAGACTATAGGTAGGCAGTCTCTCAACTACCAGACTATAGGTAGGCAGTCTCTCTCAACTACCAGACTATAGGTAGGCAGTCTCTCTCAACTACCAGACTATAGGTAGGCAGTCTCTCTCAACTACCAGACTATAGGTAGGCAGTCTCTCTCAACTACCAGACTATAGGTAGGCAGTCTCTCAACTACCAGACTATAGGTAGGCAGTCTCTCTCAACTACCAGACTATAGGTAGGCAGTCTCTCAACTACCAGACTATATGTAACCTGAATCTGCCAGATGGTGGCGGTATTGTGTTCACAAGTTCACAATACAGTCTCCATCAGGTATCGCTCAGAGATTGGAGCTGACACTGACCCACGCCCAGGTTGAACTAATCAGCGGCAACTACGGGCGGGATCTTGGCCAGACCAGGTGTGACGCCATCAATAAGCACCTGTTGCACTGTAGTTCTTTCACTATTCATCATGGCCGTTACCACGAAAAATTCGGTGCTGCTACCCTGTGACTGCGCCAGAGAGAGACACCTCTTGCACGGTGTGAGAGGTGTTTATTCTTTCCTGCTGGCTCAGCAGCTACTATACATCAAGTAGACACGACAATATGATTGGTTCGAATTGGCACGCCCAGACGCTGATAGACAGAAGGCCCCATCCAATCACCTGCCAAGTAGCTTGAAAAAGGGTCGGGAAGGCCTTCTTGAGCGATCCGAGATGGAAGCTGTATTGTGAACCTAACTTGTGAACTCAATACCACCACCCTCTGGTGGAGTTAGGTTAGACTACAACAAGCTCTAAATGCTGCAACTAGTCAGTAACCACGCCTCCTCCTGAATGTCGATAACGGAAGTTGTAATCTCCCCATCTGGGGTGACAAATATCACTGACAAAAAAAGTTTCAGGCATACAAAAGTTGAATTGTATGCCTCAAAATAGGCTAGCTAGTTAAACAACAGCTCACACATTAAGCACACCAGAACCAACCTGCAACGCCCCTTTTACCTCCTCTTGTTTAGTTTTCATTTCTCGCTGAACTGTCAATCTGGCAAAATGAAATAAAATGAAATACTACAAAATGTATGAATCTCACTCGCTAGTGACTGCAGCCTTTGGTCTGAGAAGCGCGAGCCAAGGAGAGAAGAAATCAAGTGGGGAGCAAAGTTGACACGCATGCAAAGGCACTCAAAAAACACTCATCTTAACCTTGTTGTACAAGATCTGTCCATGCAGTTCAACCTCTTCATGTATGAGTACAACGGTCGCAGTGGCTACAGACTCAAACCCGAGTTCATGAGACGACCGGACAAACACTTTGACCCCTTCACAGAGAACACAGTGGACGGGATTGTGGCCAACACTCTGTCTGTTAAGGTATGTTAAGATGTGTGTGTGTGTGTGTGTATGTATGTTGTGTGTGTGTGAGTGGCATTCATGAAATCACTGTCCTAAAGTGTACTCACAATACATGGTAACTAGGGATGGGAGTTATGGGACCATATAAACATTTCATATCACGATTATTGTGACCAAAGAAATCGTGATTTACGATATTATCCTGGGGTGGAACATTTGCCAAAAAATTGCAGATCTACAAGCTCACAACGCGTTGCGATGGGTTGATGAGCTTGTAGATCAGCTATTTTTGACAAAGAAATTTGGTAGAGAGTGAAAAAAAGACTATCAATTATTAAGTATTATAAGTGTTTATTATAGAGTGTTTAAATGGTACCGGATATACAGCTCGACAAATAAAAGGTGAATTGATCCCAGTGCATGACAGAGGCCGATTTCACGATAAATTAAATCACCACAATACGATTATTGTGAGTGTTTTTTATCACGATAAACGAAAGTATCGCTTATCGTCCCATCCCTGATGGTAACACAAATGCCTGTGCGCGTGCGTGTGGCAGGTGATCTCAGGTCAGCTACTGAGCGAGCGCAGGGTGGGTGTTTACGTGGAGGTGGAGATGTTTGGACTGCCTGCGGACACCAGGAGGAAAGCGCTGAAGACCAAAACCTCACAGAACAGCAACGCCATCAACCCAGTCTGGGACGAGGAGCCTATCGTCTTCAAGAAGGTTAGCTAGATTTATTTTATTGTCTTTAACATCTTGAAAAAATTGGGTTTTCATTGTGATATATCAGGATTTAAAGGTATACTACTTGAGCCAAGACAGAAAACAATCGATTGACTGAGCATCCAAAAATGCACACAGCTCACACTTTCCTCCTGGAAAGTTAGCATGCTGTAATCGAAGACCTGTGCATTGTTGTTTTTGCATTAAACTTGTTTAAAATCGTGTTTGAAATTACTAAACCTGCCTAAAGTACCTATCATGTCATTGATAGGCAGGTTTTTGAACATTCTGCACAAATAGTCGACCTACAAGTTAAAAAACCTTAGACAAAAAGATTTTGTGTAAAGGAAAATACTAGTGGAGGGTTTAAGAGGTTATTAAAGTGACAGAGACCATAGTACATCGTCGGGCAGAAACTTTATATGTTCATATTTCATTATTATTATTATTATTTTCAGAAATGACAGTGTGGCACAAAGGTAGCAAAACTAGCCAATCTGCAATCTCACAATGCGATGTAACACGTTTTGTAGATTGCATTTAAAAAATGTTTGGAAAATCTTGCCTTCTAGATTTTCTGGCTGATACTTTGCCTTCAATTACAGTCCTATATTATGCTGTACTATACTATGATGTGATCAGAGTAATGATCACTGAGTTATGGCCATTTGAAGTATTAAACACTGGTGTAGAGCCCCATATGTGATCAATTTAGGTTTTTAATTATTATTATTTTATTTTAATAACTATTATTTTCATGACAGACCCTTGAACAGTGTCTGCGCCAAGTTTGGTGCAGATTGAAGCAACCGTGTGCCTGTAGCCCCTGGCCCCTGGTGCAACTATTCTCATGGCCTGTGGCCCTGACATTGCCCCTGGTGTGGCCATTGTTATGGCAGACCCCTGAACAGTGTTTGTGCCAAGTTTGTTGCGGACTGGAACAACAGTGCTCATGTGGCCCCTGGTGTGGATATTGTGACTACAGTCCCCTGAACAGTGTTTGTGACAAGTTTGTTGCGGATCAGAGCAATGGTGCTTTGTAAGTCTGAATGTTATCTTTGTCGAACCACTCAAGGATGACAAAAGATACCGCAAATCTCTCCTAGAGAGAGAGAGAGAGAGAGAAAGGAGGGAGAGAGAGAGAGAGAAGCCCTGAACATAGCACAGACTGAGATGTCTGCAGCTGCTGTCCATGGTCCAGAAGTAACTGTAGCTGCTGTCCATGGTCCTGAAGTAACTGTAGCTGCTGTCCATGGTCCTGAAGTAACTGCAGCTGCTGTCCATGGTCCTGAAGTAACTGTAACTGCTGTTCATGGTCCTGAAGTAACTGCAGCTGCTGTCCATGGTCCTGAAGTAACTGTAACTGCTGTTCATGGTCCTGAAGTAACTGCAGCTGCTGTCCATGGTCCTGAAGTAACTGTAACTGCTGTTCATGGTCCAGAAGTAACTGTAGCTGCTGTCCATGGTCCTGAAGTAACTGCAGCTGCTGTCCATGGTCCAGAAGTAACTGTAGCTGCTGTCCATGGTCCTGAAGTAACTGTAGCTGCTGTCCATGGTCCTGAAGTAACCACCGCTGCTGTCCATGGTCCTGAAGTAACTGCAGCTGCTGTCCATGGTCCTGAAGTAACTGCTGCTGTTCATGGTCCTGAAGTAACTGCAGCTGCTGTTCATGTTCCTGCACCTCGCAGGTCCAGATGTTACGTTTGTGACTAGAGATGTTACCGATCAATCGGCAATGGATCGGATCGGGCCGATCAAAGCGTGATCGGCGATAATCGGTGGTTTAGATCAAAAGGTAAATTCACCGATCCGATCGGATCGGTGCATCCGATCAACCAGCCGTTCAGTATGCCCACTTGAGGCCATTTTGGGGTATTGATTTCCACAGTGCTGAAGGAATAATTAGTTACTACTATGATAATAAATACATAGTAATGCTGGTAAATAACTATAAGGCAAATATATAAATGAATTCATGAGTGAATTAATGAATTAAAGTTAAAACATTAATATTTAGAAAATATAAATAATAACTTGATCGGATCGGTGATTGATCGGTATCGGGTGATCAAACTTTTGTGATCGGTGCTCGCTGATCGGTTCCAAAAAACCTGATCGGACCATCCCTATTTGTGACGTCTGCGTTCTGCGGTCAAACCACCCTCTAGGCAACTTAAATATAGGATAATGAAATGCCTAACTCAGGTTGAAAGTGTTCAGTGGATTTAAGGCATATTTTGCAGATGAAAAGTATTAACAAGATCTTGTGACTAAATATGAACCATTGGAACACTGTTTTTTTTATGGTTTCCACCTCATATAGACAATATGAAGGAAATGGCAAGGACTAAATAGAGGGTATGCGCATGCATAAAGTGAATGGCAAATCGAGTGGCAAAGTGAGTTTAACATGGTTTAATGCAATCAGATAGGACTTTTCTGTTTGGATGTATGGGCTGTCAAGGCCAGAAAGTAGTTTTTGCCACTCAGTAACTTCCGGGTATGATGATGATGATGATGATGTCACACACAAACCCTCTTTTGTCAAGAAAAAGAAAATATTTAACCATTTTACAACAACTCAAAATAACTGTATTGTACTGTATCTGTGTTTGGGTCCATCCCTATTTTTTTACATGTGCCTGTACTGTATTAATGTGCTAATGCCATGTCTTTGCCAGGTGATTCTCCCAACATTGGCCTCTCTGAGAATAGCAGCTTTT
This sequence comes from Nannobrachium achirus, assembly GCF_963921795.1. Taxonomy (NCBI): domain Eukaryota; kingdom Metazoa; phylum Chordata; class Actinopteri; order Myctophiformes; family Myctophidae; genus Nannobrachium; species Nannobrachium achirus. The sequence continues at coordinate 45,845,733 of NC_137833.1, forward strand.
GAGGAAGGAGGGAAGTTCATCGGTCATAGAATTATCCCAGTGTCAGCCATTAGACCAGGTAGTTTGTTTATCATAACCCTTCACCCATTAAGACCTGACTGAAGGCCCATTCTAAAAATGTCTTCTATATCAGTGGTTTTCAAACATTTTCATGTCAAGGACCTCCAGAATTATATGTATATCAGAGCATGTTTTCATTTCATGTGGTGAGGACTCTGGGATAAATCAAAATATAAAATCAAAGAAATTCAATGAATTAGAAAACAAATGTTTATTTAAGAAGTAGTGAAAATAGCCTATCTTCAAGCTCACATTGCGTTGCTGAGCTTGTAGATCTGCTATTTTCACTAGCTTGGGTCCTGGGGAGACATCGCTTTTCTCTTTTGTGTCTTGAGCTTAAACGTTTGGGAACCAGTGGTATATACTATACAAAAAGTTAAATAAACACACACAAACACAATGTAACTTTATGTTATCCCAGTCAGGCAGAAACCTTGCATCTACATATTTCATCTTTGTACTGTATGTCTTTTTTAAATGAATGTCTTACATGCAAAAGTAGAGGAAATAACCAATCTGCAAGCTCACAATGCATCATACTAAGTATACTTATTTGTGAGCTCGATCAGTGTGCAATGCAGCCCCTTTTTGAGCTTGTAGATCAGCTAATTATGACAAACAGATGTGGTGCAGACTGAAAAAAGTGCCGCAAGTACACTTGCAACTAACCCAATTTCATTTCACTAATGCTCATTATAAGATGGCACCATTTCTGTCTACTCACTTTGTGTCTCAGAGGAGGGCTGTGGACAGTTCAGGAACCTGCCTATCAGTGATATCATCGCTAGGCAGGTTTGATCATTTCAAACCTTTTGTATTAACGTAATGCCTTCTGTTTCTATGCTCTTGCGTTAAAACAAAAACACAAAAGAAACGTTGAAGTGGCCAAACCTGCTCACCGATGACTGGAATGGTGTCATCTTATAACGAGTATTCTACCAAGAACATATTGTGTACTTTTCAGAACTGAACATTGTGTGTCTTCTTGTTTATCTCCATCAGTTCTCTTGCATGCCACCACCCACTAAACTAGAAATGCGTGGGAGAGTGTACACCACCATGCATAACAATGTGTGTGTGTGCTGTAAATGCTTATTTCCTTGCCTTAGGCTATCGCTACATCGGCTTGAGGAGCGAGAAAAACCAATCCCTGATTCTTCCCGCTGTGTTCGTCTACATAGAGGTCAAAGATTATGTGCCGGACACCTTCGCAGGTCTCTCTCTCTCTCTCTCTCTCTATCTCTCTCTCTCTCTCTCACACACACACACTCACACACACACACACTCACACACACACACACACACACACACTCAATTTGTACAGAAAAACAGAGGGAATGTGTTTAATCCAATCTGACCAAAAGCAGGGATAAAACTTTTCCCCCCATTGACCTACTTGGTCATAGTGAATTGCAAAAGTAACAAATAACCGATCTAAAAGCTTACACAACTCGTCCGTCATGGGCTTGTACATCTCCTATTTACAGTATATACATTTTTATTCATTAACGAGAGCTAATATTAACCTAGATTACTATTACTAGGCATTTGAGGTATTACCTCAAATGTTTAACCTTGCTCACTGTTAGTTAATCTGGACCATTCCTGAATTGTAATGTGTGTATTTACGTCCTGTGTAGATGTGATCGAGGCGCTGTCCAACCCCATCCGCTACGTCAACCTGTTGGAGCAGAGAGCCAGTCAGCTGGCAGCTCTGACTCTGGAGGACGCTGACGAGGACACTCACACGGAGGTACATTTTGTTTATTAACTTTTTCAATGACAGCCCATTTCAGTGTTTTTTTACGACCACAAGAAAACGCTGTTTACACATCTATCCGTTCTGTCCATTCTTTTCAGTACCCTGGGTGACGCTAAATTCCACCATAGTTACACTCATACAACCATTCTAACAAAATGAGCAAATACTTTTGCGTCGGGCGCTCCACGCACGCGCTCTGTGCATGTGCTGGTAACGAACCGGGTTGCCACCAGCAGCTCAGATCTACGGAACCCTTGTTTATTAAATCGGCAATAATAATGTATTTTGAGTTGTTTTATAACAAAAATAGCCTATTCTCGTCAACCTACGTCTGTGGCTTAGTTGCCTAATTAATAATTATCGTCAATCTACCTCTGTGGCTTTGAAAGGGTTAATGATTTAACCTTAAACCCATTGGAACGCATCTGTGTAACGTAACCACTTTAACCATTATTTTTTCATACTTTGGCTATTTTTGAAAAGAACTTGAACATGTGTGCAAATCTTTGAATATATATACAGTATATTATTTTAAAGCGAACATTTTTAACTAAAATCTTTGCTTCTGGGGGGTCCCTGGAACAAAATATTTTGAGATCTGTGGTCAAATACATATAATTCTAGGGGACCTTGACATTAAAAACTTTGAGCACCACAGATAAAGAAACATGTTTTTTTCAGAAAACCATTAGGATTTAGAAGACAATTTTAGGTATTTTTAGGTCTTACTGAATCTTAATTGACTGGAGCCCCCAAAGAGCTTTATATTAGGCCTCTGCCATAACAGAAACTTGATAACATCGCTTGGAGAACCATCTTTACACACTTTTCAGGCTGGCGTGTAGAATTTTTTTTAAATTCAGTTTGTATTTAATTTTTAATTGTTTGCCTGTTCATTCAAGTATAGTCACTGTATATTTCAAGTTAGGCCTAAATGTTATTTTAGGCTTCTATAGAAACTGTAGGCTTTCTATTCCTGAAAAGTTACAATGTTATAATGGGAAAATCTTCCAAACTACGATGTCACTGGCAGGCGGTTTTCTGAACTCTCCAGAGCCCTCCTGAGAGACACAGACCGAGTAGAAGACAATTTTGCCATTTTATCATGAACATTAGTGAGGACCAATTATATGAAGATAGGTCGAAAAGTGGTTAAGTCGTCCCTTAAACTTTGTGTTGGTTTGTTTACTGTTAAGTGAGAAAACAATGTTGCACGTTAAGTTAATCATCTGGGGACCCACAGGTTGAGAACCACTGCACTAGAATGGGGATCCTCATGTTGTATATTGTGTTCATGCTGTGTGTAGGAACAGGCTGACAGCTCTGCTGAGGGGAAGAAGGATCTACGAAGCGTTCCGGTGGAGAACGGCCTCAGCCCCGCCTCTGGACCCACAGGCCACACCCCCATCGCCACCACGCCAAAAGCGTCGGCAGCCAATCACCAAGTGGCTGCCACAGGTATGAGTGTAACTGAGTCTCTGCCTAATTCCCCTTTGGCTTTAGTGTCCCTTAGTGCTGAAGACCCAGGTCGAATCAGGTTTTAAATATACAATGTATTACATATATATTGATGCTGTCAAAAATCTCTGTATTTCAACTATGTATGTGTTTTTATTTTTAGTTTTTTATTAATGCCATACTTGGTCATTAAAGAGTGAAGTGCAAAACTGCAAAGAGACAATCTAAAAGCTTACACAACTCGTCACCATGGGCTTGTAGATATGCTATTTATAAACATTTTTGAAACATTGTTGTGACAAAATAATAACAGATCCAACAGTGGTCCAACATTGTAATAGTTTTCTATAAGCCTGGTGGATAGCACCCTGGCCACAATATGCCATGTGAATGGCATGAACCTGTAGACACCGGAAGTGGTGGAAGTGCTGCGGTTAACGGAAGTTACATCATGTGTTGCAGTCTGTTTACATCTGCCAGCGAAACAAACCTAAATAGATTGTAGCTCTTAATAGGTGTCCTTTGTCAGAATCCATGTTTTTGTTTGGATATTGTTCATTACGAGCGCAACCGAAGGGTCGGGAGAAGTAGAACAGTTTTTTTTTCGCCAGCGGGGAATACGTCACACGGTGAAAAAACAATAACATCCGGTGAAATTCTCCTGGCGGAAGTAGCACCGTTCTATGCCGTATCAGCCTATGGTCGTAACCAGACTTTTCTCTTTTCTCTGTTGAGTAAGCCTGGCTATGTGAGGCTATTGGTGGATAGTTATTATCTTATCATTTTCTTTGTGTTTCAGAATCAAACATCAAGCAAGCAGCCAAGACTGAAGACCTGGTGCTAAGTGTGCTGTTAGGTCAGTCACTGTCACATCATAATGCCGAGCTGAAGATTTTATAACTTCTCACCAAGGTATATTTAAAATCTACAGCAGGGGGTCTTCAGCCTTTCTTCAGCTCAAGAACCCCTTAGCTGAGAGAGAGATGAAACTGGGACCCCCACTACATATTTTATTAAATTGTAATGCACATTAAACCTTTTTCATAGATTTCATAGATAGCTTCATAGACATGTTTGACAGCACTGTCATGTTGGACTCATTTTCATCTTAACCACCGTCATTGATTGATTTATTGATTCATTGAATACTTTTTTAACAGTTAGTACAGTGCTACGATTATACAATGATGCTGATCGAGGGCTTGTTTCCATTGTGGTCCTTTATATCAATACTTAGTAAACCTGACCTTTCACGTCTGCTCTTTCTCTTCCTCTACACCAAACCTCTTTGCCGAAAATAGACTATCTACAAGCTCACAGCGCCTCGACGCTATGAACTTATAGATCTGCTATTTTTTAAGCTGTGAAAGCCGCTTCCAAGGAGTGGCTTTGTCTGTCCCGTACATGTTTTTTTGAGGATTCCCATAGATTCTCAAGGAGTGACTTTGTCTGTCCCGTACATGTCCCGTGCATGCAGAATTGAGGAATGGTCAAGCTTCACATGACAATTTGGCCCTCCAGACAAAATCATTCATTCATTCAGAATTCATATAAATATAGAACTAAAGCACATAGAAAGTATAGATCTAGAACACAGAATGTATAGATCTAGAACACAGATTTCATAGCTATAGAACACATAGAATCCAAATTCACCGCTTCACTTCGAACCGAGGTTTGATTTTTATTAGCTAAAGTTCTCCTCAGAATAGGGATGCTAGGGTTCAAGTGGTTCATAAAAAAAGAAAAGAAAGAAAGATCCTATCACACAAAGTTGTGTCCTGTAGTACAGTGGTTCTCAAAGTGGTTTCCAGGGACTCTGTGGGTTCCTTTAGGGGGGTCTAAATTGACCCATACAAGTCTGTAACTCTGACAGTGTACAAATGGAACCAAATGAACCCGTTAGGTTCATTTGCTTCCATTTGTACACTGTCAGAGTTAAGGGGAGCACCTTGAAATGTGAAGTTTTGAGAAACACTGCTGTAGTACCTCTGAGGTATTTGGTATAATAGGGCAGTGGTTCTCAACCTGTGGGTCGGGACCCCCAGGGGGGTCCCCAAATGATTTTGGGGGGGTCCCCAGATGATTAACTTAATGTGCAACATTGTTTTCTCACTCAACAGTGAACAAACCAACTTAAAGTTTAATTGTATAGAGGGTATCTGCACATTTCTAAAGTGAGAATTTAAGGACGTTTTAATACCTCTAAAATGACAAATTAAACATTGTTCAAATCGTCAAATATTAGAGGCAGAAATTGTGAAAATAGCCGATCTACATGCTCACAACGCCTCGCAATGCGAGGCGTTGTGAGCATGTAGAACCGTACGCAATAGAACCGTACGTGTTATACGAAATGTAATGCCTAAACTCTTAGTGCTCATCAGGATGGGGGTCCTCAGTTATTATTTTGGGGGTCACGGCCTAGAAGGGTTGAGGACCTCTGTAATATGGTATTGCCCACTGTGGATGTGTTGGGCAGACGTGGGCGTGGGCACCGTGGAGAGCCTGCAGCAGTCCAAGAGCTACCAGAAGCAGCAGAGACGACAGTTCAAGGAGCTGAAGGAGCTGGTGAGGAGGCACCACAAGAAGACCTCGGAGCTCCTCAGGGAGTTCAACAGCAGATACAAGAAGACCTCCAAACAGCAGAGCAAGACCCGGTATCTGGGTTATTTTAACCACTTTAACCATTATTTTTCTATACGTTGTCTATTCAAAACTAGCAGATCTATAAGCCCATAGCGCGGCTATGAGCTTGTTTATCTGCTATTTAAAAAAGAAAATCTTAAGATTTTGTGCCAATCTTTGAATATGTGTATGTATTTTAAAAGCAAACTTTTTCTAACTAAAATCTTTTCTTTTGGGGGTCCCTGAAACAAAATATTTTGAGATGAGGGTTCCTTAGCCAATACATAATACTTTTGGGGGTCCTAGACATGAAAAAGCACCACTGATATAGCAACATAAGTTTTTTTCTGAAAAGCGGGTTTAGAAGACATTTGTAGAATCGGCCTCAGGTCTTTTTACAAAATGTTTTCGAAATCAGTAGTTCTCAAACTTTTTTGTGTCAAGTATAATATGGTGACCCCCATCTGAAAATGTTGTGTGCCATGTACCCCCGGTTTTGTGTTCTGGCCAGAATTCTGGACAATGTTTGCCCAAATGATCAAATATTACGTGAGAAAGATAGCCAATGTACAAGCTCACAACGCCTTACATAATGAGGCGTAGTGAGCTTGTACTGTAATTCGGCTATTTTCACAATATTTATCCGTGAAACCGAGTCAAACTAAGCGCGATGCCTCAACTCCTACAAATTCCAAGTGCTTGTCAGGGTTGGAGTTCATATATGATTATGATTATTTTTGGGGGATCCTCAGTTCGAATATGATTATTTGGGGGGTCACGGCCTGAAAACTGATCTACAGTCACTACAGTATGTTCTCTTGGCCAGTAACTGTATCCCAACTGCTGTGCTGCATCAGTGCCTCTGGTGACTGAATCCCCCCCCGACAGGGTCAATAAAGGTCTTATCATATATGTCAGTGTTTCTCAACCTGTGGGTTGGGACCCCTAGGGGGGTCCCCAAATTATTTTGGGGGGGTCCCCAGATGATTAACTCGATGTGCAACATTGTTTTCTCACTCAACAGTAAACAAACCAACATAAAGTTTAAGTGTATAGAAGGTATCTGCACCATTTCTAAAGTGACAATTTAGGGACTTTTTAATACCTCTAAAATGACTAATTAAACATTGGCCAATTTGACAAATATTAGAGGCCTAAATTGTGAAAATGGCAGATCTGCTAGTTTCACAATAGAACCGTGTTATACAAAATACTCATATGATGGGGGTCCACAGTTTAAAAAAAAATATTTTGGGGGTCGCGGCCTGAAAAGGTTGAGAACCACTGTCTTATGTTATCTAGGAGTGTCCATGCCCAGTCCGACTGCCTTCAGCTGCTCAGAGAGGAACAGGAGCAGCAGCTACTGACTCTGAGACAGGAGCAATACTACAGTCAGAAATACCTGCAGAGAGAGCATATCAAAATGGTAGGTACTGAAGAGCACGGGTTCTGGTTTTAATTAGTATTCATTCAAAACATTTTCAAAAAACATTCAGAAAAAAGCTAAAAAGAAACAATAAAAGAAAAATCTAAGAAATGCCATAAATTAGAAAACAAATGTTTAAGAAGTAGTGAAAATAGCCGGAAATACCTGCATCGATGTACTGTTTTATGTTGTCTAGCTGACAGAGAGACTGGGCACAGTGGCAGAGGAGAGTCACAATGCCCAGATGAAGAAACTGAAGGACATCTGTGACAAGTAAGTAAAAGCTGCATGCCGGGTCATAACAAAGACCCAATGCCTCCCAGCTTGGTACTCATGAGCCATGAGCCATGTACTCATGAGCCATGAGGCCCTCATGGCTCAGCATGGCTTACTTACATTAGCAAACAAGAATTCTTAACAAGCATTCCTATTAATTGTTCCACTGCAAAATACAGAAGCATTATGGACTTTGTTCAAGTGATCTGCAGTTTATGAATCTGTGTCTGGCCAGTCACAATGAGTGGTGGAAAAAGTACAATTCTTTTTACTAAATAAAAGTATCAAAACTTGAGTAAAAGTACAAATTAGATTGTCTATTTTCAAATGGCTGAAAGAAAACGATGTTGGACATTAAGCTTGTCATCTGAGGACCCCTCATATTTGAACTGGGAACCCCCACCCAATACCTTTGGGACCCCCCTGGGGGTACCAACCTTCCAGTTTTGGAACCACTGGTCTACCAAATCTCTTTGCCGAAAATAGACAATCCACAAGTTCCGTACTGCGCCGCGGCCGTGTCGTGCATCACCGCACCGCGGTGAAAGAATGAAAGGACTTTGTCCCACTGCATAACTCCGCCCCCGGTAGCAAAAGTGAATGATTTTTCTGGTTGGCCAGTCAGGGACCAATCAGAAGGCTGACAAAGGGTGAATTGCACTCTCTGTGTAGAAAATAAATCCATGCCGTACACCACATCTCCAGTACTCACTTGATTACTGGAGCGTGACGCGTTGTGAGCTTGGAGGTCGGCTATTTTCAATATTTTCACCAAAGGCCCTTTTAGAAGGTTCAGCCCCTGCCTCTCTAACTCTCTCTGCATGTCCCTGCTGGTGGTTGTAATGTTACTGTCACTGCCAGAGAGAAGAAAGAGCTGAAGCGACAGATGGATCGAAGGAGAACGGAGAAGATCAACCAGGCCAAGACCAAAGAGAAACATCTGGCTGAAGAGTAAGCTAGCACACCGGCACACATCTGTTTATGTAGCCCGCCACATCTACGTACTGTACCAACAGTCTCTTCAGCACGTTCATTTAAAGGGATAGTTCACCCGTTTTCAATCTTACCTTCCATTTTAGTTTGCTACTGTACATACTGTACTGTACTGTATATTGTTGCTGTCGGGCAGAAACCTCTATCTCCTCCTCTTTTTGAGCGGTGGTCACACCGTCTCCATAGCGTGGCCGTGTGTGTAGGTATGTTTGTATGTGGGTGGGTGGGTCTGTATGTAGCCTCAAGCCTGTGGTGTAGTACCTTTTATGACCACACATGTTAAGGGAGGGGCGCTGTTTTCAGGCCAGGCCAGGCCAGGCACACACACACACACAGGGGGGAAGGGGGGAGGGGTTGGTGGGTAAGAGGGTGCTGTTGAGACTAGCCTGGGGGGGCGGGAGGGAGGTGACAGAATTCATAGATCTAGAACACATCGAATTCATAGATATAGAACACAGAATATGTACAGTACAGTACAGTTAGGTACAGTAGAGTACAGTATACAGTACAGTTAGGGGTTGGTGGGTAAACCACCGCTCAGTTCACACGGGTGTGATTTTTAAATTAACACCCTACTTTATTATACTACAGTTTGACACAAAAGCATTGAAAATAGCAGAAGCGAAGCGCGGCACAAAGCGACGCACTTTGAGCTTGTAGATCTGAAAATCCTGAAAAGTACCAGTTTTGGACAGGTTTCCACACGGCAGAAACAATATACATAGCAACATCTTTTTCTCAGAAAACTTAAGTCCGTATTTAATATGGTACCACTTCCGTCTACTCACTCTGCATCTCATTGGTGGCCTGTGGACAGTTCAGAAACATGCCTGCCAATGACACTATCGATGAGGATTCCAAGCTTTCTTCCAGGAAAGTTAGCATCAATAAAAAGTATAACCACAAAAGTGTGAAATATTGTTTGAAATGACCAAAACCTGCCTGCCGACGATGTCATTGTTTTGGCGAGTTTCTGAAATAGTAGTAGACAGACATCAGCGAAGGGGCAATATGAATTTCTATTCATCTTATCTTCTTATTTCTAAATCATCTTAAAAAACAAACTCTTGTTGACCCATATGGGCTCTATTTTGAATGTCTTAAGTACCAGGCAGCTCGTGGCAAATGCTGTTTGGATGTTTTGAGTGGCCAAACAGCGTTTGCCACGCCTCCAGGTCTTAAGTTAAGGCATAAGAGCTGGTACTTAAGACAATCAAAATAGAGCCCATAGTGCTTTACAGACCAGGTAGCTAAATATGTATGAAGACATACAGTACAGTACAGTACAGTACAGCCAACATAAATAATCACAAATAATCACTATATCTGTTCACCTATTCTCACTGTACCTGACCCCGCTGTGTTCCCAGGGAGAAGATGGAAATCAATAAGTCATATGTCAACGAAGTCGTCCAGAATATCAAACGGGTGAGATGGGGAGAGGGGCAGCTCAAACTTTCTGTCGGTCAGAAACTTGATCATGCTACAGAATCACACAAACGCATCAAGAGTAGCCGATCTACAAGCTTCGCGCCACGTTTCGAGCTTGTAGAGCTGCTACTTTTGTACTTTTGGGGTGTACTGCACTGTATGGTACTGTACTTTACTGTATGGTACTGTGCTGATTGGGACTGGCGCGACTCTCTCTAATACAAGTATGTAATCGTGTTTTATGTGTATAGGACCCCCTCTAAAATGAGATGCTGCATCTCAAGGGGCGGGGCTATCCTTTCAGTATAGGGGTGGGCGATATGGAAAAATACAATATCACAATATTTTCCCAAGCTGTATCGCGATACACGATTTTATCACGATTCTTTTTCACGTTGGTTTTTATGGTTATTTTTCAAGTTACTTGACAAAAACTAGACTCTCTGGGTTCCTTTTGGGAGGTCTAAATTGAACATTACAAGTATGTAACTCTGACAGTATACAAATGAAACCAAATGGACCCTCACGGGTCCATTTGGTTTCATTTGTATACTGTCAGAGTTAAGTGGAGACCTTGACATTTTAACATTTGAGAACTACTGATTTAGACCAAAATGCAGGCTTAAATTGAATTCTGCAATGATTCTCTGTATTAACGATTAAACAGGATGTTTTACAAGGCTCCCTCAATTGTATCACGACATATTCGATACCTCTGAAAAGGCATATCGTGGAGACATTGTATTGTCTCAACGATAATTATCACCATATCGCCCACCCCTATTTCAGTACATGCTGACCTTCTGACCTCTGACCTCTCCTAGCTAGAGGATGCCCAGGCCAAGCGTCAGGACCAGCTGGTGGAACAGCACAACAAGCTGCTGCAGGATATACTGGAGCACAAACCAAAAGTAAACGCACGCACGCACGCACGCACGCACGCACGCACGCACGCACGTACACGCACGTACACGCACGCACACACACACACACACACACACACACACGCGCACACACACACACAATATACACATTTTGTACACCAGTGGAGGATATTGTTACAGTAGCCTGGTATGGCCAGACTAATAACACTGCATAGGGCTAATAACACTGCGTAGCCGTAGCCCATAGGCCTCTTTTTTTCTTCTTACGGAATATAGGTTTGTCTTTCGTTAAATAAAGCCCTGCTTCATCATACAAGACTGTCGCACAAAACTAGTGAACATAGAAGATCCACAAGCCTACAAGCACACAACGCCTCACGGTGCTTGTAGATCAGCTATTTTCCCTGTTTTAAATCACTTTTACATTTCTAAATACAAAACAAACGGTTTTGGACATACGTTTCCACCCGACAACAACGAATAAGTGTTTTGCCAAATAATTGGCAAAACACCGACATCTTTTCATTGTGATAAATAGCACGTGGCCCACCCATCTGACCACTTTACACGGTCAGATGTGTGAGTCTGAGCCCAGGTTAAAGGCTTGGACACACTGTACGATATTTAAGTGTCCAGTGATTATTAGATAGTTAGAGTATCGTATTTCACACTACACAAGTGTCTTTCTTGAAATCGGCTGTCATAATATCGTTGTGGTTTTCATACTATAAGATCGATAGCCGACAAGGGATCACACGCTGACAGATATTTCACCAGGATGCGAGACATATAGCCAACTTTAGTTTTTATTCCATTGTCCAACAAAAACATGAAAGGCTCCCGTGGCCGTGATATGTGCGTGCAGGACACAAAAGATTTTCATTCTGTCTCTCCGCACGCACGCACGCACGCACGCACGCACGCATGCACGCACGCACACACACACACACACACACACACACACACAGAGAGAGAGATACGTAGGCGCTCGGGAGGGCGGTTTTGTCGGTGAGTGCCTAAATTAAACTTTTGGCAACAGCATAATCGGCGCAAAAAGTCGGGCAGTGTGTACAAGCCCATAGTCTCTCTCTCTCTCTCTCTCTCTCTCTCTCTCTCTCTCTCTCTCTCTCTCTCTCTCTCTCTCTCTCTCTCTCTCTCTCTGGTCCAGTTGCAGGGAGCCTTGGAGGCCGAGTTCCAGGAGAAGTTTGACCAGTTGCCAGGCGACATCCGGGACTTCCTGCAGGACGGGAAGTGGATCAGAGGTCACGGCGTGTCCCGCCCCCTGACCCCACACGACCCCCTGTCAGAGGAGGACTGAGGGGGGTAGAGAGAGAGAGAGAGAGAGAGACATGTAGCTATGTTGAGGAGGGGAGGAGCAAAATGAAACAGGTGTAAAATGAATCGGGGAGGGTGAAGCCAAGACGGAAATAGCACAACACGCCATCTCTGGTTTTCTGCGTGAAGCAGGTTGTCACCTTTTTAGGAGACCGGAAGCAGGTTGGAGTCTATTCATTGCCAAAGGGAGAGTGAACCTGAACACAGCTTCTTTATGCTGCGTTCAGATGGGCTCAGGCAAGCGGTAGACGGCAAACGGCACCACCTGCTGGACGGTACGGCAAGGTAGAACAAAATATGCCCGACGGAACGGTACGGCAACATTAATTAATTATTTAAAGCGCTCGCGCAAAATGAAAACGCGCGCTGCGGTGGTTGAGGTGGCTCCATGCTGCTCTCTCTGCTACTGCTGGCTGATGTGTGTTCTGTGTGTGTTGGCGCTCTGCTCGAATTTTTCCCGTGAGATGGAGCTACGTAACATCCGGTTCCAGATTCCGTCCTGTACCACGGTAAAAAGATAAATTAATTTAACTTTGAACGGCACGTCTGCCGTTTACCGTCACCGGTTTCGACTGCCGGACTACTGTACCGTTTGCCGTTCTACTCCCGTCCACTAAAATGACTTCCGGTTTGCCGTCTACCGCTTGCCTGAGCCCATCTGAACGCAGCATTAGCCCCGTGGTCACTGAACTAAATAAGCCACACAATATTCCCATATTCTTCATAACTAAAATGGCTTTTTTTCAGAGACACAAATAAGGAGAGAATCAACTTTATTATTGACCTTTGTCTGTCCCAGAAACTGCAACACACTCTCACAGGATCTAGCACCAGTAACATGGGACATGCGCGAGATTAGCCGTCAAACGCCGGTGCCCACTTAGGTCTTAGGAGACCATTTGTAGGATTTTTGTGGCTACAATTGAGATTGCCTATCGTCCTATATTAAAATCTTTGGGTGAAGATATAGAGGAAGTACTATAGGAGGAAAGGAGGTTAATTAAGAAGAGGACAGAGGGAGAGATTTCAGTGCAAGTCTCTTTTTCGAAACACAAACCCAGCAAGGCTGTTGTACAGCATAATCACTCTGATCACTCTGTCTGTCTTCTAACTGTAAGAAGATAAGTGATTGTGAATACATTCCAACTGTTAAAGGGGTCGGAAACCCCTGGTCTGATTTTGTAGTTTGTTCTCCGGGTGAGGTTAGAAAACTACAAAATGTTGTCAACATGACAGGCTACTAAGCAACACAGCTGCAACTAATACAAATCAAAACACAATGGGTGTGTTAAGCCCAGTCCATACCATTGATTTGTTTTTTTCCTGATACCAATATCAGTATCGGAAAAGCTGCCTAAAATGCCGGTATCGATATGGATGAGTATGCCAGTCTATGCCATTCCCGTACCACATCATTTTCATTTATCACATGAAGATAGATCATTTACAGCCATATTTTTGAATGCTTCAGTTGATGTTGCACTACTGTTTTTTTGTATTATTATTATTAATTCCGAGAGTGGTCAGCTATTTTTAGAGCACCGAACACCCAAGCTCAACCGAACATGAAATGACTTGTCTTAGTTCTACTGAATCTCTTCTCCATTAGTAACTCCCTAACGTTTTGGCTTAGTGTTTATATTTTGACGAAATCACCAATATTTAAATATTTAAAGAGGAGCTGTTGCAACGAACATTGTGGCAAACAAGGAAAAGCAGTGACACTTGGTAAAAAATATTTTTTATTGAAAACAACGGACTAATACATTGTGCAAGGCTACCTCAGTAGTCGCTAACAGTTGGCAGAAGGTCTATGGTGTCGGTGTCCTATATTTTGCATTTGTGCATGTGTACTGTGTAGAGCCAATAGGACAGTTTTGCCGACCATCCAGCCAGACTGTCTGACAACTCGCTAAGACTCTTGTAGCGTTGTAATATGCTACGTCAGTCTGGCTACAAGGGTCTGATTCTAAGGCTAGAACACACCAATTTTTATTTTGATTAGCTGCCGCTGTTTTGCTTACATCACAGTATAGGCCCTCTGCTGTAATGTTGAGTTCACACCAGCTGGGACAAAAGCTACAAAACAAACTTTTCTGCTCTCAGAGTTATGGGGGTCCTTGCAAATAAATAAGACGTTTGAGAACCACTAGTACTAGTGGACTTAAAATGTGCCAATGTACCGCACATATTCTGTAAAATAAAGGTATGCCACGTACGGTCAACTGGCCAAGTCTTTGCCTGATGACCCTGCAACATAAGCCATGTTTTGTACCCTGATGTAGTTTTTGCCATTAACTAGAACTACAAACTACAACATCAGCCTATAGCGTTTCTTCCTGCTTTAAGTCCCTTGTTTGCTGCAGACTTGAGCGCCCTAGCATGGGAGCTTTCAGTTTAGTCACATGGCCTTGATGGACAGATTGACTTGCAGGCCGGGTTTAACTTGTACCCAGTGGGGCGATAGTCCACCCTGCCACCCCTAAAGGAGAAAGTGGAAATGATGTTGGAACTGCATGACTGAACATGATTTTTCTGATATAAAAGTTCAAAAGATGTATTATTTATTATATTTAAATGTTAATTTATGTTAATTAATGTCCAAAACAGGGAGAGTTTATACAGTTTTAATGTGCCATGTCAACCTTTTGTAAAAAAAAGAAAAGCTATATAATATGTACATACTGTACATTGTTACCAACATTATAGTAGGATCTGCCTTAGTCTGTGTGCTTGCGTGCCTGCATGCATGCGTTATGTGCATGCTACTGAAATCCTGCTCGGCGGTCCCTCCTGATTGGTTCCTACCTCCCGAGACCGACCAATCATAGCTCCCCATGCCAGTATAATACATAGAGATGATAATTTATATGTACTACAGCGCATTGGCTGGTGGATCAATGCGTCAACGTCACTGCCACATTGGCAGGGGAACCTGGCCATATTCCCACTGCAAGAAATAGGCTTGATTTAATTACAATTTTTCTTTTTTTATAACGTTACAGTTACTATCTATGACTATGTAGTTTATGGTTTGAAAACCCATGCGTGAGGGAGTTGACACAGACTTGTCCGTATTGGTTGACACAAGTGCATTAGCGGGACAACTGGGTCAGGATAGCTGTTAGATAAGTTGCTTATTTATTTTAACTTATAGCTAAGATAATGAACTGCACGCTAGGTTAGAGGGCAGTTAGTTGCCAGTCTTTGTAAGCTATTGTGTTGTTTGTAGTTAGTACAGCTTTAGCTTTATTATGTCCTGTCCATTAGACCAGTGGTTCTCAAAGTGGATTTCAGGGACTCTCTAGGTTCCTTCATGGGGGTCTAAATTGACCCTTACAATTATGTGACTTTGACAGTGTACAATGGAACCAGGGTCCATTTGGTTCCATTGTATACTGTCAAAGTTAACTGTCAAATTTCAAAGTTTGAGAACCACTGCATTAGACGGACACATTCAGGTTTTTGCACAGTACATGTTTTTAGTTTGAATTGGTCCTTCGTTTTGGCGCCAACCTCTGGTCCTGTTCATTTATGCACTTTGTATCACTGTAAATAAGATAAGCACACACTACTGTATATTGCCTGCACCAGTTCTTTTTGTGTGTTGGGGTTTCTTTTTCCCCTCAATGAACTGACTCCCTTATAACATAATAATAATGAATGCAGCTTGTTGCTCTTTTTCTTTTTTTTTCTTTTTTCTTTCTTTTTTTACAATGCTCTTCCAGTTGGTTGTTTAACCACTTGAACCCTCTATCTATACTTAGTAAAAAAAAGTGGAAAGTAACTACAGTAAGTAGTTAACGAAACCTTTTCCAATGTATTAAAGGAGTAGACTTATTTACTATCAATTAGACACACCACAAAGCCTTGAATTCATGGAGATTTCTTTGCTTTTGTCGCATTCCTGAGCCAATGATATGTCTCAGTAGGAGACATATCAGAGAAAGAAATATCCATGAATTCAAGGCTTATTGGAGTGTGTAATTGAAATAAGTCATTTTGGGGGGGTGAACTACTCCTTTAAGCCTGATTTATACTTTCTGGTACGACCGTGTGCTCTCCTCTGGGTTTATGCAACTATTGACTGCCAGGTATTAACACATTAGATGCTAGGGGTTTTTAGCTAGCCCATTTCTTTTTATTTAATCAGCGTATTAGCACGGAACTAGGAAATAGAGATAAGAAGGATCTCCTTCTTTGGCATGAATTAAGGCCTGAGCGACCGTGCTGCGCAACGGGCCTTTTGCTTCCACTGAATGATCTTTAATAAAACATTGAATGCATCCATTTGTAGCTGACCTTTTAACCACTTCAACCCCAATACCAGTTGAGCGGAGTCCCTCGGGGCTCTATGCTAGTGTATTCTCTGTTTTCTGTCATTCTGGGTAAAGCTTTCGCTGAAACCTCAATTTGGATGCTGGGGTTTAAGTGTGACTTTAAGACAATATTCTAAAATGTAGTTAAGTTATCTATATTTATATTTGATGTTGATCAAGTATTGGCATGTTATTGTTTTATTTATTTATTTATGTATTTATTAAAAAAAATTTGGGGGGGGGGCTTTTATGTTGGAAATATCACTTTGTGACCATATAGCATAATGCCACTACCCTTATCCATTAGTGAATGTTAGCATACAGTGGCATGTATTCTAGCGACTTACGATCGTCACCAACAAAAACTTACTCGTTGAATGCAGCCCTGGTTAAACCAAGCATGCTATGTTGTGTTGCTGCTTTGATTACCCTTTGAAATGAATTGTTTTAATGAATGTAATTTTAAACCAATTAAACATATCGACATTGGATACGCAATGTGTTTAGTTGAGAAGTATTTCCTTCACGTTCCCATATCAGACGATTCCGTTATTGCTGTGCACATGTCATAAGTGTTTAAACGTCCCCAGAAAACTAAGTTAATAACCAATCATATAAATCAATCCAGTTTTAATTTAGGGCTCGCTGCGAGCACACATAGGCCTATGTTATCTTCATTATTTATCTATCAGTCAAGTTCTCCTCAAAATGACGTAAGACACTGCCTTTGTACCGACAGGGCCCTTAGCCAATGAGGTGCAGCCAAAGGGTAGATCTTTGTGCCCATACATGGTGTTACATGCGAGCCCACACTGTTTCGTAGGAACAGTATTTCTAGTTTTATTTGACTTTTCAAGGTGTGTGTCTCCCTGACCATGACCAGTCATGAAGTGTGGGGTCATTACCGAAAGATTAAGGCAGCGGAATCGCGGATACGAGTGGCCGAAATGAGTTCTCAGACGGGTGGCTGGCATCTCCCTCAGACCAGTGGTTCTCGACCAGTGGTCCGGGGACCACCGGTGGTCCTTGAGGTGCTAGGACTAGGTGGTTCCCCAGCTAAATGATGGTGAGTTTGTAACCAAATGGGCCCTTATAGATCTTTAACTCTTGAGAGTGCAAGTCGATGAAATGTCATTTTCATGCATTCCATTTCATTCGTTTCATTTTACGCTCTCAAGAGTTACATTATTGTTAAACATGTGCATTACTTAATTTACAAGAAGCCTACACAATTAGAGAATGTAGAATCTTTTCTATGGCATCAGTAATAGCATGAATGGAATTGTGGCAAAATCGTATCCAACAGCAACAAAGTATTCTAAGTCTTGTGGGTCTGAGAGGCTAAATCTCATCAAATGGTGGTCCGTGACTCAAATGGCAAATACTAACATAATGGACCTTTGATATGAAAAAGGTTCAGTCACCCGAGAGAGACTCTGGGTAGAACCGTTTGTCCTTGACTTGGAAAGGAGACAGTCTATAGGTGGTTCGGGCATTAGCCTTAAAGCCATACTGTGTAAGTTGCTCACCTAGTGGTCATTAGCCCTATAGCGAACCGCGGTCGCGTCCGCGTCTTTCGGCCGTTTTTCGTACCTTCAGACCCCCGCGTCTGCCTCCACCTCGCTGAGATCTATCTTTGGAGGGGTCCCTTGTTCCTGTGCGTTCAGTAATTAGCCTAATTCACGGCCCGCCCACTAAGCATCCCACGGGTGCTGAAGTCACATTTTGAAGGGGTAAATCCTACCATAGCCTATGGAGTTAGCACAGAAATCGCAAATTTAATGCAATTTCCGAATAGTAAAGTATAAAATACGGCTAGCATGATCAAGAACACAAGATACTAAACGGCACAAAGCACTATAATTTACTTTACTGTTAGAAATAATGATTTGTTGGCTTTAAGTCCAGTATAGTTTCCCCTTCTAAATTGAAGTCAGCACCCGGGGAAAACTGAGAAACGGAAGTAGGTGGGCGGGCCGTGAATAAGGCTAATTCCAGAGATACACTCCTTCACCCTGCCTGGTAGGCGAAATTACCTAGAGACTGGATGGTACAAACCGGCGACAACAAAATGGCGACCCCACTTCAAGATGCGATGTGATTGGCCGGCAGTTGTATAACCCTCGCTGTGATTGGCCGGTAGTGTGATGACGCAATTTTGGCGCGAGATCCGGTCCCCGGCAAGGATCTCAGTTTACATATATAGAGAAGGCTTTACAGGCTGAAATTCACGGCGCGGATCTTCTAAAACTTTTGTGTTTTAATAGTTAGGAGAATTTTAAGATTTGTTTTATAAAAAAAGTTACATAGTACAACTTTAATTTAATGTGCAACATTGTTTTCTCACTCAACAGTAAACAAACCACCATACAGTACAAGTGTACAAAGGTTATCTGCACATTTCTAAAACGGCAATTTAAGGACTTTTTAATACCTCTAAACTGAAAAAAGACCATTAAGTGAGTAAAGTGACCAACAATCTATTTACTATAAAAAAACATAAACATTGGCCAAGTTGTCAAATTATGACCTATAAGAGGCAAAAGAATGTGAGGCTTTGTGAGCTTGTAGATCGGCTATTTTCACAATATCTATGCAACGCCTCACAATTCCAAGTGCTTGTCAGGGTGGGGGGGAGGGGGTCCCCAGTTCAAATTATGATTATTTTTGGAAAGTTTAAAAGAGCTGGAACTCTTGACCTAATCCACACCAAACCTCGGGGTGCTTGAAATAAAAATGTAGAAAAAAGGTTTTTGAGAACCACCGATTTATAGAATCATGTACTGTCCTCCCCTCAGACACACAACAGTAGAGTTAACCACAGGGATGTGCAGAGAATGTTGGAGAGGCAGGGGCTGAAATTCCTAAAAAGGATAGCAGCCCACCAAGCTCACAGCTACGACGCGTTGTGGGTTTGGAGGTCGGCTATTTCCGGTACTTACCACATTAAACTAAGCATAATCACGTGAATACTGGAGATGTGGCGTACGGTACGGCATGGACTCTTTCAACATAAGATGCTGCATTCAAGTTCAGGAGAGTTTGGCGAGGCAATTCTCTTGGATGCTGCCTTCAGCTATGGCATGGAAAGGGGGGCATAATTTGCATAATTTCTTTCACCATAGTTTCACTATGCAGTTTTCACTGCATTCATGGTCTGGAGAGAGCACTCATCTACTACAGTCGGGTAAAAGGGCAGGGGCTCAAGGCCCCATTGATGTCTATGTGTGCACGTGCCTGGTTATCCATCGACCATCATGCCTTTCATCTCCTCGTCACCCAGCCTCCTGTCCTCGGCCTGGGTTTTGTGAACCACCGTGACGTTCTTCAGCTTCGCCCTCAGCGTCTCGATCTCTTCTCTGAGCTGTTCTATCAGCTCGTCCTTCAGATCCAGCTGCTGCCGGAGCTCGTCCAAGACGGCCTTGTGCTCTTCCTTCATAGCTTCCGTTCCTTATCACTATAGCTAATAACCTACTGTTTTAAATTCTGCCTCGGTTACAGTGAATGTTTGTTTATATAGCCCTATGCCTTGAGCGTGACGTAAGAACAAACCGTTGCAATGAGCCTAGTTCTCACGATACTCAAGGAACCAGTGGCGCAGACTGGCCCACCACAACCGGTGTGAACCGAACATAGAAGATCTGCAAGCCCACAATGCATTGAGGCAGCGACGCGTTGTGGGCTTGTATCAGCTGTTTTATGTTTGGGTGGGACTACTGGGCCACAGTAGCCTATGAATGGGCTGCTGATATTCAGATGATATAAGTCATGCAGTGGGCCAATCATATGATGTCTCTCTGCTCTATGAGCCTGTACTACAGAAGGATTGGCCCTCTCCACTTAGTGGCCACCCAGCCGAAAATGACTGTAATTATCCTAAAATGGTATCAAAGTTGTTGTTTTTTTGCCCACAGTCCCACTTGTGTAGTCGGCCCACCGGGCATATGCCCGGTATGCCAGATGCCCAGTCCACCCCTGAACAAAGACCAGACTGTATGAGATGCCTGTCATCGCAAGACTGTATATGTAGTTGTACTGTAGGCAGTCTTGCGATGACCGCTGCGATTGTAGCTTTTAATGTGGACAAATTTGTTTATAAAGGTGCTTGTAGACAGTTTCTGTTTTAAAACAAGGGAGGAAACAATTGTTAAAAAGACTGTATAGGTAGCCTACCGTACGTGTGGACATCAGTCTAACGCTAGTAAAACAGTGATTCTCAAACTGTATAATTTCAAGGACGCCAGTTTGATACAATTTTTATTAACTCATGGGTCCCCAATCTACACTGTAAAATCACCTATGTTCAATTCAATTCAATTCAATTCAATTCAATTCAATTCAATTTTATTATAGTGCCAATTCACAAGATGTCCCAAGACACTATCGAGCAGAGACCGCATCATTGTCCCAGCTTGAGCAATGTTTGCAAGAGTGGCAACGAGAACCCAGGCTCTAGGCTAGGATAAGTGATCATCTGCCTCGACGGTGTTGAGGGGGAAAGAGAGAGGAGAGAGACAGAGGAGGAGAGGGAGAGAGATACAACACAAGAGCATAAATAGCAGCAACAACAGTCAAAACAATAATAATATTGTTAGATAGTATACAACGGTATAATGATATAATAATGATATCACCTAGTGTAATAATAATGTCAGATAGTATATACTTGTGTAATATAATGTTAAGATAATATATAATGGTATAATAGTAGCACTCCGCAGTCGTGCTCCAGAGAGACCCGGACCGCAATCATACCCTTGATCCGCAGCCAGGGGGTCCGTAATCACAGGCCATGGAAACTTGCGTAATGGGAGACACAGAAACCCCAGGGAGCAGTAGGTCCATGGATGTTGAGTTAGTGGCAGGCCTTACAGGAGCATGAATCCATACAATTCTAAGTTCACAAGCAAGGGGGAGAGAAGAAAGTGTGAGGATGGACAGAAAGAGGAGGAGGGGATGGGAGAGAGAGAGAGAGGAGGGTGGAGAGGGAGAGGAGGAGGAGGTGTGGGGGGGAGAGGAGCCTGTAGTAGATTATATATTATCATGATTGATTATCCATGACGTTATTAGAGTAGATCATGTGTTCATTGATTATATTAATATCTAGGTCTTTATGATGATGCTAATACTTGATAGTTAGGAGTCGAGAGGCCTTCAGTAGGCCACAGTAGCCATTGTTTTGGTAAAGCCTATCTTGTTATGGTACAGCTCTAGTGTCTGACCATTCTTCTTGGCAGAACTACTTTACCACTGACCGGAGTGTTAAACTGTACTTCTGTCCATGATATGATGTTACATATCCTCCTTACATGTCCTCATTTTCTCATTGATTATTGATTGATCTGAATTCCTCCACAAGCCCTACAAACCCAATTCCATTTGTTTGATTCCATTGGATTCCATTTATACACTCTCAAGAGTTACAGTCCCAAAGGGATCCATTTGGATCCCTTGTGGTAATTAATTTGCTGTAACCAGGAAATGTTTGAGGTCAGAGACAATGGCTAGCATTACATTATCGTTGGGTCATGCAGCCGGCCTACAATCTTTGATTTCATTTTTTCATCCCACATAATCGCCAAAGTAAAAGAAATGTTTGTCTACTCACGCCAATAAACCTAAGATGGTGGAGAGAGAGATTCATAGTTCTGCCCTTTTGCAGACAGATTCAGTGAGATCTTTCTAGCATAACAGATGCAGGTACAATTGGAAAGGAGCGAACAAAAATATAAAAACTATACAAGATGCTGCTATAAATCATCTCTGTGTGGCATCATATAGGCCTACTGTATTCGTGTGCATGTGTATCTGTCCTTCGCAATCCCAAATTGTCCACCCAATTGAGCTCAAACTCATAATCACAGTGGACGCAAGGGAGTGACTCGCCATGCGGGACATCGGCCGGATCTGTGGTTGTCCATCTACAAATCTCTGTCTGTCTGTCTGTCCGTCTGTCTGTCTGTCTGTCTGTCTGTCTGTCTGTCTGTCTGTCTGTCTGTCTGTCTGTCTGTCTGTCTGTCTGTCTGTCTGTCTGTCTATCTGTCCATCTATCTATCTGTCTGTCTGTCTGTCTGCCTCTTTTATGCCCATATGGAGATCCCTGATATACTGTGTCATAGTAGGCTACTGACACAGTGCACATTATCACCAGTGCTGTGATAATGGGTACTGGTCGGGTTCCGGATCCTGACCCCTAGCCACAACATGGCAGATCGCCTACCTTCGCTTTTGTTTCCTGTTAAACCAGCTGCACATAGGGGGGCAGCATCCAGAAGACACATGTTCAGCTATGGCTCTCTGGGGGTCCAGTGGGTCCACGACCTGGAAGAGGCTGGGATTGTTAGAGAAGCGTATCATCTCCTGTTCCTGGATATGCAAGGCCTCTAACTGGTCGTCCATCATTTTCTTCATTTGCTCATCCTCCAGTCTCCTGGACTCGGCTTGCGTACCGTGACAGTCCCCCACGTCCCGCAGTTGTGCCTTGAGTCTCCTGATCTCGTCTTTGTATTCCTCTATTAGCTCGTCCTTTGTGACCATTTGCTTCCGGAGCTTTCCCACGGCGGCTTTGAAGGCGATGCTCTCTAGTGCAATCCTGCGCTCTTTTCTCTCTTTCTCCTCGTCCCCCATAGCCGTAAATCGTTTGCTCAAAATACAGAACCTCTAAGCAAATCTAAGCCCTAGAACACTCTAAACCTCTGGTACATGTTGCTGTGGATGTTCTGGTTCCTGCTGTTGCAGGATTATATTATGCCTTGGGGGCGTGAAGTAAGCTCAGACGTAGCACAAACTGTTGGCCAAATATGGACATATTAAATTATGCAAACCTATATTTCCAGTTTGATGTTGTCAATCGGTATTTCGTGTTCGGGACATGGTTGTGGTTAGAGACGACTGTTGTTGGCAAGCATTCATTCATTTCCTTGCTCCCTCTCCCTTCAGAGAGGGAGAGGGAGCTCAGCTGTGTTCACTTGGATTTCGTGCAAGGTGAAAACAAGTGCTCCCTTACCTACGGAAAGAATAATAGCGTCCAGTGGTTCCCTGTTGTGACTTCGCCCAGTGTGTTTTTCCCTCAGCCAACCTCCTTTTCCCCTCCCTGTGGCCTAAAAGAGTCTGATTGCGCTGTGTCACCTGCGAGGACCAGTTGAGCCTGATTGGGTGACGAGCTCCAGAGACTATTTATAGTAAGAGACTGTGTCATTGCATGCGTTCAGTGCTGCTGGTGCTGCTGTTAAAACAAGCTTGCTTTAAGCCAAGAGGCTTGCTAGAGGCATGAAACCATGAAGCTTCCATAGGGAATGAACTGGACGACACCCTCCCCCCTCATCCCCCAAGGAGAGTGGCAGGGCATATCACTCTACAGTGTGTAGGAAGCCTCTTGGCATAGCAAGGTTGCTTTAAGCCAAGAGGCTTGCTAGAGGCATGAAACCATGAAACTTCCATAGGGAATGAACTGGACGACGCCCTCCCCCCTCATTCCCCAAGGAGAGTGACAGGGCATATGACTTTACTGTGTGTAGGAAGCCTCAGAGTTTCAGAGTTTCAGTGTTTTGAAACTGTTGATATATTGCACATGTTCACAGTGTGCACTTTTGTTAACCGTTGTTATTCGTCAGTATAGTTTTGTGTTCCTGCATATGGGTCCAACACCTCCTGGTCCTTGTTGCAGGGAGGGTCCCTGGAGAGGGAACTTTAAAAGCTTTAAAAGTGTTTCCCATCTCATGTGGGCTTAATTCCTCTTTCCACTTCAAGCAAGACTACTGCAAGCCAATTGTATTGCACTAAAAGGTTCTGTTTTTAACAACCTGGATTCGTAGGGTAGGGCTCTTTTTGATCTCCTGTGTTTGATAAGGTGGTACGATAGGTTCGTGTTTTGTCTTTAGGTTCCCTTTGACTTGATTAGTTTTACTTTTGTTCATTGTTTTGACTTGGTGCCCATGCTCCCAGTTTATGTATTCATATTAAAAAAGGCTGAACATCCCTGTTGCTGGTGGTTCTTGGGAGCTGGAAAGAGAGTAGTTCCACTTTAACATATTGTGCTATAGGTTTCCCCTACTAGGCCTGGGGGGCCAATCTGTAAACAGAATGCAGTTTGTGCTTGGTCTACTCTACCTGTACTGCTGCTCTTGAGTATAGCCTATATCCTGTGGTCAGGTAGGACACCTACTGGTTGGCAAGTGGTATTGCATGAAGGTCAAATCAAGAGTTACTGTTACTGTTTGATTGATTCAATACTTTATTTATTAGTCACAAATGTAAACAGCACGTGGTGCAGTCATTAAGGCTAAAAGGATAACACAAAAATAGGCTACCGTAATACATCATCAACAAATAATACAAAACACTTTGTAGCTACAAAGGAGAAC
>NC_137833.1:45883167-46143167 GCF_963921795.1 Nannobrachium achirus
TATGTTCTTGGTTTACTTATGATGCAAGATTACTATTTCTATGCATTTGATGTATTACCTTGCGTTGTACTTGCATACTGTTAATCGATCCTGATTAAGAGCATCTGCTAAATGCCTAAATTGTCATTTTTTACAACAGGTGGCTACCAACACCATGGACAATCCTCTGTTGAAGTACAACGCTAAAGAATATTTCTTCAAAGCATCGCTGTGCCATTTCATTGTGGATGAACTCAACGCGAAGGTATCACTTCAACCATCCAATTTCCTTAGCGTCAATTACTGTTTTGCGTGCTGATTAAACACTTAAGACCTGAGGCTGATTAAAAAAAATGTTTTCCAAACCCTAACAATTTTCTGAAAAACTGATGTTGCTCTATCAGTGGTGCTCAAGTGTGTGTGTGTGTGTGTGTGTGTGTGTGTGTGTGTGTGTGTGTGTGTGTGTGTGTGTGTGTGTGTGTGTGTGTGTGTGTGTGTGTGTGTGTGTGTGTGCACGTGCGTGCATGCATTCCAGCTGGCCATCGAGAAGTATGAAGAGATGTTCCCAGCATTTTCAGATTCCAGAGAACTTAAACTATTAAAGGTAATGATCTCTCTGTCTCTCTCTCTTTTACCCAATATCTATCTATTATTATTATACATTTCACATTGGCAACAGATAGTTTAAAAGGGAAGACCACCCATTTTCAATATTGAACTATGTCATTAATATACCTTAGAGGAGTTGTGTGGAAATAGAAAAAAAAGTTCCCCCCCTTTTGTGTTGCCTAGAACTGATTGATTTTGGGGTTTGTATTGTAAAGTACAACTTGATGACATCACACCATTGTACTTTACAATACAAACCCCAAAATCAATCTTCCAGTTCTAGGCAACACAGAAGGGGGGGAACTTTTTTTCTATTTCCACACAACTCCTCTAAGGTATATTAATGACATAGTTCAATATTGAAAATGGGTGGTCTTCCCCTTTAATGTTTTTCTAAACAAAATTCCGGTGCTGTACAGCATAAATAAACAAGAAAAACACCTTGGCAAAGATGTGTCCAGGCGCTGTTCATTTGCATCAAGCGGATGTATTTTTAGCTTTCATTTGTCGACCCATATGGTTGCAAAATCTCTGTTGTTGCCAGGTGTCGCATCACTCCACATCACTCAGTGTAGCCAGTAGTACTCAATAGAAATGATTGGCAGCCGGTCACTTTGCCACTTGTTGTCGCTTTTGGTGTAAGTGCCGGCTATTTTCACTATTTCTGCCTCTAATATTTGACAATTTGTCCAATGATTAATTAAAAAGTCCTTAAATTGTCACTTTAGAAATGTGCTGATACCCTCTATACACTCAAACTTTGTTTTGGTTTGTTTGCTGTTGAGTGAGAAAACAATGTTTCACATTAAGCTAATCATCTGGGGGGACCCCCCCCAAAAAAAATAATAATAATTTGGGTACCCCCCTGGGGGTCCCGACCCACAGGTTGAGAACCACTGTCTTAGAGACATGTTTAGAGCATACCCGTGTATTCTTACATCAAAAGGTACCAAAAACAATCTTAATTACTTCACTTTGTCAAACGCAAACCTACTGCGTGATTTCATCAGCCAGCCCTCATGAATAAATATGAATCATGAGCTCATGTCAACTGTTGAGAAAAACGATACAAGAGTACATTTATTTAAGGAGAGGCAATGATTCAGTCACTGATGAACATCTGTAAGGGCCATCAATTCACACTGAGCACTAACTACTGTATAACCATAAAAGTATAGTTTTAAAAATCATAAAAAAAGGTCAAGTCATGTTTGTACTTTGTATATACAAAACGATATAGCTCATGTCAAAACAAAATTTTAAAACGATGTGAAACAAGTTCACGCTTGTCAATTGCAGAAACTTCTTGATGCCCACGAGGAGCAGAACGCTGAGGCGTTCACGGAGGCGGTGAAGGAGTTCGACTCGGTGTCTCGCCTTGACCAGTGGCTGACCACCATGCTGCTGCGCATCAAGAAGACCATCGCAGGGGACGCTGGCGACCTGAAATAGAGGGGGGCAGGTGGACGGAGAGGGGATGGGGATGGGGGGAGAGGGAGGGAGGGATGCCTAAGTCGCGGTCCGTGGCACGGCGGCGCCACGCGGCGAAAATAGCCGATCTGCAGGCACATGGCGCGTCGCATCCGCGACGCGCCATGTGCCTGCAGATCGGCTATTTTCGACGCGAGGGTGCCAGCGTACAACCACGTATAATGCTGCGTTCACAACGGCAGATACAAAAGATGCGAAGACACGAAGCGAAGAGGCATAATCCGCCGCGGAGTTGCAGCTTTAAGCGCTGCGCAACAAGCTCGTCGGGAGTGCATCGAGCGTGCGCCAGACAAGCACGAAGGAAAATGAAGCCTTATGTGGTTCACGGGAACCACGTGGAGAGCAAGAAGTTGAAGCCCGCGGCAACAACTTGGGATTTGTAGCTTTTGGTATGTGTTGCTGCTTTTCTGCAGCAGCTACCAGCGTCGGGCGCGCCGTAGCTTTGTGTCTTCATGTCGCTGGCTTCCATGTGTATCTGCCAGTGTGAACTCAGCATGAATCAGGCTATATACATATATATGTATGTATATATGTATATGTATATATATATATATATATATATATAGAGAGAGAGAGAGACGCAGAGCGAGGGAATAAGATAAGAGTGATGAAAAGAATAAAAGAGGGAGGGAGGGAGGGATGGATGGATGGGGGGTGTGGATGAAGGGGAGGGAAAATAATACAGTGTACATATCAATCTGCATGTGACCCCCCCTCCCCTCCCCCGACCCTAAGTTTGACCCCAATCACCCCCCCCTCCCCCCGAAACCTCAAAATGACCTTCAACTGACCCTGCTGTGACCCCACTGTGTCCAGAAGTATTGCTTCTTTGTTGACCGAGAATAGAACTGTACAAAGGTATAGAGAGAGAGAGAGACAGAGAGAGTGTGTGTGTGTGTGTGTGTGAGTGTGTGTGCGCCTGCGTGCGTGCGCCGTGCGCGTGAATTGTGTTAGGGAAAATTATAAAACAATATTATATGGGACGGTGTGCAACTTGTATCAGAGTTTAATATATATGTAATTGAAAACATATTATTTATGAGGTTGATATTCATTGTTGATAGTTAACCCATTATTTGTTCTGGTGCTCAGTGTTACAAGATTTGTGTTAATATGTTAGGTATTACCTCTCCTCTCCTCTCATCCCCCACTCCCTGGTCCTCCCCTCCTGGACCTGGTCAGTCTGTGACATCACTCATCGTGATTGGTTACCTCTTGTGTATCTGGCCAGCCATCGGTCAGTTCAGTTGACGGTGTACAGTAGTTAGCGATAGCCACCGAGGCTAACCCCCACCCCCTCCTCACACTCCGGGGCCTTGTTTGTGCATGTCTCTTGTCATGTTGATCTAAGTGTGTCCGTGTCGTGGTAAACGTGTTTTGAACATAGGCTACTGTACATGTAGCCTGGTATCATTTTGTGCAAATGTCAGTAAAATCATGTTGTATCTCGAACAATAATAAAAATTAAAAAAAGATTATCGCACTCCTCACAACCAGCTGTTGTTTCTGTGTTTACAAGTCAGTTCAGAACCAG
This sequence comes from Nannobrachium achirus, assembly GCF_963921795.1. Classification (NCBI taxonomy): domain Eukaryota; kingdom Metazoa; phylum Chordata; class Actinopteri; order Myctophiformes; family Myctophidae; genus Nannobrachium; species Nannobrachium achirus. Next base: position 45,886,781 of record NC_137833.1, read on the forward strand.
AGGTCTTGGGGTCCTTTTGTTCCCCAGCAAACCAAAGAACAGTTTAAAAACTTTAACTCTTTTTTAATATGTATATATAGGCCGCCTACTTAAGCTATTCGAAAATAGACGATCTACAAGCTCACAACAGATCGTCTACTTTCAAAACATTCTGAAATTGTACACAACCATTCATTCTTTCTGCGTGGTGAATATTTTTTTGAATGCTGTAATCAGTAGCCTGTGTTGTTGTCTTTGGCACAGGAGCTTGGTGGGTGTTGGGGTCGAGAGGTAGCCTATTAGTGTTTCTCAAGCTTTCATTAGGTTAGCTCAAGCGTTTTAGTTCGAGACTCAAAAGAGAAATTTGCTAATCGAGTCCGTTGTTTAATGCAATCAGATTTTCTATTTGGTTTTATGGGCTGTCAAGGCCAGAAAGTCGTTTTTTGCAACTCAGTAGGCGTTCCTGCATAACTTCTGGGTATGATGATGTCACACCATAGTAACTTCTCTCTCTCTTTACCAAAACTGCATCAAAAGTAATCAACAAACTATAAGAATGTGTCAAACATTGGCCAAATTGTCAAATAAGGCGAAAATAGGCAATATACAAGCTCACTACGCCTCAAGCCCCAGTTCAAATATGATTATTGTGGGGGTTCATGGGCTGAAAAGGTAGAGAACCAATTGTTGTGTAGTGACTACACAACACACTGTAGTACACTGTGTACTACTACTGCCCGTGGCACTGAGGCTGTTGAGATTTCCCCTTGTGGCATTAGAGAGACGGCAGGTTGCACAGATTATTTGATTATTATTACAAAATATACAGTAAACACCACAGCCGCCATATATCACATTTCGACCATTTGAAAATTACAATGCATTGTGATGTGACACATTGTGAGCTTGTAGATCTGCTATTTAAAACAAGATTTGCATGTACTGTATATGAAAATGGGACATTCTGCATAATAAGTACTTTTAATTTTGGTACTTTAAGTACATTTTGATGCCAATACAATATTTTATTTTACTTATTTTACTCCACTACAATTATTTCAAGAGTTTAGTTACTACTTTGTAGGTTTTCATTATTACAAAACATAACCCCTTCAACCCTATATAAATTTCGACACAAAGCATTTTGAGCTTGTAGATCGTCTATTTTCAAAAGGTTTTTTGTACACTTTTAACTTAAACTAGAAAATATTGTTCCTTCGAAACAATTGTGGGCTCGCTTCAAGCCAGAAAACAATGGCTATAAAAGTACAAAATGTCAAGATCGCAGGCAGTGCTCTCTTTGACGTTACTGACGTCAAAGATTGGTCCATATTGTTCCAAAAATGTGTTGTACAAAAGTTGACCCGCTGGTGGCGCTATAACAGGCCAATGCGAGAAGGGTGGTATTTGTTCCTTGACCTATTGGGAATGTGCTTGCAAGATTTCATGCACATTGCAGGCTGTGTTCATGATTTGAGGTGTTTTTGGCTTTGGCCACTTTATCGCTGCTTCCAGCTATATTTATTATTATTTTTTTGTTGTGTGTGCGCACTTCATAGGCATATTAGATAAAGGTCCTTAGATTGTGTGTAGAATGTATCATGCAAATTGCAAAAAAAATCCTAACGGGTTTAAGCGTTTCACAAACTGCTCAAAATGATATAGCGCCCCCATTTGGCCAATTGGGGTAAGATTGGTTTTAGTGATATTTGGACTAACACTCTACATCTTTGCCAAATGCCATGAACATGTAAAGAAATCCGATCTGACAGATTTTTAGATATTGGTCCAAAGTTCACGTAAAAAAAGTTTTGTGCATGTGACGCGAAAATTCCAGAATAAAAGCGGGTTTACGCGTTTTACAAACTGCTCAAAATGGTGGAAAATCGAAGGGCGGAGCTTACTTAACAACGACACAGATGTCTTCCACTTGATTCAAAGCATGCGTGTAACAAGTTGCATGTCTTCAAACGAAACGAGTCATGACTTATGCCCGTTTGAAGTTTGAATTTTCAAACGCTTCGTATAGCGCCCCCCTTTGGCCGATTGGAATAAAATTGGTTTCAGTGATACTTTGACTAACCCTCCACATCTTTGCCAAATGCCATGAACGTGTAACTTTGCATGTATGATTTAGAGGCCGAAGAATAATTTACATAAAACCGCAATATTGATTGAATTATTAAAAAATTATATTTCACTTTAAAAGAAATCCGCGAGGACAGTTTGACCGTATTGGTCCAAAGTTCATGTGAAAAAAGTTTTGTGCGCGTAACGAAAGAAACCCAGGAGGAGATAGATTTTTACTGTTTTTCATATTATTCCGAATTGTGGGAGACCTAAAGGTCAGAGGTCAAAAGTTAGAGGGTAAAAGTTGTTCGGCATGAGGAGACGCATAAGTGTATACAGGTTTCATGGCTGGACCTCAAACACAGCATGAGCTATACCTGTTCAAAGATCGCACTTTCGAAGGCTTCCTACAGCGCCACCATTTGGCCGATTGCTATAAAAAATAATAGCACACTTCGCCACTGTAAACTGAACACATTGATGTTTTTATTTTCATTTTCTCACTAAGTATGTAGGAGTTGAAAGGAACCGAAGTTTTTTGATACTTGCACTGCTTAGTATAGAAATAAATAATGACAATAACTAAAGTGTGCTCGCCTATAGGCGAGCCCACAATTAAATGGGACATTCTGTACAATGAGTACTTTTACTTTTGGTACTTTAAGTATATTATGATGCAGATGCTTTTGTAATTTTGCTCAAGTACATTTTGAAAAATGGACTTGGACTTGTAAGTATTTCTACATTGCAGTATTGATACTTTTACTTAAAGGATGACTTCACAACTTTTCAACCCATCTTCTATCCTACTCTGTCTCATAGGAGGGCTGTGGGCAGTGTTTCTCAACCACTGTGCCTGGGGACCTTTGGTGTGCCCCTGAGAAGGGTCAAGTGTGCCCCTTGAAACTGCTTGAAAGCCAGTATTGTATTTATCATTTTAAAAATGATTTAAAACTAGTGAAAACAGCCGATCTACAAGCACACAACGCCTCACGGTGCTTGTAGATCTTCTGTTTTCACAACTGTTGTGTGACAGCCTTGTATGATGAAGCAGGGCTTTACTTTGCGAAGAAACGTACAAATTTGAAACTTGGAGATACGAGGTTTCTGCCCGACAGTGACAGGATTTACACCCCTGTATTATGTTGGTGTGCCCATGGATTCTTGGGACATGAAGTGTACCCATGCATAAAAAAGGTTGAGAAACACTGGTGTATTCCTGAAGAGTTAGTTATAATGGAAGCCATTGTTCTTGTGATAATAATAACAAAATAACCTACCAAACGATGATGTCACTGGCAGACGGTTTTCTGAACTCCCCAGAGCCCTCCTATGAGACACAGACCGAGATAATTGTGCTATATTATCGTGAACGTGAGGACCAATTTTATGAAGATAGGTTGAAAAGTGGTGAAGTCCTCTAAGTAAATACATTTAGTTTTCCACCACTGACTCTGGACAATAATGCTGGCCCCTTTGCATCAGGCTCCATCTCAGTGTTACCAGATGGGAAATGTTGAATTATCGTACCGGAGGCTCAGAATTATCGTATTTGACATGAAACTATCGTACACGGCCAAAAAAGAGAAATCACTCGCGTAAAAACGTAATTTCACCAAAAAATGCGTCTTTAGTGTAAGAAACGACCTCGTTTTAGACTCCTGCGTGACAAAAACGCATCAGATATGCTGTGTGGAGGCAGGCAACTTCTTGGAGCTTACACAAATAAAAGCCTGAAACTGGTCTGGAAAGATGCAACCAGTGTTTTTAATGCCTCCAAGTACAGATCTAGGGTCAGATTGACTGATTTCCTGGCTTATTTTGAGAAGCCAAACCAGATCCCAGATCAGCAGCCAGGGAAAATAGTGAATTCACGCTCTTTTTGATGATATGCCGAAATTATCGTACATTTGGGCATTTTTGGAATTATTGATCGTACATCGTACAGAGGGTCAAATTATCGTACAAATACGATAATTATCGTACGTCTGGCAACACTGCTCCATCTGTGGTAAGCTTTGAGCACAATATCAATTTGACTGGATTGGATTTAAATATCTACTGTCTTTCTCTGCAGTTGAAAGCTTTGTAATGCTTAATGAAATATTCATTCCACAGGAATAAGTCAGTTTCACTTCACTGGGAACATAAGAAAAAGGTTAATTGCAAACTCTATTTTATAGCACCTTTTATATGAAGGTCAGCAGCACCTCACCAATATTGGTGTGCACCCTCAGTACTTTTTTTTTTCATTATTAAATGTTATCCCACGATTTTGTAACCCATTTTTCACTTAGTGCCAATTGCCTAAGCTATAATCCTGGGCAGTGCTCTCCCTCTGCCAACCTGGGGAGAGCCCCGAAACTGAGCTCATACTTCCTTCAGTGCATGAGAGTGCAGGTCGCTTCTTATCACATGACAGGAGGGAGCTTCCCCGGTTGGACGTAGCACGTGGAAGGAACATGTTATTCCAACCAGTTCCTTTTCCCCTCCATCAGGTGCCCCAGGCCCCCAGCTAGCCAGGGGGCAGCATTATAGATCCCAGGATTACTGCATGTCTTTGTGAGGGTACCTACTACCTAACCTAGGGGAGAACATGCAAACTCTACACAGAAAGGCCCTTTCGCCAATCCCACCTACGGTGTTGGCACTGATGACGCGGAGGAGAGTACAACCCAAGACCTTCTAGCTGTGAGGCAACAGCACTACTGGCTGCGCCACCATGCCCCTCAGTACTTTGTTTTGATAGCACATTTCATACACAGGTAACAAATCAAAGAGCTACATAATATACAAATTGAAATAATTTCTCATGTTGAAATGTAATAGTTACCACTGGTGTTTCTTCACATTTGATATCTTAGAACAGAAAGAAAAAAGGAAACTATGTTGCTGAACATTGATTTATTAACAAAATGGATTTTAAATGTGTTTAATTACAACAGGAAAAAAAAAATACCATTGCTGCATCAAAAGTCAAACTATTAAAAAAAAAAAAAAAACATTGACCATATTGTCAAATAACAGCTCTTCTGCAGGTGACTGGGAATTGTCAATGCAGGACCTGAACAAGCTGTTTACAAATACAGAGTTCTAGTTTAACCCCTCATAAAGAGTTCAGTGGTAAAAAAAAGAAAGAAAAAAAAACACAGGCACTGGTCTACAAAGATGAGGGTAAAAAGAAATTATGATCGGATGAATAATCGTTCACCATATTGTGTTTCTTCTAGGGGTGTCATGCCCATCTACAGGGGGCACAAGTGATCATTAAATTGATGAGTATGAAATGTAAATGATGTGCCAAGGACTTCAGTCACCAGATCTCTACCCAATTGCACACCTACTGTATATGGGATTTTGGAACAACTTGTTTGGCAGCACTCTAAAACTTATGTCAGTCAGATTTTTTCTAGCAATTTACCTAGAAGGGCACCTTGCTTATATCTGGATTAGAAGAGTTTGTGACTTTCAAAGAGTCTTTCAAACACCTGTTACAGATGTTATGCAACTATGAACACTATTAAGGAGTAGTTCACCCCCAAAATGACTTTTATTCTATTGATTAGTCATGCCATGGTGACCTGAGTTCAATAATATGTTGTTTGTATTTGTCACATTCGTATTAGGCCAACAAAAATAAAAACGATTATAGTAACTTTACCTCCATTAGTTCTGGATGGAGACCCAAATGCATGTCCCTGGATGGAGACCCAAATGCATTTGGATCCCCATTCAGAATCAATGGGGGTAAATTTCCTATAATTTTTTTGTCTTAGAAATGCGACAAATACAAAAATATATTATTGAACTCAAGTCTCCATGGCGTGACTAATTAATAGAAAAAAAGTCGTTTTGGGGATGAACTACTCCTTTAAAAGTTATCCGATTTAGAATCAGTTATATACAATACATTACTTATACGAATAGAATAAGAATAGTTTGAATTAAATGCACTACCTTCCAGTAGGTCACGTGAATATAATGGATGGCAACAGGCAAGTCCAGGGAAGCTTCCTTACCATTCTCAAATCTGAAATTGAGTGAGCACAAGTGCCTGTAAAGGCAGGGCTCGTTTATCCTAGAGCAATATTTCCTTTATTTAGGGCACAAATACCTACTAAAAATGCTTGGACATATAGCCGTACCATAGGCCATTATCGTAATAGTTATCACCATCACCGTAATCGTCATCATCATCACCACCATCACCGTAATAGTCATCATCAAAATGATCTTCATCGCTTAAATCATCATCATGACTGGAACTATCATCATTGTCATCTTCATCATGTCTGGAATTGTAATCCTTCCTCAACATGAGAGAGACACATCTGAGATTGAAGCAACCAGTATCCATCTTCCCCACAGTTTCCCATGTGTCTGTCTCTTCACAGTACCGCTCGATGTTCGTGGGCATTGGCAACCTACATGAAGAGAGAACAATAGCCATTGAAGAAATGTACGGTGTGGTCAAGAAGCCACCTTTTCCCAGCAGGCATTCATGGACCAGCGGTGTCTTACCCTGATCCCTCATCGCTCCCTCCTAGTACGTAGATCTTTCCATCCAATGCAACCGCGCTGTGGTTGTAGCGCTGCATTTCCATGGGGGCACACATGGTCCACTGATTGGTCTGGGGGTTGTAACACTCCACTGTGTTACATGGTTTCAGCAAATACTCACCACCTATAAATTAAAAAAAGAATAATAATAATGAACAGGATAGTTCATTAGTGAGCTTTATTATGTGCACAAAGTTGAAGTGAGTCTGGTATGGAACTAAGAGCACTGGTGTAAAATAACTAAATTAATTTACTGAAGTACTGTATAAGGTAGGGTAAGTGATATTATTTGGTTAAATTCTTTTTTTTTCTTTACAAAAAACAAACATTTTGTTAAAAAGAGTACTATCAGAATAAAGAGCATTTTAACACTTATTTTAACAAAAGAAAATCAACCTACCTTTAGCGCTGAGGTACTTTTACATTACTGAATTATTTCACAGCCTTAGTTACTACAGTAGTTTCTTTGCAGATTTAGATTAATACAAATTATACATTAAATGATTATAATAGGTATTCAGCAGCACAAAGTAATTGAAATCAGCCACACCTTTTGTCCACATCCAATCCAATAATATGATTGTGAAGTTGGCCTTTCTGCACAATGACAAATGTATGTTTAGAACGGCAAGCTTATTTTAATGCCCAAATGTTTATACTGTACTTTCAAAAAATTGTAATGCATGGTTTTTACTTGGAATGGTATTTATACTTAGAATGGTATTTCTACTTTTACTCAAGTAAAAAAGCTTAGTACTTCTTCCACCAACTACTAAGAGTCTAGATAACCAGTAAGACTCCCTAATCGGGAGATAAGCGACCGTAGGTGGCTTATCTCCACAAATAGGGCAAAAATGTGTTTTTCCAAAATCTTCCTGATCCATGTTGATGACATGAGTGTAGACATGCTGTGTAGTGATATTCGTGATTTTATGGCAAAAACTGTAGGAGCAGTGTCCAAAAATGTGTTTTAAAAATCGGCCTGAAGGTGGCGCTAGAATAGGGCCATGTGAGAAATGAGGGGTGGGGTCTCCACGTTGCCTTGGCGGACGAATAGGTACCGGCCCCGGCTCTCCCGGACGCTCCTAGCCCGAGTTACGGCATTTTATGTGCGCTGCAGTGGCAGGGGGTCCTCCACTGGGGGCGCCACCACTTTTGCATCCGTTCTGGAGCACCAGGAGTCGGTGGTCCCCGGGAATTCCCCGTGAGCAGCCCCGTTGGGGTGGTCATTTGGTCATTTTTTACATCTGGGGGTCCCCCAGGGACCTGGGGGTCCCTGGGGCTCCGGGGGTCCTTGGAGGTTGTAGTTTGGCAGGCAAGGAGTGTGTGTGTGTAAAATCTGGCATGGATCGGGTCAACGGGTGCGGAGATATAAGCAGGGAAAAAGTGTGACGTGTGACGTGTGAGCACATTTGGTCATTTTTTACATCTGGGGGTCCCCCAGGGACCTGGGGGTCCCTGGGGCTCCGGGGGTCCTTGGAGGTTGTAGTTTGGCAGTCAAGGAGTGTGTGTGCAAAATTTGGCATGGATGGGGGCAACGGTTGTGGAGATATGAGCAGGGCAAAAGTGTGACGGACTGACTGACTGACTGACGGACAGACAGCCTGTGGAGGTTTTGGTAGTAAATGCGACCTATGGTCGCAATAACATGTAAGATACCTGAAACGTAGATCTTTCCATTGTGAGTACAGACAGCGGATCCAGAACGAGGAAACTGCATAGCAGGGACTTTGGTCCACACCGATGTTTTAGGGTTGTACGTGGCCACCTGGGACTGCATTGGCTGGTTTGGGGCACCATCTAGGGTCCCTATGGATACACAGACAGCTACATATTATAGTATCAACAGGAGAAGGATGAATAAATGTCAAGTATTTCATTTTCTTGACCATTTCCATTTAAGCCATATACTGTATACAGTACGTCATAACGAATAGGGAAAATTGTTTGGGGACTGCCCCTTAGGTCGAACTCCCGTTGGGTCGACTGAGGTCAGGGTTAGGTTTAGGCATAGTTTTACTGAGGTTATGGTTAGGGTTAAGATTAGGTTCAGGGTTAGGTTTAGGCATAGTTTTACTGCGGTTAGGGTTAAGCAGGGGTCCCCAAACCTTTTCCAGTGAGGGCCACATAACTTTTCCCTTCTCTGATGGGGGGCCAGGGTCAGTTTGTAACAGAAAAAGTGTGACGATCGCAGGGGTGCCTATCGCAGAGGTTCAACGCGTCTGGTGACTGTAGGCCTACTCGCCGACAGACTCACAGCATTAAAGACATCTTTCTTCTCGGGACACACCTCCTCCACAACAACATTCAAACATTTCTTGACAAACTCTCCCTCAGTGAAAGGTTTACAGCCGCTTGCGATCAGCTGAGCAACACAGAAAATGGCCCGAACTGACGATTGGTTCAGCTGAGTTTGGCGTACAAATGTAGTCCACTTTTTAGCTTTGAGAGTTTGTCTGCTCGCATTTGGCCTTGCAAGCTTTCATACTTGTCTTTGTGACGGGATTCATAATGTCGGCGCAGATTGTATTCTTTAGAAAAAATAATCGTGTCCACTGCGGGTTAAATACCCTGCATTCTGAATACATTTTTCTCTTAGTCTTACCCAACCTTTTTGCCATTATTCCGTTCTGGGGGGCTCACGTTCACGTTCTATGACTGGGGCAAAGTGAGGTTGTAGTAGCAACATTCTTTTTTTTTTTTTTGCGTCATTGTTCAGGGGGCCGGGTCAAATGTGGAGGCGGGCCGTGTCCGGCCCCCGGGCCTTAGTTTGGGGACCCCTGGGGTTAAGGTTAGGTTTTGGTGGCCGGAACAAAGGGAGTTCGACCTAATGACATGTTACCTGCATATACTGCATCTACCAAGCTCACAATGCAAGGTTATAGATCTGCCATTTTGGGGTCAGATCGATTACGTACCTGACCTGGCGGAGACCTGTGCTCCGAGGAGCACTTTTTCTAGTTTGTGATATTATACACAGTCTGTGTGGGAAGAGAGGCTTCTTTGAAACCTAAGGTCCTGGTTAGATGAACACACACACACACACACACACACACACACACACACACACACACACACACACACACACACACACACACACACACACACACACACACACACACACACACACACACACACACACACACACACACACAATTCCTTACCAATAAAATACAGCAGTCCATCTAGTGCAACTACAGCAGGAGCAGTGTCGGAATTGTAAATGTCTGCCTCAACAACAGACTCTGTGAGCTGCCAGGTTTTGGTTTTCGGGTCGTAACGATCCAGTGAGTGTGTCGTGCCCTCCATGCCACCTACTGCAAACACACAGCCATCCAGCATCACCAGGTCTATGGTCCATGCGGGGTTGTGCAGGAGGGGACAAAATCATTAGAAGAACCGATGAACTTGGACATTATGCACAAAGCAGCCTCTACTTGGGTAACCATGGCAACACCACTGTGCAGTTTAATTTAAACTCAACGTGAGTGACAAATTGTAACATAGCACCTATTTTATTATTAGGCATTCTCATGATCATTTTTTTTTTTTGAGCGGTGGTCACACCGTCTCCATAGCATGGCCGTGTGTGTAGGTATGTATGTTTGTATGTGGGTGGGTGGGTCTGTCTGTATGTAGCCTCAAGCCTGTGGTGTAGTACCTTTTATGACCACACATGTTAAGGGAGGGGCGCTGTTTTCAGGCCAGGCCAGGCACACACACACACACGCACGCACACACACACACAGGGGGGGGGGGGGGGGGGGAGATAAACCACCGCTCAGTTCACACGGGTGTGATTTTTTCTAAAATTTTTATCCCACAATTTTGTAACCCATTTTTTCACCCAGTGCCAATTGCCTATGTAATCCTGGGCTCTGCTCTCCCTCTGCCGTGCCTGGGGAGACAACGGACTGACCTCATGCTTCCTTCTATGCATGAGGAGTCCAAGTTGCTTCTTTTCACCTGACAGTGGAGATTTCCCTGGTTTGGACGTAGCGTGTGGAAGGAACACGTTATTCCAACCAGTTCCTTTCCCCTCCATCAGGCGCCCCGGCTGGCCATTATTGAGACTAGGATTACGTGCATGTTTTTGTGAGGGTATCAACCCTAGGAGACACGGGGAGAACATGCAAACTCCACACAGAAAGGCCCCATCTCCAACCCCACCTAGGGTGTGGGCGCTGATGACGCGGAGGGAGGAACACGCCACCAGTGCCCACAGCGTCCCCCGGCGGGAATCGAACCCAGGCCTTTCTAGCTGTGAGGCGAAGCGCTAACCACTGCGCCACCGTGCCCCCATGATCAATTATTTTAAGCAATATTACACGAGAGGGTGTGCTTTACCGTGATTATTGGCACGCCAGTGATGCGCTCAGGAACGAGGCAGAGCAGAGTTGCCCAAGCACCACTGAAACGAGCCGGTCTACAAGCTTACGTGCGACTTTGAGCCTGTAGATCAGCCTTTTTATTCTTACTCAATTAATCATTTACAATTTTTGTAGAGGATTTTGTTCTTATGTCATATGCACAATATAGGGACGCCATGGTTAATGTGATTAAATTGAATGCCATAGCTTGAAAAACTTACTGAAGTTGCAGCGTCCCTCATTCATTGGAGCCATCGTCACCCATCTGTTATTAGACAGGTCAAAGCTCCACATGTCGCTGTTGTATGTTTCCTCAAGGTCCCATGCATACATTCTCTGGAATTCAATTGGAATCTGCTGGTATCCTCCGGCCAAATACAGAGCAGATCCTATGGCAGAAGAGGAGCACAATTAAAACGAGTTATACCTTGTTTGTTAAAGAAAAAAAAATTCGTTCACTAATTAAAATCCTGGTGAAAATGGCCTTTTCATTTTATTTTTAAGTTTCAGTCTAAACGGTAGCCTGTTTAAGTTTAAAACGAGTAATGCACCATCTTGGCCGTCACCTTGAGTTAGATAAAGGACGTTGCAGCATATACCTAATGCGAGTGGAGGAACATCAGCTATGGGTTAATCAATCAGGTGAATTAAATCAACATTCATTTTTATATTCGTAAGAGTCAATCTACGTCATCTACGTATGCGTTTATAGGAAGCTGTACAAAAATTTACTTTTAAGACTTTTGATATACTACACTCACAAAAAAAGGGCATCTAATTATAAATGTCCTCCTATTCAGTCGGGCCCGATTATCTTGTAGTGTATTGCCAGCTTTAAGTGTGAAAAACACATAATAGTCTTTGCTTGCATCCCTCTTCTATTCTTTTATATGGAATCCATATAAAAGAATAGAAGTGGGATGTAACCTAAGTCAGCCTGACAACGGCCAAAATGATTATTTTATCATTATTTTACGCTTTGTGGTCATCTTTTAATTAAAAGAAACACATTTTTTTTATAAAATATTTTCGAAACATTTATTTTAGCATTCGTTTTTCTGGACTTTTACATAGGTGATGTCACCTGTGATATCACTTCCTGTACTGACTGAAGGACGGACGGACAAGCTGCGACATTTCTCATGGTATACTGCAACCTTTGGTTGCAATAATCTGTAGCTACTAGCTACGGTACAAAGCTACCGCGGTGACGAAAAACACTCCATTTCCCGAAATGCAGTGCGAGATCATGTGACCGGGAAGTCCTGTCTACCTCATTCACATCAGTGTAATGCTGCTGCACAAATGTACATTTTTCTCCTAATCGAACTTTTAAATCACCTTCATGTTTAAAACACGGCCTTCTCTACCGGCCGTTACAAAAGCACTGAGGACCGCACTCGTTAAAAAACCGTCCTGACTGAAAGAAAATACTATCGTGAAAATAAACAGGACATACTCGGATTGCATTTACTCAGATTACTTTTTTGCCAGCCCTTCAAAAGACACTAAAATGGCGGGTCGCCATGGGCACCTGCCGATTAAATGTTGAATAATCCTGAGCATCCTATGTGTTAACCTGCAAGCCGGAGTTGCTTATTTTTTACTCTGGATGGCGCTGGTCGCTAGCTTATGGGTCAGTCTTTGCTGTGTGTCATTCTCTGTCTCACTCTCCCCATTTCCTGTATTTTTTTCACTGTACTAAATAAGCCAGAAAAGCACCAAAAAAATAATGTTTCGTGCCATTTTGCTTTTTATTTGAAAAAAATGTTTTGCTACTACTCCAACCATCAAACATATAATTTTGCGAATGTCTGTCTGAGTGAGTGTCTGAGTGAGTGTCTGTCTGTCACAGCGTTTCTCCTGTGGCTGGAGCAATTGATCTGAAATCGCATCACCAATAGCATATGAACACACCTGACATAACTGTGAAGCCCGTTTGTCACTTTCACAAATCATATGCTGTATATTAGCATTTTTATGGTGTATCTATATCTATTTAGCCTACAGTACCTTTTGTGACCACACATGTTAAGGGAGGGGCACTGTTGTTCAGGCCATGCACAATCACACACAAACCCACACACACACACACACACACACACACACACGGGGGGGGGGGGGGGGGGGAGTGTGTGTGTGTGTGCAGGCGGGCGGGCGGGCGGGGGGGGGGGGTTCTGGCCCAGTTACAGATCCCATAACCCACACACTGCACATCATTTCGGAGCTCATATCTTTGAACGGGTAAGGGCTAGTTTTGTCAAAACCTAATGATTTCCTTTCAAAGTTTACTGGAGGGGCCTGTTTTGTATCAATTCAAAAGGCAAAACAGAATAGTATCCACTAATGAATGACTCTGATGTTATGCCTCACCTGACATCATCAAAGCATGGCCGTGTAGTTTCAAGGGCATACGTCCTATATTTGTCCATTGATTGGTCAGGGGATCAAAGATGTTCATCGTGCGAATGTCCTCTGCTCCCACTGTCAATATCACTTCAGCAAGTGCAGAAGAAGGAACAGGTGAGCCAGAGAGAATTTAAGAGTTCAAGGAAAAAACAAATGCATTAAAAAAAATAAAAAATAAAAGAAAATTAAACCTGCCTACCAACACCAATGTCACTGGTAGGCAGATTTCGCAACTGTCCACTGCAGGGTTTCCTGCAGGAAAAAAGCTTGGCCAGGGGGGACTTGGCCGAGCGCGCCAAAAAATGTTTTAGTTAATTAATTATGGCTAAAACTAAATGAAAATGTATTCAGAAGACCAAAACTAAATCGTGTTGTCAAAAGCAACACTGAGCAGCAAGCATGTAGTGTATGTGTGAAGCACTGAGGCAGGGTACCTGGGCGTCTGCGTGGCCGTGCTGGGTTACTGTAGGGCACAGGATCCTGGGCGCTGGCCTCAGAGATGAACCTTTTGCAGCCCTGGTATTCTTTCACCACATCCAGAGACTCAACCACAGTGTGTCGGTAGGAGGGGGTGATGAGGGGCAGACGGATATGCTCTAGAACCTTAAAGAACAATTTACAACTTAAATCTAAGTGCTTAACATTGTAGTTCGGCTTTATTTTTTAAGTAAGTGAGGTGTGGGAGGTGGATTATGGGGTGTGTGTGTGTGTGTGTGTGGGGGGGGGGGGGGGGGGTATTTTAGCTTCAAAATATACTTTTAGTACAGTATAAAAAAGTACTAAAATTTCCAGAAAATAGCAGATCTACAAACTCATAGCACGTCACATTGTAGATCGGCTGTACAGTATGTGATTACTGTGTGTTTTATATTAATACTAAAATCTGCAAAGTAACAATTAAATAAAGCTGTCAAATGCTGTTATTGTAGTGGAGTAGAAGTTACAAAAATGTAATGTAAAGTCAAGGTACCTCAAAACTGTACTGTGCATTGTAAGCACTTGTATAGTACTTGGGTAAATGTACTTTGTTACTTTGCAGCACCGGCTAGATATCACCAGGTGCAGTAATTGCTAGAGTGCAGAGGGACATGTGTTGATATTAATGTTCTCAACTCAAAATGGTGAGACTAAGAAATGACTGACCTTTTCAAAGACCTGCAGACGCGTGGGACACTTGTTCAACCACAACATGGCAGCCTCAAACACCATGTCCTCCTTGGGCACATTGAGATGGTCACTGCGAAGAATCTCTGTCAGTCTTTCCTCAGAGAGAGACAGGAACTCTTCCTATTGGTAGGAAATAAAGACAGTGGATACGTCTACACCAGGGGTCTTCAACAGGGGGTCCGGGACCCCTAGGGGGTCCTCAGAGTTACTACAGGGGTCCTCCAAATCTTTGAGTGATAGAAACCTTTTTTCTCCTTTTTTTTATATTAACCACTCGAACCCTAGCGTCCATATTCTGAGAACTTTAGCCAAAAATAGCAGATCTACAGCTCACAACGCCTCGTGCTGTGACTGCGAGGCGTTGTGAGCTTGTAGATCGGCTATTTTCGGCAAAGAGGTCTGGTGTAGAGGGGAAACAGGGCAGACTAAGTACGGAGTAAAAGGTCAAGTTTATTAAGTATTGGCGGTTCAAGTGGTTGAATATCTGAAAACACAAACTGACATGAATCCAAAATACACTGATAATTGTGCTGTCAAACAATGAAACTATATGGAATCTCGAAAAGGTTCTGGGGGTCCCTGCTTCATTTCTCTCTCAGCTAAGGGGTCCTTGGCCTGAAAACATTGAAGACCCCTGGTCTACAAGTCTACGGACAAGCAATACTGAGGTAACCTTTTCTCCTTTGAAGTGCTCATTGGTAGATTGTTGGCTTAGTGAAACGGATACGTGACTGTAGCACCCATTTAGGCCTAACCTATAGTTAGGCCCAAATCAGAAATTAGCCTACAAAAACAAATATGTTGATACATACTGTACATGTACTGTAAGCCCCTCCCACTAAAATGTGTACCCGGCCTGAATGGGTTAATAATATTGTATATCCAATCCAATCACTGACTGAGCAATGATGACTGATTGAAACTTTCTACCTACTGTATGTCTGGATCAGTGCTGGTGGGGACAGTTTGAGCAATAGTAATAAAACATAGTGTAGTTATAGGACAAAAAAAAGACAAAGACTAACAAACAAAATCAATCACTGACCTGCTGGTAGATGTCACTGAAGTGTTCCAGAATGTAATCCAGACTGTGTTTCTCCCACATTTGACACGAGTATGTCTGAGCAACGCAGTACATCCCTACACAGTTATTTATGTCTATGTTGCGCCCCATGTATTGACAACAGGCATCTCGAACATCTGTGACCGCAAACATGTGTGTTGCTGCCATCAGGGCCTAGACCAAATAAATAGCAACAATGTTATGTAGGGTTAACATAAGAGACAGTGAATGAGGTTTATTATGATGATAATACATACCTATGATGATGATAATACATTACCTGCACATTGTCCGTGGAGATGGACACCTTTGAAGTGTAGGCATAGCTCACCAACATGCCAAGTATCTGAGGTTCCACTCCACTGATGGTCACCCTTTCCTGTGTGGACTCCATCATGCCAGCTGTAAACATTGCCTGGGGCGTCAGAAAAGACAGTTTTAAACTTGCCACAGTGACAACTGATGAAGTGTTTAAAAAACTGAGCGCCCTACCTCAACACAAGGCCACTGGCCTTGATAAAATTCCAGCTAGATTTCTCAGAGATTCAGCCGCCACCATTGCACCGATCATTACCCACATAATTAACCTTTCCATCGAACAGGGTCATGTCCCACAGGACTTCAAACTAGCAAAAGTAACCCCCCTGCATAAAAAAGGTAGCAAACTAGACCCTGGAAACTACCGTCCCGTTTCCATTCTTAGCTCCATATCCAAAGTCATGGAGAAAATAGTCTACGAACAGATAGCAAGATATCTCGATGAGAATAATCTGATTTACGAGTTCCAATCTGGATTCAGAAAATCTCATTCCACTGACACATGCCTTCTGTATTTGACTGACCAAATCAAACGCGAAGCGGATGACGGCAAATATAGCGGCATGGTCATGATGGACCTCCAGAAGGCATTTGACACCGTAAATCATTCTATTCTGATTGAGAAACTAAAAGCCATCGGTCTTGACAGCGCAGCAGTGAGTTGGATGCAATCTTACCTGGTGGGGAGGGAACAGGTGGTGGAGATTAACGGTACCCTGTCCCCCCCCCTCCCAGTAAGCTGTGGTGTTCCTCAAGGTAGCATACTGGGACCTCTGTTGTTCCTAATATATGTGAACGACATGGCATCTGCTTGTGACTGCAACCTGTTCCTGTTCGCGGATGACTCGGCTCTCCTAGTCTCGGGCAAGGACCACTTGCAGGTTGAAAAGACACTTAACTCTGAACTAAGTAAGATCTGCACATGGCTTAATGACAACAAATTATCAATTCATCTGGGAAAAACTGAGTCCATCCTCTTTGGATCAAATCATAACCTCAAAAAAGTCGATAACTTCACAATCAAAGTGGGTGACAAGGTCATAACACGAAAAAACGAAATCTCTTACTTAGGATGTATCCTTGAAGCTAATCTTTCCAGTGAAAAGATGACTTCTAAAGTAATAAATAAAATCAACCAACGGACTCGTTTCCTACAGAGGATCGCCCCAATGGTCAATTTC
Organism: Nannobrachium achirus; assembly: GCF_963921795.1. Classification (NCBI taxonomy): domain Eukaryota; kingdom Metazoa; phylum Chordata; class Actinopteri; order Myctophiformes; family Myctophidae; genus Nannobrachium; species Nannobrachium achirus. The sequence continues at coordinate 45,903,898 of NC_137833.1, forward strand.
AACACACTGAAGACCATAGCTGGTGCAATAATCCAGCCCCTCTTTGACTACGGAGTCCACGTATGGTATCGTGACGCCCCACAAGCCCTAAAAACTAAACTCCAAACAGCCCAAAATAAACTAATTAGGGTCCTACTTCACCTTCCCTATCAGACTCACCTCACCGCTACTCACCAGTTAAGAGTGGGGTGGCTCAGAGTAGATGACAGAGTACAGCAACTTGCAATGGGCCTGGTGTACAAGATACACTACACCACTATGATACCCAAGTACCTGTCAAAATACTTTATAAACATTAAGGATGTCCATAATTACAACACCAGAGGCAGCGCCACAGATCACTTTCAACCCAGAGTCAAAACCAACAAAGGGTCAAACTCCTTTTTCTGCTATACCACCAAAATGTGGAAAGCCTTACCGAAGGTCATAAAGGAGTGTGGATCACTAGAATCCTTTAAAATTGCCCTGAAGAATCACTTACAGGCAGCAGCCATTCGCAACTGGTAAAAAACTAACCTAGCCCAACCCTACCCTCCCCTGCCCCTTCTTTGTATATACTGTTTATTTAGACTTACTGTTTTCTTTTTTGTTTTTCTTTACATATCTACTGCATAGTACTGTGTTCTATTTGTCTGTCATTCAATGTTATATGAGATACTTCAATGGTTTCCAGTGGAAATAAGCTTAGTCTTTTCATGGATCTCCTTTTAGTAGACCTTGTACCAGTGAACTGTACCGTCATGAAACTGTACCTTTTCCTATGCAAACTTCTAATAAAGTCTTCAATCAAAAATCAATCAATCAAGCCTGTGCAGGTTGAAAAGGTAAATTGGTTGGCCTGGTCTGTTCATGGATTAGGCCTTTTGTTTGGTTCATGTGAAAGCCAATACATAACTGAAGGTTCCAACAGCAGGTCAATAAATGTGTGCTTTTACCTCAAAGTAAGGGCTGAAGGAGGCCAGTACATAACGATGGCAGGGGAACTCCTGTCCCCCACAGCACAGGATCACATCACACAAGGCACCGTTCTGACGCAGCCTGTTTAGGCCCTCTAAGACCTTGTTGGGATGGTTGGAATTCTCAAACATCTCAACCTCCAGTGAAGATAGAGGTAGACTGGTGGCGACGTCGTGAAGTGCAACGGCCATGTCTCCCTTTGCTAGACCAGCCTATACAACAGTGAGAGGGATGTAATAAATGTTCAGCAAAATAAAAAGGTTTGTACCTACTTCGGGGTGCGGGCGTGTGAAGCCTCTTAGCCCAGCACCCACCAGTCAAGGTGAATTTGTTAATGTAATAAATCCTCATAGACGCAGTAATGATTTTTTGCTAATTATCTTTAATGAACAGAAAACTCATGGAGAGAAATTATAGCGTGAGACAGGAATCATCACATGGATACAATCACTTTGTGAGACAGTATTAGCACTGCAGGTCAAATAACCATGTAGCTCGTCCAAGCAACAAGCTGAAAACGTCTTGTCAAACTCTAAATCTACATTACATTTCAAATTGTGATTTACAATCAGACAAACAACTATGCAAATGTGAATTTGCTGATCTGATGATGGCTTGAAAACTGTTCTTGTATACCTTGTGAAATGTCATCATAAAATAAATACATTTCCCTTGAAAGGCTGACAGACATCCACTGTGTATTCTGTACTGCTGGATGTGTCAACAGTCAACACACAATGCACTTTTTCAGGCCGTGACCCCCCTCCCAAAATAATCATATGTGAACTGGGGACCCCCCAGCCTGACAAGCACATGTAATTGTAGGCATTACATTTAGTTTGACTTTGTTCCAAATAAAATAGATAATTACATATTGTGAAAATAGCCAATAGATCGGCTATTACAAAAATTTTCGCCTTTTGCGCATTTCCGAACGCAAACGGAGCGATTTCAGGGCGACCTTCATTCCGGCGACTCTACTGGTATTCATTAGATTCTAATGGTCTTATTATTGGTTTATTTTATTCATATTATAGGTATAAAAGAGGTCTTAAAAGTCCTTAAATGTTAACTTTAGAAATGTGCAGATATAATACTCAGTATACACTTATACTGTATGTTTGTTTAATGTTGAGTGAGAAAACAATGTTGCACATTAAGCTAATCATTGGGGACCCCATTTTGGGAACCACTGCTGCATAGTACATCATTACAGGGTACACTGTAAATAGTACACATAAATAGTGAAGATCACTGGCACATCATACACATTCATTCACACAGTAAGACTTAAACTTACAGTGTCCAATCTCCTTCGCTTGGCAGCCGTTTGTGATTCATCACAGGCAGCAGCCTGGATGTTCTCAGCCATGGTGAGGTATGGCGGAGTGGGTCGTGTCTGGACACAGAGAGGACACAACATTTGATTCATCGATGAAATAACTATGTGCTTCTTAATCTAAGGCTAACACAACATTACTGTTACACATGGATAGCGGGTTACACAGTGAAATCCTCAGTGACAGCAGAGGGTGAGGCCACTCTATAAGGGGCTAAAGTGATGCTGTCGCTTCGTTTAACAGCACTTTACTAATATGTTAGATTAATGTTAATGTGTATTTTCAGGCAAAATAAATTAACTCTTAGGACCACCTAGGGGCCCGGACCTCCTGTTGAAGACCCATGCTCTAAGTAAACTCTAATTTCTGTGCATTGTTTGTGGCATTAAATAAAACATCAGCCACAAATCCCAGAATCTTCTCCCTCCTGGCTACAAACTCCACGTAGCTCAACACATTGCAATACGAGGCAGTGTGAGCCTGTAGATCACAATGTTGGCATGCCACTGGTGTAGTATAAACGCAAGTATAAAAGGGCCTACATTTTTTATTGATTTGTTGATATATCATGTATTTTAATATAAAAGAGGTGCTTTTGCATTATTCGAGAAAAAGAATATGTAATCGATAGAATAATCACAAAGAAAATAATCAATAGTTGCAGACATAAAATGAACTCAAGCAGACATTGAGTCTTTTCTAAACGTATGTCTACATTTGCCTTTGTCCCACCGTTCCTACCAGATCACCCATCACTCCATCCAGGCAAAACACAACTCGATTATTATCCTTTACTTCATAGTTGTCTCTTTAATAGGTCTGGTACAAAGCGTTAGAACTAACCTTACCTCCCTCTGGCTCTGACCCTTCAATATACTTTTATTTTTGCATCATGTTTTTTCCCCCCTCAGGACAGTTTTTTTCCCTGCATAGTACTTGTTCTATCTGTCTGTCATTCAATGTTATGGGACCGTACCCCAGGTCCCCCAGGTTCTATGTTCCCCACTTTCTTACCGCCTATTCATGGGTTGCATTTGTAGTCCTACACCAGCCATTTTGAGGACCAACACAGGTGTTTTGATTAACGTAGAACATTGGTTCTATGCCAATCAGACACATTGAACACCTGTGTTGTTGGTCCTCAATATGGCCGGTTTAGGACTACAAATGCAACCCATGAAAACCTACACCTAACCCTAACCCTAACCTCACTAAAACTTGCTGTGAGGTGGGGAACATAGAGAGGGGAACATAATTTAGAACCTGGGGAACATAGGGTGGACCCCTTGTAGCCTCCAACAAACGTAAATGTATGAAAAACAAACCTCGCTGACTGATTGCACACACAAATTAGGAAGGACAGGGAATGCGTCCAACCAATTGTCCACAACAGAAGGCCACACACAAACTACAATGAAATTAGAGCGTAAACAAATGCAAATAAAATAAACTTTTTTAAGACGTTTCAAGTTTTGACAAACAAACCTGCCGCTTCTCAACCTGAAGGAGACGGTGTATGTAACCACAAAGTGTGTCCGACTCGAGTCCTCTTTATAAACAGTTCCGGGCAAAGGCGTCCACGCGGTTCTAACAAAACAAATTAAATTTGATTTGACTACAATGATCAATGATAGGTCCACACTCCACTGTCTAAAAAGCATAAAACTCTTGACTTGATTTGACCTTCATGCAGTACCACTTTTCAACCAGTAGATGTCCTACCTGTCCACAGGATATAGTACAAACTTTGTACATTTCTGAAGATACACATTTTAAAAGAATAGACTACTACTACTACTACTACTACTACTACTACTACTACTACTACTACTGCTACTACTACTAATAATAATAATAATAATAAGTACTATAATGAAATAAATAAACATGGCAATGAAATATATGTATATATTATTGTATTGTGTTTATTTCTTTGTCATTTTTATGTGATTTTAATAATTTAATTGTGAGATGAATTATTTATCTATTTCAATATTAAAATAAAATCAATGGACAGCATCGTGCAGAAATAGGAAAAAGAAGAAAAATAAAATAAATAAACTTAAGACTTAACCATGATGCATTGCGGTTGACTGTCTCGGTCGGTTTCCGGTGTGACACACACGCTCGAGCGTTGCTCTCTTTATCATTTCATGTAGTTTGGTTTGTTTGTCTGACTGTTTTGCATTGAATATCTGGATTAATTGAGGTCCAGAGTTTATTTATTTTTGTTTCACTGACGGAGGAGAGAAACAAACCGCCGCCAAAATGCCGCGAATTATGATTAAAGGAGGCGTTTGGCGCAACACGGAGGTACGTGTTTACATGGTTAGCTACGAAGCTAACCAGCAACAACTAAAGTCAACGGGGTTTTAGCTAGCAATGTAGCCGCCACTACTCCCACAACAAACTAACTGTATTTAGCCTACTTGGCTAACAGCCTTTTGGCTGCTAAATGACGCATCACGTGTATTTTACGTTTATATGTTGTATTAACAATGCTTTAAATACAAATGCTATTATTGCAATTTGCAAAGTGCCATGGAAAACCAGTAACGCCAGAGTTGGCTACTGGAGCCTGTATGCATCTTGTACGCCAGCAGTACAATGAATGAATTCAAGCAGCTTTAACACTTGTATTAATCAACATGTGGTCCGGGGACCCCCAGGGATCCCCAGCTGAATGAATTACCTGTATAAGTAAATATATTGTTTTGTATTAGTTGATGTTGATGACATGTGTTAGTGTTACCAGTAAGACTCCCTAATCGGGAGATAAGCGACCGTAGGTCACTTATCTCCACAAATAGGGCAAAAATTTGTTTTTCCAAAATCTTCCTGAGCCATGTTGATGACATGAGTGTAGACATACTGTGTAGTGATTTTCGTGATTTTAGGGCAACATCTGTAGGAGCAGTGTCCAAAAATGTGTTTTTAAAAATCGGCCTGAAGGTGGCGCTATATGGGACAGATGCATGTTGATGGGATGAGTGTAGACATATTGTGTAGCAAGTTGCGTGATTTTAGGGCCAAAACTGTAGGAGTAGTGGGCAAAAATGTGTTGTAAAAATTGGCCTGAAGGTGGCGCTAGAAGAGGGCCATGTGAGAAATGAGGGGTCTCCGCGTTGCCTTGGCGGACGAATAGGTACCGGCCCCGGCTCTCCCGGACGCTCCTAGGCCGAGTTACGGCATTTTATGTGAGCTGCAGTGGAGGGGGTCCTCCACTGGGGGCGTCACCACTTTTGCATCCGTTCTGGAGCACCAGGAGTGGGTGGTCCCCAGGAATTCCCCGTGAGCAGCCCCGTTGGGGTGGTCATTTGGTAATTTTTGCACATGTGCTAATTTTTTACACTTGGGGGTCCCCGAGGGAGCTGGGGGTCCCTGGAGCTCCGGGGGTCCTTGGAGGTTGTAGTTTGGCAGGTGAGGAGTTAGCCATAAATTATAACTCCGGAGAGGATGCTAATATGCGGAGGTTATGTCTCTCCTGGAGTTATAAGCCAGAGTCATATGGCTCTCGCTGGTTGAGCCCCAACGTCCATACTACGCTCAAAACATGTACATATCAATAAGTTGCTCACCGATCCGTCGAAACAGCTTTATATCTACCGGATCGCACACTCGTTGGCATGTGTTAGTCCATATGTTTCTAATAAATTAATGTTTACTAAAACTTCACCGAGTCTCATCGCTTTCCTTGTTTTTGAACTGCTTGGGTAAAAATGGCCGAACATATCACGCGAGATGAGTAAAAGCCTGGCTACGCGAGGCTACATATCACGTGACGTTGATCGCCGTTGCGATTCGCTCATACTAGGACATGACGTTTTTGTATGCGGAAGTATTCCAACGTTCTGTAGTTCTGAAGCGTTCTGAAGGCGACGAGGAAACGTGAGTCTCGGAGAAGTTTTAGTAAACATTAATTTATTAGAAACATATGGACTAACACATGCCAACGAGTGTGCGATCCGGTAGATATAAAGCTGTTTCGACGGATCGGTGAGCAACTTATTGATATGTACATGTTTTGAGCGTAGTATGGACGTTGGAGCTCAACCAGCGAGAGCCATATGACTCTGGCTTATAACTCCAGGAGAGACATAACCTCCGCATATTAGCATCCTCTCCGGAGTTATAATTTATGGCTAGTGAGGAGTGTGTGTGCAAAATCTGGCATGGATCGGGGCAACGGTTGCGGAGATATGAGCAGGGCAAAAGTGTGACGTGTGAGGTGTGACACACTGACGGACAGACACCTGGTGGAGCTTTCTGTAGTAAATGCGACCTACGGTCGCAATTAGTGTTGGTGAATTGAATACATAGCCATAGGACCACAATGGAAATAACTTGAAGTCCCCATGATTGTTTTGTCCTTTTACCTTTACTAGCCCTTACCCGTTCAAGGATATGAGCTCCGAAATGATGTGCAGTGTGTGGGTTATGGGATGTGTGCACTGTGCACACAGTATATGAGGGATGGAAAGTAACTTTAACTGGTGCTTGCATGATAATATGTAGGAGCATCAATGTAAGAAATACCCGTTTCGTTTAATGGCTACAGAGATACTGTGTTTCTCCCCACACACACACACACACACACACACACACACACACACACACACACACACACACACACACACACACACACACACACACACACACACACACACACACACACACACACACACACAGAGAGAGCTGGTTAAACATGTTGCCTCATGCTAGATGCAGAATAGATATGCCTCATGCTAGATGCAGAATAGATAGTAGATACACCATAAAAATGCTAATATAAAGCATATGATTTGTGAAAGTGACAAACGGGCTTCACAGTTATGTCAGGTGTGTTCATATGCTAATGGTGATGCGATTTCAGATCAATTGCTCCAGCCACTGAGGAGAAACGCTGTTTCAGACAGACACTCAGACATTCGGAAAATTATATGTTAGTTGTTAGATGTCAGACTGTACCACGTGCTGCTTACATTTTTTGAACTAAGGATTCAATCAATCAATCAGTCAAATGTAACTAGAGAACTTTCAAGAACGTCTTTAGATTAAGTGTTTCACTGTTACTGCATCTCTATGCCTACAGCAGATAGATAGAGATAGATATCAACAGTAAAAAATGGCAGTTAATAGGTCGCGATTACATCTAAGTTGACAATTAATTGTCATAAATAAATGCCATTAACGATTTAATTTTGTTTTTGTTTTCGGTATTGGACATGGGGAACATGAATAAAAAGTACATTTATGTATTGCCTTTTATGATTCATAATCAAAAATGTCCAAAAGAATCTTAAATCTACAAAGAAATAACTTCTATATTTATATTTAATAATTTTATACTTGCATTTTTTAATGGCTGATCTACAAGCTTACATCTTATAAGCTTGGAGATCTGCCATTTCAGCTTTTTTATATATGAAATTGTATGAACATTTTTCAACAATGATTATGACCATTATGGCAAAATACTTGTGATTACTGACCAACGTGTGACTAATGATTGTCTTTTTCTCTGCTTAGCTACTTAGCTGATGGTTTGATTATCTACCTATTATTTTAACTACACATTTCTGTCTTATTTAACCAGGATGAGATCTTGAAGGCGGCTGTGATGAAATATGGCAAAAACCAATGGTCTCGTATTGCCTCTCTGCTTCACCGCAAGTCTGCCAAACAATGTAAAGCCAGATGGTAAGGTTCCACAAGAGTGTGTGTGTGTGTGTGTGTGTGTGTGTGTGTGTGTGTGTGTGTGTGTGTGTGTGTGTGTGTGTGTGTGTGTGTGTGTGTGTGTGTGTGTGTGTGTGTGTGTGTGTGTGTGTGTGTTGTTTTTTACCAGCCTTAACTTGGCGTATAGAGCTAACCAAGTACTGTGAGCTGAAGGTTGGTGTGGCGCTCCACTTCAGCAATTAATCCATCTCTCAGGGGTCTTCCACTGATGTAAAAAGTGCAGTGTAGTGAAAATACACATAGCTGTTTCTGAAAATCTTTTTAAAGTGAAAGTGGTTGACTGTGGGTTTGAAATATATTTAACCATTGAAAGTATTGACAAGACCTTGTGACTACATACAGTAACTACATTGTAACACAGGTTATTGGACATGGTTTCCACTTGACGGTAACAATATCTAAGGACCACCAATTTTCATCCCATTTATAATTGACCTCCCATCAGCTCTCAGTACTTAGCCGTGCCTCTCATGTGCCGAGTTGGCAGTGCCAACCCAGGACCTTGTGTTTGAAAGGCGACAGTGCCCCAGTTACAATACTGAGCTACCCGGACAATGAGTGCATCTCTCCACTCCGACATGTCTCCTTTCCGACATGTCTCCAGTCCATTCCGACACTAACCCTATCTCTAACCCTAACCCTAAACCTTAGGCCCATGGGAGTGTCGCCACTCCGACAATAAGAAGTCAATTTCGGAGTGGCGACATGTCGGAATGGAGAGAGCCTCCCCCGGACAATTATAATAGTTAAACATAAACACACATTTTCAGTCATGGATCTTACTTTGCTTTATTCCATATTCCAAGGGCTAAAAACAGCAGATCTACAAGCTCACAACGGCTCGCAGCCCGAGGCATTGTGAGCTTGTAGATCGGCTATTTTCGGCAAAAAGGTTTGGTGTAAAGGGGGAAAAGAGCACAATGGTGCAGAGTGAAAGGTCAAATGTATTAAGTATTGATGGTTCAACAATTAAACTATATGGAAACTATGAAAAAGGTAGTGGAGGTCCCTGCTTCATTTCTCTCTCAACTAAGGGGTCCGTGGCCTGAAAACGTTGACCCCTGCCATATTCCATATGTTTCTGATTCATGTTTGGTGTGTGTGTGTGTGTGTGTGTGTGTGTGTGTGTGTGTGTGTGTGTGTGTAGGTATGAATGGCTGGATCCCAGCATCAAGAAGACGGAGTGGTCCAGGGAGGAGGAGGAGAAGCTGCTCCACCTGGCCAAGCTGATGCCCACGCAGTGGAGGACCATCGCTCCCATCATAGGACGCACGGCCGCACAGTGCCTGGAGCACTACGAGTTCCTGCTGTACGCTTTCTGTCCTACTTATCCATTTACATAACACCACTAGGGATGTTAATCGACGCATTATTGGCAAATCGACGCGTCGCGGCCGAAAATCGACGCGTCGATCGACTTTTTTCACTTTTGTTTTTGCTAAGCAGCAGCTGAGAGGAGAGCACAACGGCGCATTACTTAAAGCAACACAACGTATGCAGCTGCACCCATCAGAACTTGCATCAAAGCCCTATATAATAGCATGGAGTCTGTTCTTTAGAGACTAGAAGCGGAGTTACAACGTCCATGGAACGTAGTGGGGGCGCTCAGGCTAGTGCACCCCAGGCTAGTGTATCAAATGTGGAGCAGTGTCTGACTCGCTCTCTCCCCGACCGAGTCAACGGGTGTGTCGCATTAACGTGTATTTTGCGATCATCGCACACGACGGCGACGCTGCCATTAACAAGCGAGCTTTCGTGTCAAGCATGCATGCAGAGGCAGGAGGTAAACAAAAGCATCCAGTCCATAGAGTTGATACAGTCAGGCAAGTCAGCGCGCACTGCTATGACGCGCACATCAGCCCGGTCCAGCAGTGTTTCTCAACCAGTAGTCCGCGGACCTGACTAGCGCCGCATGCATGCGAATGCACAACACATGCAGGCATGCACTCGTCTCCGACACAGACACACGCACACGCGCACACGCACACACGCACACACACACGGTCCTCTCACATATGGAAAACATTAACGCTTATAACGTTTTTGAACGATTAAAACCTTTTTTGGGGGAAAAACTTTTGAAAAATAAAAAAATATATATATTTTTCGACTCGTACTTTTTGAGTCGCGGTGAGCGTGCGTCGATCGACGCGTCGATTTCCGATTTTTTTTCACATCCCTAAACACCACATGTAGGGCTGTCACCATTGCCACATTTAAGTTTGACCATTACTTTGTCATACAAGAAATTTAGTTTTTTGGGGGGCATTGAACATTGTAACAACATATGACTAAAATGTAATTTCAGTTTGGCCTTTTGGGCTTCTTCATCACAAATGGCACAGGGAAGATATGTCAAATAACTTGAATGTAGAAAGAAATGTGCTGAAAAATAAACTTATATGCTTATAAAAAATTATAAATGTATATTTGGAAAATGTTTGAAAATGTATAACATTTTTCAACATGGAGACTATCATGATGATCGTGCAAAATAATAGCGATTATCTCAAATAATTGCGATTTGGCAATGTTGTAATAATTGTAACAAGCCTAGCCGCTTCTGTTTACATTTAAATCTTTTCTGTCTAGATTTTGTTATCTCGTTAGTTTTAGTTAACTGTAATAACCGTCCATTTATGTGTTTGCCATGGCATGCTGAATATTGTTTCTGGGTTGGTTTTGGGTGCATTGCATATAGTATGACATTTGTATTATGTCTGTATTATTTATGTGTGTGTGTGTGTGTGTGTGTGTGTGTGTCCAGAGACAAGGCTGCCCAGAAGGACAACGAGGAGGAAGCTGGAGATGACCCCAGGAAGTTAAAACCTGGAGAGATTGACCCCAACCCTGAAACCAAGCCCGCCAGACCCGACCCTGTTGACATGGACGAAGGTACTTGAACATAGGGCTGGGCCATGTGTTTTGAATCAATATCACAATCATTTTAAACCTTTAATAATTAGACAGTCACCCTTCATGGGTGAGGGTAACGCCAGAGGGGTACCTGTGTAAATTACTATAGCTATCAAAACAAGCCCCTGAATTGGTATTTTGAGTCAACGAACAGCACTGGTGCATTGGTGATTCAATGTTTGGGGGGTCGCTTATCTAGAGACGTCACGCGCACGTCGCTCAACACCTACTATACAGGTCTATTTATATGCGTACACGCACGTTTCTTTGTTAAAACACCCTGTTGTGCCACCAAAGCGTTGGCGAGGTGTGAACTTGGGGGGTTTTGGCATCAATACATGTCTGTTTGCGTGAGAGGCGTAACCCCTGCTCAGAAAAGACATGGGGCGGCGGGGGAGAAGGACCCCGGACTAATTCAACACTGACAAACAGTGTCCTATTTACTCCCACTTCCGAGGTGACATCTGGCCGAGTGGGAGGTCCTGCTCAATCGTCCCATGAAGTAGCACAAATTAAAGTTCATTTGTATTCCACAGAAGTCAGTCTTCTATGGAAGCATGTTGCGCATCAACATGCTATAGGCTACTTTCAGACATTGGAGCATTTGAAGTGGTCAAACTAGCAATATGTTCAGAAGCGTCTTCCATAATACCATAATAGTCTGGAATATTTCATGTGTGTGTGTGAACTACAGATGAGCTGGAGATGCTGTCGGAGGCCAGGGCCAGACTAGCCAACACTCAGGGCAAGAAGGCAAAGAGGAAGGCCAGGGAGAAACAGCTGGAGGAGGCCAGGTACTGTTGTCTGCACGCTTATTGTTTCTAGGATATCACTCACTCTCACAGACACACACACACACACACACACACACTAGGGCATTTACGAATAGTGATTTTTAGTATTCGAATTATTCGACCTCAAAGTATTCGAATAGTCGAATATTCGACAGCACTGGCCAAACTGTCAAATAATAAGTAAGAAAGAGGCGAACATTGTGAAAATAGCCGATCTACATGCTCACAACGCCTCGCAACGTTGTGAGTATGTAGATCTGCTATTTTCACAATATTTATCTGTGGAACCGAGTCACACTAAATGGAATACCTACAATTCCAAGTGCTTGTCAGGGTGGGGGTCCCCAGTTCAAATATGTTTTTTGGGGGGGTCACGGCCTAAAAAGGTTTGAGAACCCCTGGTATAGAGCATTAACAAATTCATCCACCAGGGACATTGACAACTCATTTTTATGACTTCCTATCTAGCCAAGCTTTATAAACTATCTTTTTTTAAAGATAAAACCATGAAAAAAATTTAAATAAGCAAATATTCGACTTCGGTGAACAACGTCGAATAGTGACTTTGATATTTGAATATTCTAATATTTGGTGAATGCCCTAACACACACACACACACACACACACACACACACACACACACACACACAGGTTTGTATCTTTGAAATGTTTTTTTTTTAATGATAAAACAACAATTTTTCGGCTGAGGACCAGGAGGAATATGGTCCTCAAAATGTCCATTTCTGAAATTCTTCTATACTTGTGGGATAATTTGGTCCTCCTAAGTATAGTAACGTACACAGACACACAGTCAATAAAGAGACACTCCTGAATCCTCCTTCCTCCCTTCCTCTCATGCCCTTTGTCTCTCTCTCTCTCTCTTGTCTCTCTCTACCTCTCTCTACCAGGCGGTTGGCAGCGCTGCAGAAGCGCAGGGAGTTGCGTGCGGCAGGAATAGACATCCAGAAGAAGAGGAAGAAGAAGCGAGGTGTGGATTACAACGCCGAAATCCCCTTTGAGAAGAAGCCGTCTCAGGTAACGGGCTGGTCCTACAGAGGCACATTGAGAGAGAGGGAGCAACAGTTAAATCATCAAACTAATCAAAAAATGGCCCTTGCCTTGGGTTAATCTACATTATAGATTAACCCAGTCATCAAACCTTTTCATGAACGCCCCAAAATTATATTATGTTTTGTGCCAGGGACCCCTCAGAAGAGAAGATTTGTGTTAAAAGAAAGTCAAAATGTTCCAGTCCTTTCAAGATAAAAAAAAGGTTAAAAAAATAGCAGATGTACAAGCTGTGAGCTTCTATTTTTGAATAGCAAACGTATAAAATGGTTAAACTTATTGTAATGCTATGTTAATTACTTTTACCACTTATAGAACCACTGATCTATATGCACCATTTATCTCTAATTGCTGCAGGGTTTCTATGACACCAGCATGGAGCAGTACAACCCTCTGGAGCCAAACTTCAAACGCCTCAGACAGCAGCACTTAGACGGAGAGCTGCGCAAGTGAGTAACACACACACACACACACACTGTCAATAACGTTAAGACATTTTACACTGTAGGTGCTCGTTTAGCGCAGTGGTGCTGCGGAGGTTGTGGGTTCCCTTCAGCGGGGAGTGTTGGGCGGCAGGAGTAGGACAAAGGCTGGTGAATCTGTAGAATACAACAGCGGTGATGCACAACTGTGTTGAATGTCAAAGAACCCCCGGTTTGATAAACACAAAGGCAATGGAACCCCATTTAATAAATATTTTACCGTGGCCATACACGACATGCGCAGAATAGGGACATCTGTAAAACTGTGATTGTCAAATCACAGTTTTATCGATGTAAAGCAGTGATCGCTGTAGAATGATCGACGTTCATTTACAAAAAAACACCAAAAGTTAAAATATGGAGATGGGCGGTTTCTGCCCAACAGCAGCGATATGCTAATGTGTGTGTGTGTGTGTGTGTGTGTGTGTGTGTGGGGCCCAGTGAGCGCGAGGAGAGGGACAGGAAGAAGGACAAGCAGAAGATCAAGAAGAAGAAGGAGAGTGACCTGCCGTCGGCCATCCTGCAGACCAGCGGCGTGGCCGAGTTCACCAAGAAACGCTCCAAGCTGGTGCTGCCCGCTCCTCAGGTCGGTGCCTCTTTAACCATGAAGACCTGATAAAACAGTTTCTGAAAAACTTATGTTTCTAATGTCAAGAACCCTAGAATTATATGTATTTGACCGTGGACATCTCAAAATATTTAGTTTTGGGTCTGGCTCCAAGCGCTTGGTGGGCGCTTTTTGCAGAAACCAAAAAGTGGAAAAGCCACTCTGCGTCTCTCAATCATGACCTTTTACAGATTAATGATTTTTAAAAGTGTGTGTTTTGGCATTATTTGAACATATCGTATTTAGGCTTTGCAACAAAAAAAAAAGCACAGGGCAGCCATGACAAATACCTTAAATATCGTCACTGTCGGGTTGAAATATGTTTGTATCGTATGTCCAAAATGGTTTTCAGGATTCAAATTCAAAAGTACCAAAAAGTAGTAGATCCGCAAACGACCGGCCTATTTACCGTGGTACGCTAGCGGGTGTTTTGACTCTTATAAAGTTTTAATGTATTTAAATTGTTTCTTCATAGATCACCGACGCAGAGCTGGAGGAAGTGGTGAAACTGGGCGTGGCCAGCGAGGTGGCCCGCCAGGCGGCCGAGGAGAACGACCTGACTGACTCCGCCTCCTCCGCGCTGCTGTCAGAGTACAGCGTCACCAACTCCATGGGAACGGGCCTGCGCACGCCCCGCACCCCCGCCGCCCAGGACAAGATACTGCAGGTATGACCCTACACCAAGCCCCTGGAACAAAATGGACATGGTGGCCGTTTGAGGTACTGCAGTTGGGGCTTCTATTCATGAACCTCATGAATGCGCATCTAGGCTTCTTTGTACTGATGCGCGTTCATACCGAAAGTGCTCGTTCATGAATTAGAGCCCCAGCGCGTCCATGAACACAAACTATGACTCAAAATGCGTCACAGAAGCCAAATAGAAGCCCCACTACGTCACCTTTCAGGGGCGTCTCAAACACGGAAGTACGCTTCATGCGCTGGGTGAGCAACTCAATGCAAGTGGACGGGCAGGGATATCCGGTGTCCTCTCTATTCTTATTATAACTCTATGCCCTACACACACACACACACTACTGTATAGCAAGGGTTCCCAAACATTTCAGTCCATGACTCCTCAATCAAAATGTTGTGGAAAATAGACGATCTACAAGCACACAACGCCTTGCACTGCGAGGCGTTGTGTGCTTGTAGATGTTTTTTTCTTAGGAAATATTTTTTGGGTTTTGAAATTAATTCATGTCGCACATACTACTACTACTTAAAAATGTGCCACTTCCATACAGTAAGTAGTCTTTTTCTATTGTAGCAAGTTTTTATGGCTGCTCCACGTCTATTGGTTGGACGCTCTGTGCACTAGCACTGAAGTTCAGATTTTCAGAAACGAGACGCCATCCCTTGCCATAGCCTTTTCCTTGTAACTCGATGGCCATTCAGAACTTACCTACTAGATATTGCTGCTGCTGTGAATTCAGGGTTATGAGGAGTTTAACCTAAGCCAGTGGTTCTCATTCTTCTCAGGCCATGAAAATACTCCTATTTAAACTGACCCACAGGTTGAGAGCCAACTGACCTAAGCTCTGTGTGTGTGTTTGCAGGAAGCTCAGAACCTGATGGCTCTGACCAACATAGACACCCCCCTGAAGGGTGGTCTCAACACCCCCCTGCACCAGAGCGACTTCAGTGGAGTCACACCTACACGGCAGCAGGTCCAGACGCCCAACACGGTCCTCACCACCCCCTTCAGGTGGGTGCCAACCAAAGGGTTCAAGGTCAACCCATTAAAAGGCTTGAGGCCGATTCTACAAAATGTCTTCCAAATCCTAATGGTTTTCTGGAAAACATATGTTTCTATATCAGTGGTGCTCAAACCTTTTAACTCTTACAGTGCCAATCCCGAAATAGTTCGGCTTTTGGGATCGGGGCCAGAGTGCCGATCCGGAACTAGTTCGTCTTTTTTTTTTTTTTTTTTTTAAAGCCATCATCTGTTTACACGGCCCGCGAGAGCGGCGCGCCCCCGATATTTACCATCCACTCCAATGCAATCCAGGATCTTTAGAGCTAATTTTCTCTGTTTTTTCTCCCATGCATGAGGTGTGCAAGGTTTAATCATGACTAAATTGCCGAAAATAGGGCTTCTAAAATGCTTGGTAGCCAATAGCTAACTTCAAGCTAACTTCATCCTCTTCCTGTACATGCACAAAGGAAAGTGTTCAGGCAAGTCATGGCTGCAGGGCTTGTGCATATACCAGCACTGTCTAAGTAGAATTCTCTGGTCATTGGGCGCCCTCTAGTGGTGAAAAGGTGGCACTCAAAGAGTTAATATCAAGGACCCCCTAGAATGATATGTATTTGTACTCTTACATGGATTATTAGATTATTATTGATGTTATTTAATGGACAAGCTCCAGTGAACTCATAATGCAGTAAGGGGTCTCTTTGCAGAGCGTGACACCATCACGCAAACAAGCATACAGTGTCTTAGTTCTTCTCTTCTTCACTAGTCCCTCTCTAACAAATTGTCCACATCTTTAGTCATAGTTTTAGTCATCATAGCTTAGTTTTTATTTTGTTTTGTTTAGTTTTCATCAATGAAAAAAGGTAGTCGATGAACATTTTTCGTCATAGTTTTAGCCGCAGAAATTAACTCATTTACTGCCACCATAAATCGACTTTGAGGGTTCCCTGCCACGATTTGCATCCATTTGCAGCATGCAGGCTTTATTTTTGCTACACTGCCTGTCTTTGGGCATTGCACATAGGAGTAAGCGACTTGTTATTGCGCTGAATTATTGTTATATAGTCCTGGAAATTGGCTTAAATATTCTGGAAAAGTTTTGGAAATTCATTGGTAAAAATGTTTGGGAACCCTGTATAATGTACATTGATATGTTGTCTTGACTCTCTATGATGTAATCTCATGCAGGACCCCCACGGCAGGGCAGGGGGCTGAGGGCATGACCCCCCAAGCCCCAGGAGGGGGGATGACCCCACGTGGCGCCGCCACCCCCGGCTTGACCCCGGTCCGCACGCCACTGCGGGACAAGCTGAATATCAACACAGAGGAGCAACTAACGGACCCGGCATACGCCAAACACCTGGTAACATGTCACACACATCTGTTGCCCTGCATTTAAACCCTTTATACTGGCAAACTGGACATGTAGTCAGGGAATATTAATAAAAACCTGGGAATAAATTCCTTACCAAACGATTTCTTCACCTATGTGTTCATAAAGATGTCTAGTAACATATCTAACAAAGATTGAAATTCAACATCCCTAGGAAAATCTTTGACAGCTAGGGTAATTCTGGGTCTGGGATTTTCCTAGGGAGGTTGAATTTCAATCTTTGTTAGATATGTTACTAGACACCTTTACGAACACATTGGTGAAGAAATTGTTTGGTAAGGAATTTATTCCCAGATTTGACAGGTATTCTGCAAATTTACCCTGACTAATGTGTTGTCTCTGTACTTGGAGTGCTCTATTTTCCCTCTACACTAAATGCAATGCCAATAACAAATAGCAGTTCTAATACTGGTAACATTACCCACACATCTGTTGCCCTGCATTTAAACCTCTATACTGGCAAACTGGACTTGTGTTGCCTCTGTACTTGGAGTGCTCTATTTTCCCTCCAATGGCAATAACAAATAGCATCTCTACAAGCTCACAATGCGTCACGTTGCGACTGGGTGTCGCTCTCCATTCCGACATGTCGCCACTCCGAAATTGACTTCTTATTGTCGGAGTGGCGACACTTCCATAGAGATTAAGTTTAGGGTAAGGGTTAGAGATAGGGTTAGTGTCGGAATGGAGACATGTCGGAAAGGAGACATGTCGGAGTGGCGGGGTGTAACCATTGCGACTCGTGAGCTTGTAGAGCTGCAATGTTTGGCGAATGTTCTCCCCCAGAATGGATTATTTTTATTGCATTTTGACTTTTGGTTTTCCATTTCAGTCAGTTTTGATTCGTTTTTAAGCAGGTTTTCTAGTTTATAGTAAATTTCTTTCAAAATGCCTTGGTTGAGGGCCCTTCACAGAGAGGATGTGTAGAGAATAAAAGGTCCTTAACCTTTTCTCTCTGGTCTGTCTGTCTGTCTGTCTGTCTGTCTGTCCCTGTCTGTCGGTCCCGCAGCAGAGAGAGAGCATGCTGCAGCTCAAGCAGGGCCTGCTGTCGCTGCCGCTCCCCAAGAACGACTTTGAGATCGTGCTTCCCGAAAACGCGGAAAGAGAGCTGGAGGAGACGGAGACGGAGTCTGGCTTCATAGAGGACGCCTCCGAAGTGGAATTACGCAAGCAGGTAGAGAAAGAGCGCACTAAGAAAAAGTCGCACAGGGCAGATATGACAAATAACCTAAATATACAAAGAAATGGCTTGTACTCTCAAAAAACATGAATAGTGGAAATAAATAGCAGATCTACATGGTTTTTAAATGTTTTTATGTATGTAATGTTTTTCAAAATGGAAATGATTGACGATGATAAAGAAATATTGTGATTATCCCGAATAAATTAGGTTAGACAATTGGTTAGTTATAATTGTGACAGATCTACCTGTCAGTATCAAAAGGAAGTGTGTGTGTGTGTGTGTGTGTGTGTGTGTGTGTGTGTGTGTGTGTGTGTGTGTGTGTGTGTGTGTGTGTGTGTGTGTGTGTGTGTGTGTGTGTGTGTGTGTGTGTGTGTGTGTGTGTGTGTGTGTGTCTAGCTATACTTACGGGGACTAAACGCATGTTCACAGACCTGCAGGGGACCTCTGACAGTGTGGGGGCAAAATAGTAGGTCCCCACAACGGTTAGGTTTAGGGATAGAGGTTAGGGTAAGGCCACAGGACTTGCATAAAAATGAATGGAAGTCTATGTAATGTCCTTACAAGTGATGTAAATATATAGTGTGTGTATGTGTTCTCAGGGTGTGCGTGATGCAGAGAAAGAGAAGGAACTGAAGCTGCGACACACTGCTGTTCAGAGGAACCTGCCCAGACCTACTGAGGTACTGTAGGTGACACACACACACACACACACACACACACACACACACTTACTTCAGCATTATGCCCCATTGTGCCAGCGACTTGTTAAAATAGGACATGGATATATACCTGACCTGCATAATGTATAAGCAGCTATTTTCAGAGCACGGCACCCACACACAACCAAGCATAAAATGACTTGTCTTTTAGTTCTACTGGATCTCTTCTCCACTAGTCCCCTCCATAAGATTTTAGTTTAGTTTCTATTTGTGTATGAAATTGTCAAATTTAGTCATAGTTTTAGTCATCATAGCTTAAGCTTTTTAGTTTCCGTCAGTCAAAAGAGGTCGACAATTATTATTTTTTGGACGATTGCATCTTTTTAAATAAAACATTGATTATATATATGACCTCATGCACACCGGCTCTGAATTTGCCATGTGACAAGTGGCTGCGGCAGTTTTGACTGCGTTTTCTTCTTGATCAAACCCAGTTCGATTTGTGCATCTTTTCGCATGCGGTAAAAACTCATTGGCAAATGGAAGAGAAAAAAAACGCAACGTGCCTGTGTGCAAAGGCCCGTGGATAGGGCTTCACACTTGCTCAGGCCATAAAAACACATGTATTAAAGGAGTAGTTCACCCACAAAAGATTTATTTTTCTATTGATTACTCACCTCCATGGAGACTTGAGTTCAATAATATTTTTTTGTATTTGTCGCATTCCTAAGACAAAAGAAAATATTATAGTAAATGTACCCCCATTGATTCTGTATAGGGACGCAAATGCATCTCCATCCGGGTCCCCATCCAGAATCAATGGGGGAAAATGTACTATAATCCATTTTTTGTCTTAGGAATGTGACAGGAATTTATTGAACTCAAGTCTCCATGAGGTGAGTAATCAATAGAAAAGAGTGCTAGTGTTTGGGGGGAGGAGGGGGGGGGGTCAAAATTAGAATTTTTACCCGATTCTATAAGTGTCTTTTGAATCCTTCTAAGGTTTTTTGAAAAACCTATGTTTCTATGTCTGGCTAGCCATTGTCAAAGAAAAGGTCCTTTTCACTTAACTGGAGCTCAGTTAGTCTGTTCTTGAGGGACTACTATGTCAGTGGTTCTCAAACTTTTTCACGTGAAGGACCCCCAAAATGATATGTATTCGTCCACGGACCCCCATCTCAAAATATTTAGTTCCAGGGACCACCCCCAGAAGCAAAATTTGAGTTACAAACATTCACTTTAAAAATACATATATTCAAAGATTTGCCACACATTTTCACGACTTTTTTCAAAAATAGCAGATCTACAAGCTCGCAGCGCGGCACTCGGTGCCGCGCTGTGAGCTTGTATATCTGCTATTTTTCAATAGCTAAAGCATTCAATAATTATTTAGCTTTAGTCCATGAAATGGTGTGTGTTCATCTCCAGGTGAATGAGTCCATCCTTCGTCCCGCCTCCTTGGAGCCCCTCTCTGACCTCCAGTTGGCCGAGGAGATGATCAAGCAGGAGATGATCACCATGCTGCACAACGACTGCCTGCATCACCCGTCACTCAACGCCGCCAGCCTATTGCAGCGCAGCAAGGCCAGAGGGCCCGCCTCCACGTCCAACAACGCCTCTCACATAGCCTACCTGGACTCTCACTCCTACCAGCCAGTCAGCACGGAGGAGATGGAACAGGTGACACACTTGGTGTTATTTATTATTATTATTATTATTATTAATGGCGGTCCCTGGTACAAAATCTTTTCAGGTGGGAGTCCGTGGCCAAATAAATAACTTTGGGGTTCCTTGACACTGATCTATTCAACAGAGTTAAAGTTTGTCTGTGCCCATATATGGACATGCTGGACATCACAGTGCTGCTGTGATGCTTAGAATAGCAGCCCTACAAGCTCGGACCATATTGCATCTGCAACGCGTCGTGACCTTGTAGGTCTGCTATTGCACCATTCAGAAGTATGCATCTAGGCGACAGTTTCTGTTGTGTGAGAGACATCAGACCAGGGCTTGATCAGAGAGAGAGGGGGGGAGGGAGAGTAAAGAAATCATCATGAAAACTGTCCATGGAACTTGAATTAACTTCATAATCATTCTTGTAAAATTCATATTCTTTAGTACATTTTTTAAATGGTGTATGTAGTCGGGATGGTGTTTTCTATGAGAAGCCCTTTAGGCCGATATTGCATAGTCAACTCGCACATACATGTATACTTCACTTGCACATACATACATAATGGTCTTTCACTTGCACATACATACATACTTCACTTGCACGTACATACATACTTCACTTGCACATACATACATATTGGTACTTCATTCGCACATACATACATACTTCACTTGCACATACATACATACTTCACTCGCACGTACATACATACTTCACTTGCACATACATACATACTTCACTTGCACATACATAAATACTTCATTCGCACATACATACATACTTCACTTGCACATACATACATACTTCACTTGCACATACATACATACTTAATTCGCACATACATACATACTTCACTTGCACATACATACATACTTCATTCACACATACATACATACTTCATTCACACATACATACATACTTCACTTGCACATACATACATACTTCACTTGCACATGCATACGTACTTTACTTGCGCATACATACAGTGTTGAAAATGTATATATGTGCATGTTGAGTTTGTTTAAATGTGCGCAAAAGTATGTATATATGTGTGTGCAAAAGTATGTATGTGTGTGTGCCTGAGTATGTATATAACAGGAAGGCACAATGATATATCCGGAAGGGACCCTACAGTTAGATTTCAAATTAAAAGCTTTTGGAAAATATATATAAATGTAATAGTAAATTTGAAATAGATGCTTGTTCGATGCTTACCCACCCTGGGGGTGAAATAGTATTAAAATGATACGATGCAGAGGTTAGTTGGGCTGACATATAATACCTTCTAAGATTAGGCAGTTAAAACAATAAAAAACGTACAAAAATCCTTTCCTAAAAAATACAATCTCAGTTTGGTTTGCAGCTCATAAACATATGAGAGATATGCCTATACTATCTCAATTTTCTATATGGGGTAATGAATAGTTTATTCCGGCCAGAAACGGACAGTGATGGACAAGCTACTTGGAAAATGTAGTAAGCTAAGCTACAAGCTACTCTTGATGAAATATAGCTTAAGCTACAACGAAGCTACCCACAGAAAATGTAGCAAAGCAAGCTACAATCTACACGGCAAAAGTAGCTTACTACAACAAAGCTACTTTTATTTTTATTTTTATCAACTTCATGATCAAGTACAACTTTCCACCAAACAAATAGGCAGGCAAAAAATGCTCAGTTCGATTGATTATTATAAAACTGGAAACAAGCCCTCATGTCTGGCTTTTTGTGTCATCCTTTCATTTACTTTTTAAATTAAATGTGTACCTTTTCAGGCTGTGACCCCCCCAAAAAATCATATTTGAACTGGGGACCCCACCCTGACAAGCAATTGGAATTAGGAGTTGAGGCATTATATTTAGTTTCACATTTCTGTTCCACCAATACATTTTGTGAAAATAGCAGATCTACAAGCTCACAAGGCCTCGGAACACAAGCTTGTAGATCTGCCATTTTCACAATTTGTGCCTCTTTTACTATTGTCAATTTGGCCAATGTTTGACCAGTTTTTTATAGTTGATAACTTTTGATGCAGTTTTGTTCTTTTATTTTATTTTTTTATTATTATTTTAGGTATTAAAAATGTCTAAAAGGTCCTTAAATTGCCACTTCACTGTCATTAGTTAGCTTTAAAGGTGAGAATATGTTGGCTGTCGAAACAGCTGATAAGCTGCAGCCAGCGGTGGACAGTAACTGAGTAAATGTACTTGAGTACTTTTACTTTTATTTGTACTTCAAGTAGCTTAAAAAAGCATTTACCGGTATGTACTCTTGAATACATACGTTTATTTAAAAGCAAGTACTTTTTTACTCTTACTTGTAACATTTTGACTGAGTGTACTATGGATTGGAGTAAATGTGACCAGGAGTACTCTGTACTCTTACTCAAGTAGGCTACTCGGGTCAAGTACTGTCCATCTCTGGCTGCAGCGCAGCGCCTCAAGCCTGATTTATGCTCCCCCCGTTGATCTACAAGCTCACAATGTTGGCATTAGCAACGCGATGTGAGCTTGTATGTCAGTTCTCACTCAGACACTCTCTGAACACTTCACCGTGTCGTTGCAGGGAGAGGTGGGACGTCCGCGAACGAATCGAATCTTTTGAACGGCTCTTTGAAGTGAACGATGGGATCCGGTTCGCGCAGTAGAGAGCGCGAAGTAGAGAGCGCATAGTGAGACAGATCCTTGGCTCGGTCTCACTTCAAAGAGCCATAAATCCCTTGCTTTAGTCTCTTCTCGCTACACAGAGGAGGACAGGAGGTTCGTTGAATTAAGTGAAAGCAAAGCTGCGCTGCGCAGAACAACACGTTTGGGGATCTGTTGGGAATTATTTTCCTCACAAACTTTATTTAGCAGTCAAATTTCGCCGGGATAGTAACGTGTAGCGTTTGTTGGACGCTATGGCACTAGGGGTCTAAAAATAGCTGCGCTATTTGCGAACAAATCAAAACAAAACAAATCAAATGGACTGTCTTCATTTTTGCATTCTGCTGCTGCTTTCATCAGTTGTGCACTCCGCTCAGCAGTAGGGCTGTTGCTTTTCCAAAAGCTTTTAATTTGAAATCTAACTGTAGGGTCCCTTCCGGATATATCATTGTGCCTTCCTGTTATATACATACTTTAGCACACACACATACATACTTTTGCACACACATATATACATACTTTTGCACACACACATACATACATACATTTGCGCACATTTAAACAAACTCAACATGCACATATATACATTTTCAACACTTTATGTATGCGCAAGTGAAGTATGTATGTATGTGCAAGTGAAGTATATATGTATGTGCAAGTGAAGTATGTATGTATGTGCAAGTGAAGTATGTATGTATGTGCAAGTGAAGTATGTATGTATGTGCGAGTGAAGTATGTGTGTATGTGCAAGTGAAGTATGTATGTATGTGCGAGTGAAGTATGTATGTATGTGCAAGTGAAGTATGTATGTACGTGCGAGTGAAGTATGTATGTATGTGCAAGTGAAGTATGTATGTATGTGCGAATGAAGTACCAATATGTATGTATGTGCAAGTGAAGTATGTATGTACGTGCAAGTGAAGTATGTATGTATGTGCAAGTGAAAGACCATTATGTATGTATGTGCAAGTGAAGTATACATGTATGTGCGAGTTGACTATGCTATATTGGCCTAAAGGGCTTCTCATAGTTTTCTGCTGTTGTTTCAGTCCGAGACTCCGAGTGTATCAAAGGGTGCGTTCGGAAATGCGCACCGGGTGTGTGCTCAGTGTAGTGAGTGCCTAAACCTAACCCTTATCCTAACCCTAACCTCAGTAAAACTATGCCTAACCCTAACCTTGCCTGGCTCCAGCCAATAGACCCACCCACTCTCTGAGTGGAGCGCAGAGTCTGAAATCAGGCTAACCCTAACTTTAACCTCAGTAAAACTATGCCTAAACCTAACCATAACCCAGCTAACCCTAACCACAACCGGTGTGTATTTACGAACGCACCCTTTGATACACTCGGACTGAATCACCAGCAGAAAACACTCTCCTGTATGTAGTCATGTAGATGAAGTCATGCTAATGGTGGCACGCTGCATGCACATTGAGTGACTTGTCTCCCATTGTGACGGAGCAGGCCTCAGCCCTGCTGACAGCAGAGATGGAGGTGGTCAAGGGTGGAATGGGACACGGTGACCTCAGCATGGAGGCCTACTGCCAGGTCTGGGAAGAATGCTACGGACAGGTAACCACCATGGATTCAACTTTTCAGTCCGTGGATTCCATAGAATGTATTCTATGGAATGCATGACATGCCCTAAAAATAGGCTAATAGGCTTACAACGTATTTGTGACGCCTTTGTAAGCCTATTTTCAGTTATTAGTTGCGACCGTTAGGTCGCAAGTTACTATGAAAAGTTCCACTGACTGTCAGTCAGTCACACGTCACACTTTTGCCCTACTCTTATCTCCGCCACCGTTGCCCCTATCCATGCCAAACTTTGCACACACGCTCCTTGGCTGCCAAACCACAACCTCCACCCCAACCTCCATCATTTTCTTGCAAAACACATTTTTGGACACTGCATAAAAGCAAGGGTTTAAAGCCTCAACCTGTGATTTATTACTGGTTGGCTGTATAGCTACAAAACATCATTTATCTTATGATTTTATATTTGTGCTAATGGTTTATGACACACAGCGTGTGTGTGTGTGTGTGTGTGTGTGTGTGTGTGTGTGTGTGTGTGTGTGTGTGTGTGTGTGTGTGTGTGTGTGTGTGTGTGTGTGTGTGTGTGTGTGTGTGTGTGTGTGTGTGTGTGTGTGTGTGTGTGTGTGTGTGTGTGTGTGTGGGCACTCTATTCACACTGTTTCAAACATTGCAGATTAGGATTCAAATTCAAAGAAAGAAATGGTAACTGTAGTGAATATGAAATGTAATGTCCGCTCTCGGCTTGTCTCAAGAGTGTTTCTCTTCTCCCTCCCCATGTCATGTGTAGGTGCTGTATCTTGCGGGTCAGGGCAGGTACACCAGAGCTAACTTGGCGTCAAAGAAAGACCGCATTGAAAGCCTGGAGAAGAAACTAGAGGTGAGAGTACACACATGGACACACCACATATCCTTGCTGTCAGACAGAAACCTCATCTCCATATTTTAACTTTAACTATTGAAAAATAGCAGATCTACAAGCTCACAGCGCGCTGCGAGCTTGTAGATCTATTTTTGAAACGTGAAGATTTGTGCAAATCTTTGAATGTATCATTTTCAAAGCAAACCTTTTTAAATCTTTGCTACGGTCACTGGAACAACATATTTTGATATGGGGGGTCCGCGGACAAATTTTGGGGGTTCTTGCCATAAAAAGGTTTGCGAACCACTGATTTAGAAGACATTGAATATATTAAAAGACTTGCACAAACTTGTCATTTGTCATGATGTTTCACTAGTTAAAGCATAAAACAATGGTTAAAGCGGTTAAAATCTTAATGCAACATAAATGCGCTCCAGGTCTAAACATGGTTAAAGTTTTTTATTTTTGGTAAATTAATGCCCTACTTGATCAACAAGCTCACAATGCCTCGCAAAGTGAGGTGTAAAGAATATTTATCTGTGGAACCGAGTCAAACTTTAATGCCTCAACTCCTACATTCCAAGTGCTTGTCAGGGTGGGGGTCCCCAGTTCAAATATGATTATTTTGTGGGGTCACGGCCTGAAAAGTTTGGGAATAAGCCTGCTATTTTTCAAAGTATTTTACTAATCAGACACATGGAATGTTAGGAAAGTGCCCCATCTTCTGACAAAGCATAGGTACTACATGTTCCTGTTTCAGCATTAAATGTTTGTGACACAGTTTTGATTGTTGTCGCAGTGTGTGTGTATTGCATTGTGGGACATTCTTCATACCAGCGTATAATATTTCCTGAACTTGATTATTATTATTATTTTGTCACTGTGGGGTGGAAGCACGTCACTTACACGCTTCACGTCGCGTTTCAAGCTTGTGGACCTGCAACTTTTGATATTTTACGGTGACGCACTTATAGAAAAAAGAAAAGGAAAAAGAAACAACGAATTGAAGCTTTCAGACATTAAAAAGTCTGGCATACTAATTTGTTAACACTTTTCATGCATAAAATGGAGATCTCCGTTTTAGCAATTTTATCCACTTTTGTGCCAGTGTTTTAGTGTTTTTACCGTATTTTTGGAGGACGATCGCGCGATTGCACACTGCCGTGCATGTGCTCCAATTCGTTGCTGAGCTAATTTCTGCACCCTTACTCAAATTCATACAGGCAGGGCCATGTCAGACTGTGGAAACCTAGAACCCGCGGAAAGCGCATTTCTTCTTCTGCATTTAAATGGGACCCGATGGGGAATCGATGTTTTGTTTCCGGGTTATTGCAACCGAGGCTCGATCGAACGGTAGACAACGGAAGTTTTATACCAAAATCATAAAGGTCCATGCTACGGAAAGTGTTAATATGGCTTTTCGCACACAGCCGTGTGTGAGTTGTGGAGTGTGATGGGACTGTCCTAAAACTGTGTGTGTGTGTGTGTGTGTGTGTGTGTGTGTGTGTGTGTGTGTGTGTGTGTGTGTGTGTGTAGGTGAACCGTGGTCACATGACGGCAGAGGCTCGTAGGGCAGCTAAGCTGGAGAAGAAACTCAAGGTCCTCCTGGGAGGTTTTCAGTCCAGAGCGCTGGGCCTTCTGAAGCAGCACAGCGAGCTGTGGGAGCAGGTGGGTACCACACTACTGTACCTGTACTAAAACACTCAAATGTGGCAGCAGCAGATGGGTACCACACTACTCTACCTGTACTAAAACACTCATTGTGGCAGCAGCAGATGGGTACCACACTACTCTACCTGTACTAAAACACTCATTGTGTGGCAGCAGCAGGTGGGTACCACACTACTCTACCTGTACTAAAACACTCATTGTGGCAGCAGCAGATGGGTACCACACTACTCTACCTGTACTAAAACACTCATTGTGTGGCAGCAGCAGATGGGTACCACACTACTCTACCTGTACTAAAACACTCATTGTGGCAGCAGCAGATGGGTACCACACTACTCTACCTGTACTAAAACACTCATTGTGTGGCAGCAGCAGGTGGGTACCACACTACTCTACCTGTACTAAAACACTCATTGTGTGGCAGCAGCAGGTGGGTACCACACTACTCTACCTGTACTAAAACACTCATTGTGGCAGCAGCAGATGGGTACCACACTACTCTACCTGTACTAAAACACTCATTGTGTGGCAGCAGCAGATGGGTACCACACTACTCTACCTGTACTAAAACACTCATTGTGGCAGCAGCAGATGGGTACCACACTACTCTACCTGTACTAAAACACTCATTGTGTGGCAGCAGCAGATGGGTACCACACTACTCTACCTGTACTAAAACACTCATTGTGGCAGCAGCAGATGGGTACCACACTACTCTACCTGTACTAAAACACTCATTGTGTGGCAGCAGCAGATGGGTACCACACTACTCTACCTGTACTAAAACACTCATTGTGGCAGCAGCAGATGGGTACCACACTACTCTACCTGTACTAAAACACTCATTGTGGCAGCAGCAGGTGGGTACCACACTACTCTACCTGTACTAAAACACTCATTGTGTGGCAGCAGCAGATGGGTACCACACTACTCTACCTGTACTAAAACACTCATTGTGGCAGCAGCAGATGGGTACCACACTACTCTACCTGTACTAAAACACTCATTGTGTGGCAGCAGCAGATGGGTACCACACTACTCTACCTGTACTAAAACACTCATTGTGGCAGCAGCAGATGGGTACCACACTACTCTACCTGTACTAAAACACTCATTGTGGCAGCAGCAGGTGGGTACCACACTACTCTACCTGTACTAAAACACTCATTGTGGCAGCAGCAGATGGGTACCACACTACTCTACCTGTACTAAAACACTCATTGTGGCAGCAGCAGGTGGGTACCACACTACTCTACCTGTACTAAAACACTCATTGTGTGGCAGCAGCAGATGGGTACCACACTACTCTACCTGTACTAAAACACTCATTGTGGCAGCAGCAGATGGGTACCACACTACTCTACCTGTACTAAAACACTCATTGTGGCAGCAGCAGGTGGGTACCACACTACTCTACCTGTACTAAAACACTCAAATGTGGCAGCAGGTGGGTACCACACTACTCTACCTGTACTAAAACACTCAAATGTGGCAGCAGGTGGGTACCACACTACTCTACCTGTACTAAAACACTCAAATGTGGCAGCAGGTGGGTACCACACTACTCTACCTGTACTAAAACACTCATTGTGGCAGCAGCAGATGGGTACCACACTACTCTACCTGTACTAAAACACTCATTGTGGCAGCAGCAGATGGGTACCACACTACTCTACCTGTACTAAAACACTCAAATGTGGCAGCAGGTGGGTACCACACTACTGTACCTGTACTAAAACACTCAAATGTGGCAGCAGGTGGGTACCACACTACTCTACCTGTACTAAAACACTCATTGTGGCAGCAGCAGGTGGGTACCACACTACTCTACCTGTACTAAAACACTCAAATGTGGCAGCAGGTGGGTACCACACTATTCTACCTGTACTAAAACACTCAAATGTGGCAGCAGGTGGGTACCACACTACTGTACCTGTACTAAAACACTCATTGTGGCAGCAGCAGATGGGTACCACACTACTCTACCTGTACTAAAACACTCATTGTGGCAGCAGCAGATGGGTACCACACTACTCTACCTGTACTAAAACACTCATTGTGGCAGCAGCAGATGGGTACCACACTACTCTACCTGTACTAAAACACTCATTGTGGCAGCAGCAGGTGGGTACCACACTACTCTACCTGTACTAAAACACTCAAATGTGGCAGCAGGTGGGTACCACACTACTCTACCTGTACTAAAACACTCAAATGTGGCAGCAGGTGGGTACCACACTACTCTACCTGTACTAAAACACTCAAATGTGGCAGCAGGTGGGTACCACACTACTCTACCTGTACTAAAACACTCAAATGTGGCAGCAGGTGGGTAACACACTACTCTACCTGTACTAAACCACTCATTGTGGCAGCAGCAGATGGGTACCACCCTACTACTGTACCTGTACTAAACCACTCATTGTGGCAGCAGCAGATGGGTACCACACTACTGTAGCCCGGAAGCCAGATGAATCTACCATTGCAAAAAAAAAAAAACGTGCCCTCGGCAGATTTGGTCTGCTCACAAGTCGTGAGGAACCAACCAGGGCCCCATTATGCAAATGTAAGGTGGGCTTTATTTAGGAACCAACCATCACCTTCTGTGCTACTCTGATTGGTTGTTAGGTCTGAACAATAAAGTCTATTTCAATCTTTTTGTAACTGCCCCGGGGAAAACAAATAACACTGAGAAGAACCAGACTAATAACCACACAGTGATATTGTCTTGCTACGTGAGGTT
The DNA here is from genome assembly GCF_963921795.1 of Nannobrachium achirus. Lineage (NCBI taxonomy): Eukaryota > Metazoa > Chordata > Actinopteri > Myctophiformes > Myctophidae > Nannobrachium > Nannobrachium achirus. Next base: position 45,933,858 of record NC_137833.1, read on the forward strand.
AACACTACTGTACCTGCACTAAACCACTGGTTCTCAAGGATGAGTTTAAAACACATCAGATACAATGCGAGCATTCCGATCAGAACTGTTTATAACATTGTTATAATGTAATATACCTGCTGTTAGACAGAAAATATACCTGCTGTTATACAGAAGATGGAAGCTTCTCTTTTTGTCTTATTAGGTTGAACAAGCAGCTACTGAACTCCAGACCTTCAGTCAGCTGAAGAAGCAAGAAGATACCGCTATACCCAGGAGAAAGGAGGTAGGACACCTATTATATACATTATTTTATACACAGGAGACAGGCGGTAGGACACATTATATACATTACTTTATACCAGAGCTTCTCAAAGTGGATGCTTTGGCACCCTAAGGTGCCTTGACGCAATTCCAGGGGTGCCTCGGAATACTTTGATAATATTGGAATTGTAATTTGTCTAAGTCACTTCAGTTTAACCACTTAGACCCTCTATACTTAGTAAACCAGACCTGAGTTAAACTGTACTTGGTGTGTTCTTTCTCAGCTTACAGTACACCAAGTCTCTTCACCAAAACTAGCAGATCTACAAGCTCACAACGCATCGCAATATGCTATTTTTGGTGAATGTTCCCCCCAGAATAGGAATGCTGAGGTTTGAGTGGTTAAAAGTTATTTCCAGTCTGTCCTAATGGAAACAAATATTCCCTCCAGTATTCCTCGTGAGATACAGTATCTTTGAGGGAAAGATTTACATATTTACGTACCGTTAATACGACAACAGGTACTATAAAGTCGGGTGGAAACCTCATATTTCCATCCAAAACTGTTAGTTTTTAGGATTCAAATTCAAAAAGTAGCAGATCTACAAGCTTAGCGCCGTGTTTCGAGCTTGCAGATCTGCAACTTTTGATAAGTTTGTGTAACGCGGTGGTATGATCAAATAGGACGTTGATTTATGGGGTAAAAAAAACACAAAGAAAATATTTTTCAGAAAACTTGTTTTATGACTAAATGGAACATACAGCACTTTACACCCACAAGACAAGGGGTTTGACAGGGTGTTTGTGTTTCTCTCTCAGGCCCTGCGTGAGGACGTGGAGAGACAGATGGAGCGCGAGAGAGAGCTACAGCAGAGATACGGAGAGCTTCTGTTGGAAAGAGAGACTCTTGCCGCCACCACCACTACATCAGAGAAACTCTGATGTACACATGGCAAACTACATCCACATTAACATGATGATGATGTACATACGTCAACCACATCCATATTAGTTTCGCACAGACAACTATTCCACAATCTCCGAATGCTTTTTATGGTCTGGAATTTCGAGAGAGGAAGCTGTCATCTGTTCGTCATTTCCGTTCATGAAAGATATACCTTAACACAATGGTTGCCATTTAAAAAATGGTGACTTACTGCTGAACTGCCACGATTTTGTTTTTAAACGTTTCGCAATCGCAATCATGTCTAGTAGATAGTAGGAAGTAAAAAAAAATCTAAAAGAATTTGCAACTCGGGAAACTCGGGCTGTGGCGGCCTCTAACAACGGGAATAACTCGGGATAGGTCAGTCTATGAGTTAAGATATCTTTCCATTTCATTTTTCAATTTCCATTTCTGCTAAGCAGCAAGCTATATGTGCTTAGATGATTTTGATTTATATTCGGAGAATTAGCGCAACTGTAAAGACGAAACTGAAGCGTGGAGTAGGCGTCACATCCGCTTTATCGCTTTCAGAGCGTTTTTTGATCGTTTTCCATTGCTCCAGTCCAGACTGTATGATGGAAGCATTTGAACATTGTGGGAGGCGACATTCTGGCCATGCGAGACTAACTACATCTACATAAACATAGCGCCACTGTCGGGTGGAAACCTATGTCCACAAATAACTTCCCTGAAAATGGAAGAAAAAGGTGATCCAATGTAGTTATTATTTACTCACAAGCTCTTTTCATTGTTCCAATAAATTACTTATAAGAACCCGCAGACAGAATTAATCACTAACCCCTAAAAACTGGGAAAGAATCTGTTGTCTTAGGTTTTTGTGTTGGCTATTCAGAAATGGCAGAAATACAAGCTCACAGCGAGTCACTTTGTGCTGCGCTGCGTGCTTGTACGGCTGCTATTTTTAACATTTTTGAAAACTTGGAATTCTGAGAATTACTGATATAGACGGCATTAAACTACGTTTCTAAGATGGCAAAAATAGTCACGATGTGACAGGTTGTGATTGGCTCTTATTTTTTTTTTTGTATATGTATGACAAAGTGGGCAATAGATTTACAAAAGTCTAAATATATCAGAGTATCAGCGAAAGTCCATTTTAGAAGCCTATGGCAGTGGTTCTTAAAGTGTGGTCCGGGGACATGAATGGGATCCAGGCGGCTCCTCAGTGAAACGATTGATGGTTAGGAACCAAATGGACACTTCCAGGTTTGTAACTCAGATTGTGCAAATGGAACGGGTCTGTTTGGTTCCATTTGCATACTCTTAGAGTTATGGGGTTACTCTGTGGCCTAATGCATACCAAATTGAGGCTCCTTGATGTTAAAAGTTTGAGAACCACTGGGATAAGGCTCTCACACATACAACTGATTGATTAACAAATACACGTTAGGATGTTAAAGCTTGTCAGACCATCCGGCTATTTGGACGTGCGTCAAGTTGCCCCCGCTCTCCAAGGTTGTATTCCTATTCCTTTGCGCTGCTAAAAAACAATCATCTTATATACAGTATATAAGATGCATGAAATCGTCACTGTTGGCTGGAAGATTTGTGTCCAAAAGCGTTACTTTACAGAAAGAAATGTTAAATATATTATGGTTTCCACTGATGCATTTTCAGATGATTTATTAATGACGCTCTTGGTTTGCAACGGCCTTTATTCTGAGTCTTATTCTTGCTTCATTCCCATGTCGAATTGCGCTCCAATGCCGTGCTCTTATATATTCTTTACCAAAGATCATACTGGCACATGACAAATTATGCTTTGTTTGTCCGCGTGTCATTTTGTTTAGAATGTATTAAAAACAGAGAGTGCATTTAAAAAAAAGTCCAACAAACCAACAAAAGAATGCATGCAAAGTCTAACATTACAAGGGAACAACATTGTAATGGTCTGACAAGGGGTGAGCTTTTTGAAGCTGTTCTTGCACTTAGTGCTGCCTCTCCCCGAGGGTGGTCGTCTCGCTCGGTACGACGATTAGGATCCTTTTAGGATTTTTATGATTCAGATTCCTTAATGGTTCCCTTTAACAATTCCCTACAGGGGGTTCCAAATTGACCCTTAAATGTCTTGCTTACCTTACAAATGGACCCATCATTTGTACACTCTCAGAGTTATGGTGGTCCTTGAAATATAAAGGTTTGAGAACTACCGGTATTGTAATAGTACAGTAGATGTGAAGTGCACATAACCAGCTGTGACGGTGTGACCCAAACCGGTTCCCGGAAACACTTCCAAATGTGATGGAACTGATTTCCACTTCCTTAATGCTGGAGGCCTCTGGAACTGGAAGAGTTCAAGCCAAGAACGGAGTTGGCTTTCCTCTGTTCTTGGCTTGGAACTATTATGAATTGTACTGCACAAATGAATAGGAATACAAGTTAGAACTCTTTTTAAAACCTTGGGGTGCCAACTTGACGCACATCTCTCCCTTCCCTCCCATCTCTTTCTCCTCTGTGTACTGATGATGCTATCGTAATGTCATTGGCTGAGTTGTGAGCATGCTCAGTGGAATCTCTTGTGTTTAATGTCTTTAGTGACCAATAAAGCTTTTTTGTTTGTTTTTTTAACAGTAGCCTGGCACTTAATCCTTATGGAGACTTGTGTCGTGTGGATACAAGTGTGTCGACTGACTCTTAAATGTAGTCATCACAGTTCGATATTTCTATGCAGTAGTCTTCAGCAGGGTAGGAAGGCCATCCCATTCGTCTCATATAAACTCTTAGAGACAAAAGGCAGACGACCTCTAAACCAGGGGTGGGCAACTTTGATGATGGCGAGGGCCACTATATTTCCACCTTCACTCCAGAGGGCCACATTGCATATTGCTACTTCCTACTTTGTCATTCTAGATCTACAAGCTCAAAACGCATCGCAGAGTATCTCATAGGCCTACAAAAGAAGCAAAAATAGCAGATCTACAAGCTCAAAGATCTACAAGCTCAAAATGCATTGCGCTGCGATGCGTTTTAAGCTTGTAGATCGGCTATTTTTGCTGCTTTTGAATTGGAATCCTGAATAATTTTTTGTTATTTTTTAATTGGAATCCTGAAATGTAACATTTTGATTTAATTTCAAACACATTTAGTTATATATTCATGTTAACTCTATGAACCTAAATACAAATACCTACTTTGCACATAAAAAAAGACATTTTAATACTACTATACTAGTCATTAAGCTACTAATATAGACTGACGGAATTAAAGCAGGTCATGTTTGGAATTCTAACCGCTGAAATCAATAATATATCAGTATTCCGGTATTAACCTGCGGGCCACATTAAGTGAGGTGGGGGCCGCATGTGGCCCCCGGGCCGCCAGTTGCCCATGTATGCTCTAAACCCACTTGGTGTATTTCCACTATTCTTGAATGTTGTGTCAGCTCTATGTGCAACATTCTAAACTGTGCTGACTGACAGGTTCTGATTGTATTATTGACTATGGTTCTGACTATTAATGATGCAGGGTATATGCACATTTCTAAAGTTACAATTGAATTTTAAGACCTTTTTAATTACTATGGCAAAAGTAACCAACAAACAACAACAAAAAGTCAAACATTGGCAGGTAAATCTTTGGAAAATGGCTGAGCTACATGCGGACATACTAAACGATGGCAAATAGAAACTAGTATGAACAGTGAACACATGAAACCAGTATAAACTTATTTATAGCACCCTTTAAAACAGTTACTTGCTTAAAAGAAAGAATCTAAGTAAATGTAAACCGTTTATAAGATGTGATACAAGCAGGAATCCGTGTTGTTGATGTATTTTCTAATACAAAGCTTAAGGTTATGAATGTTGTAGGCCTATGTGTTATTTTTTAAATTATATGCTTCATTTCAATGTATGAATGCATACATTTTCTCACTGGACTGTGGATAGATGGGCAGTGCAGGCACTATCATTTTGAGTAATAAACAAAAGTTGAAGGATAAATAGTCTGATAATGATGTGCATGTTCACATCAAGTATTAGCCTACTTTACATTACTTAAGACCATTTTTCCATTGTTTTATATTAATATTTTGGACAAAATTGCCAATTTTATATTGAGGTGTCCCTACTGCCCACCTATCCTGTATTCTTACACACCCCTTCTTCCCACTGTTTGTGCAATGTCCCTTTGTTAAATTAACCTTCTCTAGTATCAGCAGTGTATAATCGTTACCAAATCTTTCAACTTGTAGTATGGTTTCCAACTATCTGAAATTTAAAAAAAGGTACACAGAGTCACAAGCCACCCTTTACTTTATTTAAAAGAACAGTAAGGGTCCAGGGACATAACAATATACAATTTCAAACATTAAACCACTTGCATCCATATTCTGGAGAGGGAGGGCATTAGCCAAAAATAGTAGATCTACAATATGTTGTACATGTTGTGAGCATGTAGATCTACTCTTTGGCAAGAGATTTAGTGTGTAGACAAAAGTGGCACAAGTACAGAGAGAACATAGGTCCAGTTTACCAAGTCTAGAGGGTTTAAGTGCTTAACCTGTAGTAGGCTATATGTATGTTCTGTATATATGAGTTGTTTGAACCAAAAATAACAGTCTGAAATTCTGTACATCCATGTGTTTTTATAGATACTATGATATAAACAAGAAAACTATTGAACACAAACCAAAATCCTATTCAAGTGGACACAAAATCCCCCTTTTATCAAGGAATCACGACAAAAAGACAAAGACAGACAAAATGGCCATGTCCAGTATCCTGGGTCGATGGACCTGTCCCTGGAAGGGGTGGCTGTTGTGGTTTTGGCCCAGCCACTTAGTCTCCATTGATGGCCTTCGTCACAGCAGAGTCCTATTTGAGAAATGAAATATAAATCAATTAAAAGAACATCATTGACTTCAATCAGCCACACACACTGTATGATTTGACTGGCAGGCAAGAACCTTTCCTTTAGTGCAGTCCTGTGGAGTGTGTTTCATAAGGCTGGCCAACTGAATAACACCCAGAACTCCTTTCCAATCTGTAACATGGACTAAAGTAGTGCTGAATTTTATCCAGTACAGAAGCCAGGCTTACTCAGTTAGCCAGCTTTGTGGAACAGCCCTGATTGAAGAGGCCAAAACATAAACCAGATATTTGTAATGAAGTATTACATAGCATAAGCATGCATTCATTGTTAATGGTTCTGATTATAGGTGGCCACTGACCACTTCCGAAAACGTCCATTCCCGTTTGGCTAATATAAATGACACATATGAACACAATTTAAATGGATGGACATTACATTTAAATTGTTTTCCTTACTTTGTTTTTTACCCCTTTTTTCTCCCCAATTAAGTCGTTATGCCATTTCATTCCTCCCCTCATTTCTGTGTTCCTGCAGTTGTATCCTATGGACCCACCTGCCAGTGAGGAGACCCCACCAGGACGTCGTCTTCATCCTACACATCCCGCCCAACGCTCCCTGCTGAAAGCAGAACGCATGCAGGCTTTTTGTTTCCTCAGCTGGATTGTGTGTATACTGTGAAACTCCAAATTAATAGTAACAAATATTATCCTAACCTATATCTCCTATTCACTTCTTGCCGGAGCCCCGTGGTGGATGGTCATCTTAACTAGACCCTCATGTTTTCTACACTTAATCTATTCTGAATAGTGGATATGCATCACATTCCGCTGCTCCCCGCTGCTCTGTTGGAGAAGACGACGGCTGTTGACCTGAAATAAGTGCCATTTGGCAATGTCCTTGTGCACACAGGACATGCGTGCCTCCAAGTTGGCACATGCACAGTGCCACGTGTTGTCGGCCGTGTTGTAAGTCACCATAACCCTGCCGAGCCAACTACAATGTTCGCGTTCAGGCTTGTGGATTGACAGACAGATGCGATGTGAGGAGGATCGACCAGATTCGGTCAAAACAGAAAACGGAACCTCTGCTGTCAGTGCTTCTTGTTGCCTTTTTAGGTATGTTGCCTTTTTCTCCTCTCCAAAGAACTGCAGATCAACCATTGTGTCCAGGACCGATGATAGGAGAACTTCCTCTGTTGTGTCCTTGTGTCTGCGCTCGATGTGAAAGCGAAGATTCTTCCGGTGAAGAAATGTTGCGCAGTGCGGGCATTTGATTTTGGATCCTGCAGTGGAATGGGTGGAGGGCTCCGTGGGGCTGGGGGACTGGCCACTGCTGGGCACCTGAGGAACACACAGGAAAGGGGGAGAGAGTGAACATTTATCCTACCAACGGTATTATCTCTACATTTACAGACATTGATAGTTGTTGTTCCTTTTGTGGTCAAGACTTAGAAACAGCTCCCCCATTTATTTTTTTATGTGCAATATCTCCCGTAAGTTTTGGTCCGATTTAGAAGCCCACTTTATTAATCTGGCAAATTTGCTTTATTCGGCGATGACGCGACTCTCCACTAGAGGGGAAAATACAAGGGAAAACAGGATAAAATTGCTTTTTATTAAACAATCCGGGAGCGGCATGTAATTATCGTTGAACGGCATCATTTCTGAGTAAAAGGAGACTTGGGTATTTTTGAAATCTGACGTTTGAAGATCAAACCGTTGCGCTATGAAAACCTCACTGGTCGCGAGGTTGAGGGGGAAACATGACGGTCATGTATATGACTGTCATGTATTCAGGGCTAGGACCCCCACAACCTTTTCAGAGATTCCAAATATATCTCATCATTTGACAGCACAATCATCTGTATGTTTTGGATTCATGTCAATTTGTGTTTTTAGATATTTAACCACTCGAACCATCAATACTTAATAAACTTGACCTTTCACTATGTACTTAGTCTGCTCCTTTTCCCCTCAAACCTCTTGCCGAAAATAGCCGATCAACAAGCTCACAACGCCTCGCAACGCAAGGCACTGTGAGCAGCACAAGGCACTGTGAGCTGCTTGTAGATCTGCTATGTTTGCCTAAGGTACTCAGAATATGGACACTAGGGTTCAAGTAGTTAATATAAAAAAGAAGAAAAAAGTTTCTATCACTCAAGGATTTGGAGGACCCCCTGTAGTAACTCTGAGGACCCCCTAGGGGTCCCGGACCCCCTGTTGAAGAATGAAGACCCTTGCTTTACATTACTTGCGACCATTTTTCAAATATTATCTGTTAATCCATAGTGATAAACGTTTATTTTTTGTGTAACATGTTGGATCAGTGTAGTAGCAAGTAGTAATAGCTAATACGTTTACAATCCTAACTCTACAAGTTAGTACATCAAAACATCAATGTCGTATTGCTTACCATTGTGTCCAGGACTGATGATGGGAGAACTTCCTCTGTTGTGTCCTTGTGTCTGCGCTCGATGTGAACGCGAAGATTTTTCCGGTGAAGAACTGTTGCGCAGTGCCGGCATTTGATTTTTGGATGGGTGGAGGGCTCCGTGAGGCTGGGGGACTGGCCACTGCTGAGCACCTGAACAGGGATGGGGGACTGACCACTGCTATGCACCTGAACAGGGATGGGGGACTGACCACTGCTATGCACCTGAACAGGGATGGGGGACTGACCACTGCTATGCACCTGAACAGGGATGGGGGACTGACCACTGCTATGCACCTGAACAGGGATGGGGGACTGGCCACTGCTGTACACCTGAGCAGGGATGGGGGACTGACCACTGCTATGCACCTGAACAGGGATGGGGGACTGGCCACTGCTGTACACCTGAGAAGGGATGGAGGACTGACCACTGCTGGGCACCTGAGCAGGGATGGAGGACTGACCACTGCTGGGCACCTGAGCAGGGATGGGGGACTGGCCACTGCTGTACACCTGAGCAGGGATGGGGGACTGACCACTGCCGGACGGCTGAGAAGGGCTGGGTAGTTGAACACCGCTTGATGGCTGAGCAGGTCTGGGCAACTTATAGATTTTGGCCACTCTAGCCGAGCTGGGTAGTTGACCACTGCTGACCAGGATTATAGCAGGGGTGAGTAGTTGACCACTGCTGGACCGTATAGCAGGGCTGGGTTGTTGACCCCGGCTGACCAATATTATCTTATTGCTGGGTAGTTGACCACTGCTGGACAGTATAGCAGGGCTGGGTAGCCTACCACTACTGACCAGTGTAGCAGAGCTGGCGGACTGACCCCTTCTGGGTAGTTTAGCAGCGCTGGGTAGTTGACCACTACTGACCAGTACAGCAGTGCTGGGTAGCTGACCCCTGCTGGACGGCCCAGACTGGGTGCAGCGCTGCGTGGGACTCGAGCGCTTTTTGCAAATCATCAGGTGCGTTTTCATGCCGACATGCCTTGAGATGGTCTTCTCACACCAGGGACAGTGGTAATGTCCCGCCTTTCTGCAGTCCAGGTTGCATCTGATGATACGCAGACCTAGAGAGTCCAAACAGAAAAGACAATTTAAGTAAACCCGATCGCAACTAATATCTCGTGGAAGTGTTGGTTGTTTGTGAAGTACTTTGAATAAATGTACTTAAAAGGGGCACAAGGGCCGTTCACACACCAACGATACGCTATAAAAGAGACGCAAAACCTGCTACTCTGTCCAGCTGTGGGTGAGAATGGTGTCAGAGGAACACACAGGAAAGCGGGAACATTTATACTAACGGTATTATCTCTACATTTACAGACATCGATAGTTGTCTTTTTGTGGTCAAGACTTAGAAACGGCTCCCCCATTTATTTGTTTATGTGCAATATCTCCTGTAAATTTTGGTCCGATTTAGATGCCCACTTTATTAATATGGCAAATTTGCTTTATTCTTTTAATCTAAAGGACATACTATGTTATTACAAAAATCTGAATGATAGTGCACTTGAATTTATCCTCCATTTCATTGTTTTATATGCTAACCTTTTTTTTCACAAGCAAAGATTCGACAAAACCCTACCTATTTTCACCCACTTCAAATTGAAAATTTACAACAAAAAAAGACTAAGACACTGTTTTCCCGATCCTTCTGATTATGCTTTTCTTATTTATTTTGTTTTGTCTGTCATTTATGTCCTGTATATCCTTGTCTATTTGTGCTGACTGATTACTTAGTACAAAATAATCTGTCAATAAAAATAAAATAAAAAGAGTGTGAGAGAGACAGATATGTATCTCCATATTCAGTGGCGTAAAAACGACATGAATAGGACGGACACACACACACACACACACACACACACACACACACACACACACACACACACACACACACACACACACACACACACACACACACACACACACACACACACACACACACACACACACACACACACACACACACACACACACACCCCAGTTGCCCAACTCTTTAAACATAGCTCAAACATACCTTCAAAAGTGAGTGCGTGTTTAAGATGGGCATTTATATGCCTCTGCATTCTCGGCTTGAAGGCTAGCTTGAAGTTGGAACAGAATGAGCAGTGGTACAGTGTGCAGCAGCTCGTACATGTTTGAAGTGGTACAGACTGAGTGGCTTTCAAAATAGTATGGTGCATCTGTTTAAACAGAGGACAAAACACAAAACAATTACACTGAATGTTGCCAGTGTAGGTAAACAACTGACCAAGCCAGTTATCTTATTATTACTAGTAATATTTCTACAATTGCTAACCTGTATATCCAGTCATTTTGGGAAATTAACAAAAAGTTGAAAGATACATTTAAGTCATTATAAATGTACATATAGATGTGTCATTATAAATAATAAATGTGTCATAACATAAGTCATTATAAATGTACATATAGATAGATGTGTCATTATAAATAATAAATGTGTCATAAATGTGTTTTGCAAGAATCGGCCTCATGGTGGCGCTAGAAGAGGTTCATGTGAGAATTGATGGGTGGTGATTGTCGATTTATTCAAACACATTTTGCCCTAAAATCACGCTGCGACCTGACAGTCGCTTATCTCCCGATTAGGGAGTCTTACTGGTCTTAGATCAGTGGTTCTCAAACCTTTTTTGTGTCAAGGACCCCCAAATTGCTTCTAGGAGCAGTGTCCAAAAATGTGTTTTGCAAGAACCGGCCTCATGGTGGCGCTAGAAGAGGGTCATGTGAGAATTGTGACGGTGGTAAATGGATAGACATCCATTCACCACAATGCTAGTTCTGACAGACATCCATTCACCACAATGCTAATTCTGACAGACATCCATTTGCCACAATGTTAGTTCTGACAGAAATCCATGCACCACAATGCTAGTTCTTAAAGACATCCATTAGCCACAATGCTAGTTCTGTCAGACAACCATTCAAGTTCAACACAAAGCTAGTTCTTCACTTTCCAAAGTCAATGTTTGCATATGTTACTTAATGTATTGGGGTGTTTATTACATTCATAACATTTTTGTGTCTGTGTCTGTGTGTAAGCGTGGGTGTGTGTGTGTGCTACCTTGAGCTTTTCAGGTTGGGGCATTATAGTGAGCTGGTTTGCATCCACACTGGGGATCTCCCCCTGACAGTTTTTCGAGGCTACCTCACACAACTTCACGTTATGTCCTGCCTGTATGAGTGAGTATGAGTGTTCACACTCTGTAATTGCACACACACACAAACAATATGTTAGTGTCACATTGAGATTGCGTTTTGAGATGGCAGATCAACAAGTTCTCTGTGAGGTTCAAAAGATATTTGTAAATACACCCCTCCAAAATTGAGTGCCATTTTTTTAGAAGCATGTCACCAGACAGGCTTGTAAAATATTATTTATTTTATATCCTGTTAATATTTGACTGAAATTATTGTTGTAATTCTATATATTCATTGTTGTAATGGTTAGGTTTGTACGTACGTATATATGCATTTTATGCACCCTGAATTCTTGTTAATGGGAACCAACCACCAAATTTGGGCGTGAGTCAATTTGAGGATACTCCCTAAGGATTCCCCATTTGTAACATAGTCTGTAAATAATGCAAGCTGCTCTTAGATGCATCTCATACCCTGAAAAATAAATTCAAAACATTGTTAATTCATCAACAAAGACGTGTAATGGATCGTGGCTGGGAGTCTGTGCGTCCTCTTCTTCCTCATCTACTTCTCCTGTGGTCAGCAACTCCTCAGTGTAGGTATGCCTTTTTATATATCCAGTGGAGAACACATAAATATATTGTGGCAAAGGCGCACATACCTGACTCAGTGACCACCTCTGGGTCGACTCCTTTAGGTTGGTCCTCAACTTCATCAACCTCAGACAACATCGTCTTCGCTCTATCTGTGTTCTAAAACCAATGCAACACACACATTACATTGCCAATTAACGATTCTATTTGAAATATTATATAGCTAAAAGCACTATTTAACAATGCAGCACTGTTAAAAGTATATATAGATTATGTGCCCTAGTATCTGAGATTGAACATCTTAAAATGATGCTAAATGTTTTCACAATGGAAGGACACAGTTAGATGATAACAAAGAATAATAGTGTGGAAATACACATAGCTCTGACAGCACCTGGGGAAAAGGCAGTGCAGGCAGTGGTCGGCACATTTTCAAGTGCTTCTCTGCATCGATCCTTCTGATGACTGTATGAGTACAGTAAGGGCAATGGAAATGGCCAACACTTCTGTCCCTGCAGGCCTGATTGCATCTTGTAATGTAGAAATCTATACAGCAACAGAACGACAGAAGAACGAAACATTTGTGTTGATAAATCTCAGTTGCATTCACTCGGTGTTGCTTATTTTATAAACTCAGGCCTCAGGATGGCAAACCTAAAATAGTACAATTTCTCTTGCATTAACTTGTGTCGACATTGCTACAATAAGTATTACCAGTATTGTAAGACACAGTAAAAAAAAAAAGACAAAAGTTGACAGTCTCTTGGACTAAAATCGTGACTATAATTTGTACCAAGGACGTTTCATCAAAGAAGGGGAAATAACTTGTGAACCAGCAGCTGAAAAATTGGTATTGAAATGAAAACAGACCAACTTCGAATTTATTTTTTATTTATTAATATATAGGCCTATATATTTTTTTGTAACTTATTTGGTTTACAACAAAAGAAAGGTATTGTAACTAACCTTCAAATTGGACAGCATTTTTCTTATGCGTCTCCAAGTGACGTAATACCTCACCAACTGACGTTCGAGGCTTGTAGAGGGCTTCAGGGCAAAGGGGGCAGTGGAACAAATCACAGCATAGCGTGCATCGTATTACCTGCGGTGGGGTTGCTTTATAAAAAACACTGCTATGGACCTGCTGGAAGAATACAGGGAAAAAATATGTAATTGTAGGCTACCAAAAGTAGAAGGTATGCCTAATTGTGTAGAGTTAATTCTGGGGATGTCTGCCCCCAAGGAACGACCAAACAAAAATCCAACTCTCATGGATAAATCATATTGGTGTCCAAGAAGATTTAGCCAAACATACCTCTTCAGCCATGGTGCTCTGGGTGGCTCCAGTTCTGCTTGACTGTCTGTATGACCATAAAGAACATCAAGTTACTCAGCTGAATGTTTGCATTACAGTATGTTATTGTTAACACAAAGAACACCCATTTTAAAATTTAAAGGAGATGCCAAATCACTCAAAACTAAGGTTCGGCCTTGGTCAGAGATGGGAAAAGTACTCACATTCTGTACTTAAGAGGTTAAAAAAGAACGCACTTCCAACGTGTATGCATTGTTTAGGTCACATACATGTAGCCAAAGTCCAAAACAGTGTGGCAAATGGATGTCTGTCATAACTAGCATTGTGGTGCATGGATTTCTGTCAGAACTTGCATTGGTGCATGCATTTCTGTCAGAACTAGCATTGTGGCGAATGGATGTCTGTAGAACTAGCATTGTGGTGCATGGATTTATGGCAGGAATAGCATTGTGGCGAATGGAAATGGGACAGAGAAAACAGTGTGGCTAATGGATGTCTGACAGAACTAGCATTGTGGTGCATGGAAATGAGACAGAGAAAACAGTGTGTTGAATGGATTTCTGTCAGAACTAGCTTTGTGTTGAATGGTTGTCTGACAGAACTAGCATTGTGGCGAATGGAAGTCTGTCAGAAATAGCATTGTGGTGCATGGATTTCTGGCAGAAATAGCATTGTGACGAATGGATGTCTGTCAGAACTAGCATTGTGATGCATGGAAATGTGACAGAAAACAGGGTGGTGAATGGATGTCTGACAGAAGTAAAATTGTGGTGAATGGATACGTGACAGACATAACAAATAACAGTGTGGTGAATGGATGTCTGTCAGAAATAGCATTTTGGTGAATGGTAGTCTGTCAGATATAGCATAGTTAGTGGTGCATGGATTTCTGTCAGAAATAGCATTGACAGATCTGACAGAAATAGCACTGTGGTCAATGGATATGTGACAGAGATAGTAGTGTGGTGAATGGATGTCTGATCGAAATAGCATCGTGTTTAATGGATACTTGACAGAGAAAATGATGTGGTGAATGGATACGTGGCAGAGAAAATTATGTGGCGAATGGATGTCTGTCAGAACTAGCATTGTGTTGAAAGTAAGTCAGATAGAAATAGCATTGTGAGAAATGGATTTCTGACATGACAGAGATTATGTAGAAACATCAGAGCTGGTACATCTGACATTTACCCTACAATTAATAAGTCATGTCTTTGTCACTGTAATCTGGGGACCCCCACAATATCATGTTGGGACCCCCACGGGGGGTTCAGACCCACAAGTTGAAAACCACTGTGTGGAGCAGCTTATAAAAAACAATTAACCACAGATGGTGTCACATAACCTAGCTAAAATACAAAATGTGAGCTTGTAGATTGTCTATTTTGTGACAGTGAAATCACATTAAATGTTCAATCCATATGTTACAGTGAAGCAACACAAGGAAGTTTAATATATAATGTAATCATTTAACCTTGCCATCAATGGCATGAATGTCAATTAATAATAATAATAATAAAAATACTTAATTTAACATACTCGTTCATGAACCCTGTTAATTACTGCCAGTGATAAATCAATTTTAATTAAGCAGACTGGCTAAAGTGCTATGTTTGATTCATTCCCCCACACACAATACTTAGGCTGCCTTGAACCAAATAACATTTTCAAAGCAATAGATTTCAAATATATAGCAATAGATAAAAAAAAAAAAAAAAAAAAAAAAAAGGCCTAGCACTAGATTTCAAAGCAATATAATTCTTAATGTTAACATACATCACTATCATGTTCTCATTCGACTGCAATAGTACGGAGGATTGAGGTCAGATTTGAGGTGAATCGTTCACTTTTTCATAAAAGCATGAAATTTGGTACACTTGTACAGTTTGGGCCCCTGAACATTTTCAGATATGGAGCCATCGCAAAAACGCCCCCTGGTGGCCATGGTGGCCATTTTAATTTCCACCATTACCATTGAATGTATTTTTCATCATAACTCCTGAACCGAACAAGATAATACAGAATATGTGACGTCTACACCTATGTTTTGATGGTCAAGGATTCCATTGATATCATGTATAACATCATAACATGTTCAGGTGAATAGTTAATAGTCAATTCAATGATGTTGTGAGGTAGTCCCGTGGTTTTGTCCAATTCTTTTTCACTTTTTTATAAAATTATGAAACTTGGTACACTTGAACAGTTTGGGGCCCTGAACATTTTCAGATATGGAGCCATTGCAAAAACGCCCCCTGGTGGCCATGGCAGCCATTTTAATTTCCGCCATTGCTAATTAATGTATTTTGCATCATAACTCCTGAACCAAGCATGATAATACAGAATATGTGATGTCTACACCTATGTTTTGATGGTCAAGGATTCCATTGATATCATGTCCAGGTGAATAGTTAATTGCCAATTCAGTGATGTTTTAAGGTAGTCCGATATGGTTTTGTCCAATTTATTTTCACTTTTTCATAAAAGTATGAAATTTGGTACACTTGTACAGTTTGGGACACTGAACATTGGCAGATATGGAGCCATCGCAAAATCGCCCACTGGTGGCCATGGTGGCCATTCTAATATCCGCAATGGCGGCTATTTTAATATCCGCCATAACCAAATAATGGGGGCATGGTGGCACAGTCGGTTTGGCAAAAGGGCCTTTCTGTGTGCAGTTAGCATGTTCTCCCTGTCTCTCCTACGGTAGATACCCTCACAAAAACATGCAGTAATCCTGGTATCTATAATGCCTCCCCCTGACCAGCCTGATGGAGGGGAAAAGGAACTGGTTGGAATAACGTGTTCCTCCCATGCGCTACGTCCCCCCTGTCAGCTGAAAAGAAGCGGCCTGTTCACTCCTCATGCACTGAAGGAAGCATGAGCTCAGTTTGGGGCTCTCCCCAGGCGTGGCAGAGGCCAGAGGGAGAGCAGAGCCCAGGATTACAGCTTAGGCAATTGGCACAGGGTGAAAAGATGGGTTGCAAAAATTTTAAAATATAACTAAATAATGTATTTTGCGTCTAATTTCCTAAACCATACATGATAATACAGAATATGTGATGTCTACACCTATGTTGTGTTGGTCAAGTATTCCATTGATAACGTGTACAACATCATAAACTGTTCAGGTGAATGGTTATTTATTAGTCAATTCAGTGATATAGTGAGGATTGCAATGAAATAGATGAGAGAATTAAATTTCAAGCATAATTCATGTCATCCGACATCCTGATTTACTGTTACGATGGTGTCCAAATTAAGTATTTATTTTTGGTTGACTCATCTCAGTGCTTTTTTGTGAAGATCTGTCATCTGCTGAACCCCTTCATGAAGCAAGTACTTTCCTGCCAAACTGCACAAAAAATGCATGTTACCATGAGGGTGCACCTGGTACACACATAGCATAGCCTTTGCTGAGCTGGTTTACTATATTGAGAATGTCTGTGCAAAAGAAGAAATGAAGTCTGCCTTTAGTTTTAAATAAACTATTCTCCTGCTACCTAGATCAACTGAGCCAGGAACAGCAGGGATGTGCAGAGAATGTTAGAGAGGCAGGGGCTGAAATGGCCCTTTTGGTGGAAATATTGAAAATAGCCGACATACCGCTCGGCTATTTTCGGTGCTTGATACCACACTGAACTAATCAAGTCAATAGTGGTGTAACGGCATAGATTTCTACACAGAGAGGGAAATTCTTTCAACATTAAGATGCTGCATTCAAGTTCAGGAGAGTTTGGACAAGACAATCCTCTTGAATGCTGCCTTCAGGTATGGCATGGAAAGAGGGCATTTGCATTTCTCCATAGTAAAAACTGCATTCCTGGTCTGGAGAGGGCACTTTTTACAGACAAACAAAACGGCAGGGGCTCAAGCCCCCTTTGATGGCAGAACACATCTCCTAAGCTGCAACCAAAAGAACTCACCCCTGCCATCTCAGCTCTCCTTCCCCTATTCCCTGATGACTCAAAATCAGTGGCCATGATTCATCATGCAATGAATGGCATCAATCAAGCAGAGGGTACATCCAGGACAAGTACAGTACCTGTTGTGACTTTGGACCTCTGCGGAATTGGCCCCTTTCACATGGAGAAGGGGAAGATCATTTTGTGATTGTCTTAGGAGGACTGCATATTGAGATGGTGGCTCTCAAGATACTGGGGGACAGGCTAGAAGGTAGTGGTTGGATGGAAGCCATGGTCCAAGCGAAAATAGCGAGTTACAGAGTCCTTTCTGAAAGCTTCAACCAAAAGAAAGACTTATTGTGGACACTAATAAGTAACATAACAGTAAATTAGGCCCCAGCTAGCGGGATGGCATGAAATATGCTTGAAATTTCATTCCAAATAATCTCATCTATTTCATGCAATCCTCACTGAATTGACTATTAACTATTCAAATGAATAGTTTATGATGTTGTACACATTTTCAATGGAATCCTTGGCCATCAAAACATAGGTGTAGACATTACCTATTCTGTATTATCATGTTAGGTTCAGGAGTTATGATGCAAAATACATTAATTGGTAATGGTGGAAATTAAAATGGCCCAATTGGCCACCAGGGGGCGTTTTTGCGATGGCTCTATATCTGAAAATGTTCAGGGCCCCAAACTGTACAAGTGTACCAAATTTCACGCTTTTATGAAAAAGTGAAAAATGTTTGGAAAAAACCCCGGGACTACCTCACAACATCACTGAATTGACAATATAAGTATTCACCTGAACAGTTTATGACATTTTACATGATATCAATGAAATCCTTGACCATCAAAACATAGGTGTAGACATCACATATTCTGTATTATCATGCTTGGTTCAGGAGTTATGATGCAAAATACATTAATTAGCAATGGCGGAAATTAAAATGGCTGCCATGGCCACCAAGGGGGCGTTTTTGCAATGGCTCCATATCTGAAAATGTTCAGGGCCCCAAATTGTTCAAGTGTACCAAGTTTCATAATTTTATAAAAAAGTGAAAAAGAATTGGACAAAACCACGGGACTACCTCACATCATTGAATTGACTATTAACTATTCACCTGAACATGTTATGATGTTATACATGATATCAATGGAATCCTTGACCATCAAAACATAGGTGTAGACGTCACATATTCTGTATTATCTTGTTCGGTTCAGGAGTTATGATGAAAAATACATTCAATGGTAATGGTGGAAATTAAAATGGCCACCAGGGGGCGTTTTTGCGATGGCTCCATATCTGAAAATGTTCAGGGGCCCAAACTGTACAAGTGTACCAAATTTCATGCTTTTATGAAAAAGTGAACGATTCACCTCAAATCTGACCTCAATCCTCCGTACTACAAGAAATAATAATGTAATGTAGAATAAAGAATTCAATAAAAGACGCAGACACCGCACAAACACGTATGCGTGAGAGAGGAAGAAATATCCACTAACACTGCTCTCGTACAGAGCCAGCTCCACTGGAGGTAGGAGAGAGGGGGCTGCGGTCTGCAGCAATACCCGCCTCCTCTGTCCTCTCGTATACGTTAGCTAAGTTAAACACTCTACACGTTGAGTGTACAAGTCTACAAGTGCATCAAAACATCAATGTTGTATCGCTTACCTCGGTTATTTTGGTGCAGGCTAAACTGTAATATAAAGACCAAAGCTCACCGTGCTGTTCAGTTTCAAAACCTCCAGGGTGGACTTCCGGGAACTGAGGCTCGCATGTTTGATTTGACTCAAGTTGTTGCCACGACACCTGCTGGCTGAAACTAGCCAGGCCTCTTTAAACTGCACTTGTGGAAAAAAAATGATTTTGTTGTGTCAGCACAATGTTTTCACATTTGATTTGTTGTGGTTATTTTTATTATTATTGCAACAACGTCCAGATGATATCCTTGAGTACAGTATGTTCAAACACACCTGCTGGTATTAAAAAAAAAATGATTCCTGCAATGCAGGACTGGGTTTACTTCATCTGTATCTTGTGTGGAGAAACAATCTACACAAATTCACAATCACTCTCTTCCTTTGCTAAAGCACCTCAACTGAATTCCTTCCATAAAAATTAGAGAACGGTGAAACTTGTTGCCTTCATATTTCTGCTTCAAAGCCACATTTCAAAACCTCACTTTAACATGATTTTGGTATTTTCATATAGACTTATGAAAAGGTTAAGATTGTGTCTATAGCATGTTTTTTAGACAGATGTTAGGCTCATTGTTTGTCTGGTATCAAATTGCTTATATTTTCTCAGACAGATATTTTCTCCACTTGATAGTATCTTCGGTTATTGGAATGAAGAGCCTCCCACAGCTTATTACACACTAAAGGCATTGACCTCATTGAATATCTCAGATTAGACATCGTCATGACAATGACCCCCTGTGAACCTCCACTGATCCACCTCTTCTCCTGAGTGATTGAGTGAACTAAATGCTATAAATGTGCTATAATAAAAGCAGATTAATTGGATTGGGGTGTCACAAATAACCTAGCAGACTTCATGTAGCGATACAGGTCGAGTGGGCACCTCATGATTAAAACATTTGGGAAAATGTTTTGAAATAATTAGACCTATTTGTGGAAATTTGGGTTAAAGTCAGACTCACCTGAGGTGGCGTTTAACCTTGGATGTTGAATGGTTTTCCCCCGTACATGCCAAGCCTCAAGAAATTATTATTCCCTGAATCTGTGGAATACCTCAAGAAATCAGCTGAGGCAGGCAAGCAGAGTCAACATCTTTAAGGATCAGCTGGAAACCCACCTGTTCAACCTAATTAACCTAATTAATTTAATTAGCATCTTATGAGACTGTTTTATTGTATAGAACAATTACATCTTTGTTCCAATGTTAAAGACGCACTGTACTATACAGTTGTCAGTGAACAAATGCCAGAGTGAACCCTGAAATTAACTGCTACACACACACGGCCAGACACATGCACCACCGCTCACTTCAAACTTGGTTTGATTTTTCTTTGCAATGGCAGATTTGTCCGGCTACGCGAAGTTACAACACTACATGCAAACATAGCTTCCAAATGGGCACAAAGACTCCGTCTCATCTGAGTTGACTTGAATTTTAATAGGTTTGATTTGTACATCTGTAACAGTAAAGTGTGCAACAAACCATACAGTTAGCCCCAAAAAGGCCAACTCCAAAGATAGCTTTAGTTCTTTTTTCCATTCGCCGTATACATACATGAAATAAATTCACAATCTACACTTTGAAGTACATGAAGTAGTTTACAGTACAGTCATCATTTTCTCTAAACTGAGACGCAGTCTCAAATTAAGCCACTAGATTACATTATTCTTGTGTTTCCTGCCCAGTTGTGTTTATAATACACGCTTGCGTTCACCAGGAGGTGAACAGCATTTTGTTTTTTAGTATGCTTTACAAAAGGTTCATGCCATGAGTGGTTGAGGTCTTCCAAACAAAAAAACAAAAAAAAATAAAGACAAAAATAAAATTAACAATTCTAGCCGCAATATGGGCTCACCGGCTAACCTCACAAGGCAAGAAAGACGTGTGTAGGATGAGTAAAGCCCAATTTATGCTGCGTAACACGACAACCGAAAATAGCAGACTTACAAGTCCCACAAGAGGCTTGTAGGTCTGCTATTTTCGGCACGCAATGCGCCGTCCAAGGAAGTATGAATCAGGCTTAAAGTCAAGGGCACTGTTTCACAAGGGAAATACAATAGCTTCATGTGAAGCTTGTGCCACCCCCTCCAAGAACTGCACAAAGCTCCTGTTGCCTTCATGTCAAACTAGCACAGAACAGTGAGCGACACGCTTCACTGACACAATAATCTGCTCGACAACTTACAGATGTGAACAAAATGGTTATGTTTCTGGTAGTCCCCATAAATTCCCATGGAAGGTTTCCACCTTTGAATGTGAGCAAAATGTTGTGACCCTATTCAGAGCCTACACCGTTTTGCCATGAACCAAACGGACTGCAGTGCAGGACAACACTCCGAGTCGAATGATGCTCATTGAGCGCAGATGTCGTGCACTTTAAATAGACGATCACAATGCTTCACAGCATGGCCCGTTGAGAGCTTGTAGATCGGCTATTTTCTCCAGAGGACTCCGATCTTTTCAGAACGATTTTAGCGCAGACCAAATCTGACTCGACTGAGCCATCGTGAACTGCAGTTCCGGAGAACACATTGGCCGACATGTAGCCAAAATAAAAATCACCTTCAGATCACAGATTCTTTTTAAACATTGTACATTGCACTAGACAAAAGTAGGTAAAAGCAAATGTGAATAAAACCAATGAATTCACACTTAACATAATGTATTTAAAAGGAGCACTTTACCCATTTCCAATCTTATCTTCATATAATTGGCCCTCACTAATTCTTATTGTAAGACGGCACAATTTCCGTCTACTCACTCTGCGTCTCATTGGTGGGCCATGTCATCTAAGATCACAAACCAGACCACTTTCTTTAAAGAAATCCAGAAAACCTCTGATGTGGTCGTTCAGAAACCAGCCTACCAATGACATCATCGATGGGAATTCCAAGCAAATAGAAACTACGTCCTTTGTCTTCCTGGAAAGCTAGCATGCTGAAATAGAAGCAATTGTTCTTGCATTTAATAATAAATAAACAAACACAAAGTTTGAAATCTTGTTTGAAATGACCACATCTGCATACTGATGATGTCACTGGTGGGAAGGTTTCCGAACTGTCCACAGCCCACCTCTGAGACACAGATCAAATAGAGATGGTACCATTTTGTGATGAGCATTTGTGAGGTCCAATTATACGACAATAAGGCTGAAAATGGGTGGTCCTTTAAGTCCAAAAGGTCCCCATGAAGGCGAACTTTCCACCCTCAAGGTTAATGGCGCCTTCCCTGATCGAGATGAGATCACTGTGACTTAACAAGGAAAAGGGAATAAAACGTGTTCTGAAGAAAACTGAATTAGGTTCTTACACGACTCTTTATCCACCAACGGTCATAAATCATAATCCTTTACTCAATACTGCAGGGTTCTAAAATGATATAGGAAAAAAATGCAATCCCTTTTTTCTAGTATTATGCTCCTAAGAAATTGATTATTTCCAAGATAAATGAAACGGGACAAGTAATTTTTTTTTTCTCTTAAGAACGTATGTTTAAAAAAAAAAGTCCAGCCGTCAAAATCGTTCTTAGTGTCAGATGGCAGACAATTTGAGTTTAGGGTTATGAGCAAGAAGCTCGACAAAGTGGCTTCATACACGCCTTAATTTAACAACGTGTGACATTTCTAAACGCCAACCCCCAGTCACATAAAGTTGTGCAAAAGTCATAGTGAATCTTTCGGTTCAGTGGTTTTTCTTTTTTCCGTCTGTGGACAGCAGCACTTGATTTAAAAACACATTATTGGCGACGCAAGCCCCCGCCTTAAAAAGGCCATGCCCATGAGTGGTGACAGTTGATGGCATGGGGGACAAGGGTACACGATTGAAACACTTTTTTGAAAGCAAGATGTGGAGATATGCCTGACTCATTTCACAGGACAGGACAGTACAGCACATGAGCGTCCGGGAGAGGGGAGGGGGTCGGGTGCAATCAATCAGACCTCAAAACCAAACAAAAAAGAAGAAGAAAAAAACCCTAAATGACACATCGCACGATGGCGCCACATGCCGGAAATAGCCGACCCATAGGCTCACGACGCGAACGCATCCGCGCCGTGGCATGAGCTTGTAGGTCGGCCATTCGCGGGGCGCGGCTGCCGGCGTGTGACAAGAGCATAAATTAGGTGTTAGCGTCCCCTTTTATTTCTTGCTGCGCAGGCGTTTCGACTGCCGCGGGAGGTCTGAACTCTTCCTGGTGCGTTTTAGCGAAAAGCCGCCTTCACCGATGGGCTCTCTGGCTAGAGACGGCGGCGCGGACACAGCCGCCGCCTGCGTCGTGCCGGAAGAAGAAGACGCCAAGCTGGCGGTGGTGGGCGCGGACGTAGAGGGAGGAGCCGGGCCGGGGCGCAAAGGCGGCGGCCCTCCCACGGCGCTGCTGTCCATCAGCTCGCGGAGCTTGTGCTCCAGCTCGGCGAGGCGCGCGTTCTGCTCGCCAATGACCTGCGTCTGCTCCAGCAGCTTCTGCTCCTGGTCCTGCAGCTGCTTCTGCTGCTCCAGCTGCTTGACGCGCACCTCCTGCATCTCCCGCCGCAGCGCCGTCATGGACGCGCCGTTGGCCTTCACCTGCTGCTGCACCTTGGTCATCTCCGAGCGCGACGGCGTGTTCTTGGCCAGCAGGGACATGGTGGTGAGGGAGGTAGACGGACCTGCGACTGAGGGGGTTGGGGGAGGGGGAGGGGGAGGAGGGCGGGAGTGATTCAGATGACCACAAGGAAGAACGAAGTTAAGCCACGGTTGGAATTGTGTCTTTCAGCAATTGAAAGCCTTTTTTTTTTTTACTTTTAACCACTAAATGGGCTCTATGCACGGCAGCCATATTGGGCAAGAAATTGGTATCATCACAACAACTTTGAAGGAATTAAAGAAGCAGCCCAATTTGCCAGTCTGTTCAGCCCCTGGGAAACCCCAATCAACAAAATATATGGGGTGTTACTGTTAAGTGGTTAAACTACTATTACGTTTCTGTCTATAATGACGAGCCCAAAATAAGTACATCAGGGTTAATGTGCTTAACATAAAACCTCCAGTAGGCCTAGAAAGACACTTCACCATTATAGTTATGGCTTTTGTTTTGGTTTAATGTGGATTGATAATTAACTTTAGAATTTCCATAACAAAACCTCTGAAGTCCTGTGGACAACCAAAGACTTGCTTTAACCACTTAACCCTCTAAGGCCCGCATTAAGAAATACTTGAAATAAAAAATTGAAAAAAATCAGATGGTGTTGTAGGAGTCCTATTAAGAGGAAAATGTAATGTTTTTTTCAAAAAAATGTTTTTGTAAGATTTTATAGCCATAAATCAAAAATCATAAATCATGCTCTAATTTACATATGGGGGATATTTTTCAAAATAATAACATATGTACATGTTCTAGACATTCTAATGATCACCAAAAAGAATAGTACAGGCATTTTACTTATGTTTTTTTTAGGTATAGCTTCCATGAAAAAGTGAGATGTTGTTCGTCAAAACTCTGGAATTTCAGCGGGTGTGGCGGGTGTGAATGTCAGCCCCTGTGGGGGGTATTTATATGCAAATATTGTGGCCAATGGCATTGTAATACTAAACAATAGAATCCAATGGTGGTGTTTAGGTGGTAGGGGGAGCTAAAATAAAATGATTTAAACCTTTTTTTGGATAAAATACAAACGTTGTAATATTACAACCGTGGGCCTTAGAGGGTTAAACCCTCTAGCCCACTGTTTCCCAAACAGTGGGTCAGGACCCATTTGTGGGTCACGGATAGACACAGTTAAAAATATACATCTATAATATTTCAAAAGATTAAAAAAAATGTTTAAACAAAGTAATCTCGACATTTCATCAATTAAAGACAGTTCCAAAAATGTTCATTAAAACTAATTTTTAATTGTTTAAGAAGTAGTGAAAATAGCAGATCTACAACCTTGTAGATCTGCTATTTTCACTAGTTCGGGTACCGGGTCAAACCGTCTAATTTCTCTTTTGGGTCTTGAGCTAAAAAGGTTTGGGAACCCCCAGCTCTAGACAAAACTAGCTGATCTGTAAAGAATATAGACGCTTATGCTGGTGTTCAAGAGGTTACAAGGATCCTCCTACCTTTGCCCCTTCTAACCCGGGCCAGTTCGTGTCCATTACCTGGGGCGGATCCGATGAGGCGTCCGGACAGGTCGGCCCCAGGCAGCCTCTTCTTCAGGATGGGCACGATCTTCTCGTCAAAGTACTCCATGGCCATGGACGAGATGTCCCGCAGCTCCTGCAGGACCTCGTGGGCCCGCTGGGGCGCGCGTGTGGAGTTGACGTAGCGCAACACGCGGTAGATCTCGTCGATTACCTTTTGGGACACAGAAGCGGGGTCTAGAATTAATAAATAACAACAGCAGCTTATCACCAGTACAGAGGCTTTTTTTTACCTTGAAAACGCAAGTTCTACACAGGGATTCCAGACTAATATCTACGCAATGGTATTTGTCTGGTCATGCTACATGCCAAGCTAGTTCATAGAAGCATGTCAAAAAATGCTTTTCCAGCAAATCTTTTACAAAATATCAAGATAGATTTGTTGCCAATGGGGACATGTTAAAAGATGTTGTGATAAAGATCACAACGTCATGCAGCGGCTGTTCCACACTGACAGATGTAGCAAGCGAGAAAAACAGACTGAGATGGAGACTGACTGAAAGAGACAGAGACACTGAAAGAGAGACAAAGAGATGAAGAGAGAGACAGAGAGATAAACAAACAGATTTACATAGAGAAAGATGTCGTGGGACCCCAAATACAAACAATTGGCCCATGTTCGGGGGAAGGGTAGCCGGGCCGGGAGGGTGATATGTGTTAGCCTAGCTCAGCTAGAACATCCCAGCCATGTTAAAACAAGGAGGGAATATACGCAGTTACTAGTTAGCTGCATTGTATATAGGCTGGTCCCAGGCTAGATATGTGTCATTGCATGTACTACAGGCTGGGGTGGGGGTCCTTGCTGGCAGGTAAGCTAGCAGGATACAACAGCGGTGACGACACACAGAAGTGTGTGGGGAAGAATTGTCATAAAAGACTTTGGGGAGAAAAGGGGATAGAAAATAAATTGGCTAGTACTCTAAATCAGTGGTTCTCAAAGTGGATCCCGGGGACCCCCAGGGGTCCTTGGGAGGGTTCCAGGGGGTCCCCAGGAAAATGAGTTAATACAGCATCACAATCATTTTAACTACTTTATCCATTTATATGTTGGCTATTCAAAAATAGCAGACCTCACAGCTCACAGCACGACACTTCTTGCCGCGCTGTGAGCTTGTACATCTGCTATTTTGGAAGATTACGATTTTGAATAACCTTTGCATTTCTAACACAATCTTCTCCTCTGGGGGTCCCGGAAACAAACTCCTTTCAGATGGGGGGGAGGGTCTGTGGCCAAATACATATCAATTTAGGGGGTCCTTTGGTTTTGAGAAGCACTGCTCTAAATTGAGATGAATAAATAAAAGTGTTTCTGGCTGACCTTTCCAGGGATGAAGCAGCAGAGGTTGGTGTCCACGTATTTCATGAAGGTCATGTTGAGCAGGGAAAGGCGTGTCTCCACGGCCGCCAGGATGTCCGCATGGCGGGCCAACGAGTGGTTCCTCCGCTCAGACTCTCGCCTAGCAACAGGTGGTGGTTGACAACATTAAGAGGGGGAGGGGATAGGCACATTCATATTGACATGGTCTCTTTACCAGTGTTCATTTGGTCGACTAAAGTTATGACGAAAAATGTTCGTCAAATACCTTTATTTCACTGACGAAAACTAAAGAAATAATAATAAAGAAAATATATATTGAGTATTGAATCAAAGTTTGTCAACCAATTAAACTTTAAATACACTTTATTAGTTATGGGGGTCCTTTCAGAACCACTACTACTAGTACTGTCGCAGTAAATCTGTGTCATACATATTCTGAAGAAAACTTGGAGACTCGACATTTAGTAATTAAATATTATGATCAAAATGAGAACATTATAATGGTAAATGGTGTGTAGAGAATGGAAAATTGAGTTTGCCACAGAGAAGGCCAAGCCTTTGCCACGCACACAGTTGTCCGTGTACAGACATATTGATGACCCCTGGATGTTGGTAGAATCAAAGGAGTCTGACCTGGGCAGCTGTGCTTTGACCTGCCTCTGGCACAGGCTGTGGTATCTCTCCACGCGCAGGAAGCCCTGGTTGAGGATGCGCTGGCAGATAATGTCCATGCGCTTGCACACCTGCAGAACAACACACACACACGCTCAGTCAATGACATGGAGCACTCTGTAACTAGGGCAGTGGTGGAAAAAAAGTCAATACCGCAATGTAGATATACTCTGTTGCAAGTACAAGTCCGGAATTTAAAATGTACTTGAGTACCAAAAGTAGAAAGTACTCATTATGCAGAATGTCCCATTTCAAGTTTTCAAATGTATAACAATCTTTTGAAAATAGCCGATCTTGTAGATCGGCTATTTTTAAATGGCCAAAATGTAGGGCTGAAGTGGTCAATGTATGTTTCGTAATAAAGATCCAAATTTACAAAGTAACTAGAAACTAAAGTTGTCCAATAAATACCTCAACTAATTTGGAGTACAGTACTTGTAAACGTACGTAGTAGTTAGTTACTTCCACCCCTGGGGGTCCTTCTTTTGAGAACCACCGACTAAAGACACGTATTGCAGTATTGTATTGGTGCAAAAAGAATTTGCTAAGAGACTAATGAATAATCATAATATATCATCCATCAATACAGCTAAACCCAACAACAATGTATGTTTACATTATCAGGCCTACAGCACAATACAAGAGCAATACCATAATCTGATGGCATTTACAGTGTTGGTGTTGCTACACGGTCAATTCCTCGAGTCGCAGGTGTAATGTTTAACAGTACAGTAATAAACAACCGATCCTCGTCAGGAGAGGAGGACATTCAAACATGACGGAGCGTAGCTTTTTAAAGCTGTGGTTCCCAAACTAGAGATGTTACCGATCAATCGGCAATGGATCGGATCGGGCCGATCAAAGCGTGATCGGCGATAATCGGTGGTTTAGATCAAAAGGTAAATTCACCGATCCGATCGGATCGGTGCATCCGATCAACCAGCCCCACTTGAGGCCATTTTGGGGTATTGATTTCCACAGTGCTGAAGGAATAATTAGTTACTGCTATGATAATAAATACATAGTAATGCTGGTAAATAACTATAAGGCAAATATATAAATGAATTCATGAGTGAATGAATGAATTAAAGTTAAAACATTAACATTTAGAAAATATAAATAATAACTTGATCGGATCGGTGATTGATCGGTATCGGGTGATCAAACTTTTGTGATCGGTGCTCGCTGATCGGTTCCAAAAAACCTGATCGGACCATCCCTATCCCGAACCTTTTAGCCCGTGACCCAAAAGAGAAATTAGACGTTTGCTTGGGACCCAAACTAATGAAAATTGCAGATCTTCAAGCTCACATCACGCTGTGTTGTGAGCTGGTAGATCGGCTATTTTCACTACTTCTTAAACATTTGTTCTCTAATTTATGTAATGTCTTAGATTTTTCTTTTAATTATTCATGAACTTACTTAGAAAAAAGCACAGCATTCTTTTTTTTTTTTATCGTGAAAATTTGTATTTTTAGCTTGAAATAATAATAATTAAAAATACAATTTAGGAAACAAGAAATTAAGGGACCCATAAAAATGTGTCCACGACCCACACATGGGTCCCGATCCAGTGTTTGGGAAAGTGTTTTAAAGCAGTGTGTTTGCAGGGGGGGGGGGGTATGCGTCCAGGCTAGCAGACTTTGGGGCCCTTGGTAGGGCTGCAGCCAGACAGAAAGACAGGCAGCCAAGCAGCTGGAAGAACTGCTTGCTGACACCCAGACTGAACCGAGCTGGTGTAAATCAGTGGGTCTGGGGACCACCAGTGGTCCTTGAGGGGGTTCCAGGCGGTCCTCAGCTAAATGATGGACAGTTGGTACTTGCTAAGCAAATGGACCCTTCAGGGGATTGCACACGGTACGCGGTCACCGCCTGCTAGTAATTCATTTTCAATGAGAGGCGGGCGGCTATTTCGTCCGCGCAGCGAAGTTTAGAGGCGGCGAGGCGAGCGGGCGCAGTCCCGTGAAAATCCCCGCGAGCGTGCTCGTTTGTGCATGCGTACGCGGGCGGTGAGAGATGGATTGTGTTCATCTTTGTGAAATACCGCGCAGCGTTTACTCAAAGAGCGAGTGTGTTTGTGTATCACCGCGGCGTGTTCCTCGCAGATCCAAGCGGGAGCCCCGGCGGCAACCGCTGTCCGTCTGTAGAGCGCCTTATTATAGATCTTTAACTCTTGAGAGCGTAAAATTAAACTAAATGGACCCATAATTGTACACTCTCAAGAGTAAAATTATTAGACAATGTAGAACATTTTTTGGAACTGAGAGGCTAAATCTCATCAAATGCCAAATGAATAATGGGCCTTGACTGATATGAAAAAGGTTGAAAACCACTGGTGTAAATCACACATACACAGTGGAATTCCATCCACAACCAACAGCCACAGTATCACCACAACACGAAGTGTGTGCATGGTTTTGAAACAGCGTTAGCTACGTTAGCATCGCGTTGTAACTGTGTGTGTGTGTGTGTGTGTGTGTGTGTGTGTGTGTGTGTGTGTGCGCGTGCGTGCGTGCGTGCGGGGTTTGTTTTTGTTCCCTCACACGCACACACCGTGGGAGCAATGCTTGCCGCTTTACGCATATCCGGTCCAGAGCGGATACGGTCTATTGGTGCGTTTTCAGCATAGTCTCGCGTAGCCAGACAACTATTCCACAATCTCTGAATGCTATATAGAGTCTGGAACAGCAGCTCCCGAACGGCGAGTATCGAAAACGGGCATTAACGTTCAAAAGAATATATTTTAAAATGTCATTTCTGCTAAGCAGCAAGCTAAACATGCTTATATGATTTTTATTTATATAATGATAAATATGTGTGATGTGAGACTGAAACGGAAGTGACGTGGGGGCTTCACTTCCGCTTCATCTCGCACTCACCGTTTCTATTTCCGTCTGCCAGACTGTATGCTGGGAGCATTTGACCAAATCGCGGAGGCAACAGTCTGACCACGCGAGACTATTTTCAGCACGTTCCCAGGTAAGACACGTTATAATATAATAATATTAATATCATTATTATGTCTTATTACTGTTTAACGGCCTATTTAGAAACATTGCAGCTTAACTGAAGTAAAAAGCATTCCAACATTGCGAACTAGAGAAACAGACCACAATCAACAGTCTCCCACGTTTGTAACGCGTTGTGTATGTATAATGCGTATGTAGAAGTTACCGGATACAGTCAGTACAATAGGCGGGCTCTAGACCGGATATGAGCACCAAGCAGAGTAAATAGGAACCACCAGGCTATTTTGGCTGCGGTGAAAATAAAGCCCTCGGCTCATAGCATTCATTACCTCGCCGCACGCAAGACGATGTCGCGCGCCGAAAATAGCAGCTGTACACAAGCTTGTATGTTTTGCCGTCTTGCGGACGGAGCTGCAGCCTGAACGCAAGCTTTTTGTGTTTGTGGGGGGTTGTGTGTTTGTGTTGTCCTTTCTCCAGTGTTGCCAGATTTCGAGGGAGACATAAGCGACGAGCTCTATGAAAACAAAGCTCAAAAGAAGCGACTATATACAGGCTACATGGTACCTTTAACCGATATGTAAGCTCACAACCCGTCGCATTTTATAGATCTGCTTAGCTAGCTTCAAAAAAATAATCTTTAAGAAAATGTGGAATGTTTTTGGGGCTCCATAGCATAACATGTTTACAGATGGGGTGGTCTGCACTGCAGACAAATACATATTCATTTGGAGGAAAACAAGGCCCCAACATAAGCAACTACACTTCAGAAACAAGACCCAAAATTAGCACTTTAGAATCAAGGCCCCAACATAAGCAGCTACACTTAGTTTAGAAACAATCCCAAAAATAAGCAACAGTTCAACCCCATATTTACAGGCTCAAATAAGCAACTAATTCTTGTAAATGAGTGAGTCACACTTGCAAATTAATTCCGTTTTATACCATTTGAATTCTTAAAGTGGAAAATGAATTCACTAGGCCCTATATGCCGTCACCAACTTTATGGAGGAACTTTTAGCCAATGAGGAAGCAGCAGAAACTTTATGGGTTAACTTCTAGCCAATGACGAGGCAGCATTCTCAGTGACGTCACCTTTGTGCAGCTAAAAGTTACTCCATAAAGTTGGAACAGAACAATAATGTGTTGCCCTAATTATCATATGCTCCAAAAACTTACTTTTATTATAGGCAACTGGCTGCAACGTTTCGACTTTACGTCTTCATCAGGCAAAAGTTTTTGTCAACTTTTGCCTGATGAAGACGTAAAGTCGAAACGTTGCAGCCAGTTGCCTATAATAAAAGTAAGTTTTTGGAGCATATGAATAGTGTGCGGGCGTTTTTCTCCTTCCATTATCTGATACCTTGATGTCCAGCACCTGGCCTGAATATAGGCTTGAGATGTGCACACAATCTTGTCTATGACTTGCCCTAATTATCAACCACACTAAATACTGCACTTTGAAACAAGAAATTGCACTTTGAAACAAGACCAAAACAAGAAACTACACTTTGAAACAAGGCCAAAACAAGAAATTACACTTTGAAACAATACCAAAACAAGAAACTACACTTTGAAACAAGCCCAAAACAAGAGAACTACACTTTGAAACAATACCAAAACAAGAAACAAGACCAAAACAAGAAACTACACTTTGAAACAAGCCCAAAACAAGAAACTACACTTTGAAACAAGCCCAAAACAAGAAACTACACTTTGAAACAAGACCAAAGCAAGAAACTACACACTTTAAAACAAGCCCCCACAAAACCGCAACCACCAAAATATTTACCGGCGACTCCACAGAAAAACACTAAGCACACGAAGCCTGGGGCTTATAACAAGCGGACGTGGCAACCCGGTGTCTCACCAGGCGCAGCAGGCTGATCTCGTCGTAGGACAGGAAGTTGAGGATGGTCTCCACGGCCACTATGGGCAGCCCCAGCAGCGGGTTGTTCTGGTTCTGCTGAGGTGCGCCGTCCGGCGACGACGCCGAATCGCCGCCGCAGTCCATCAGAGAGCCGCCGGGAGCAGCAGCAACACCACCGGAGGAGGAGACACCTCCGCCAGCTCCGTCCGCTCGCTCTACGACGGCCGCCATCTTGCTTTGCCTTTTTTTTTTTTTTCGTCCAAGGAAGGAGTAGTCGCTAGAGGAAGTGACGTTGAATGGGGGAGGAGGACTTGCAGAAGGTGTGGGGTCAGAGCTAGTGGTGGAAGAAAATGTTCCCTGATTTGATTTGATTTATTTTACTTTTTTAATTGTGCCAATCCCCCCCCCCCCTTTTTTAATGAATTGAGTATAAAAGGACCCCAATGTAAACAAAATATTAGTCTTTCTCGTGATCTAAATCACTGGTTCCCAAACACTGAGTCGGGACCCATTTGTGGGTCGCCGACACACAGAATACAGTATGTCTTGAGATTACCTTTGTAGTACTTACCTACACCTCTCTCTCGCTCTCTCTGTGATGAATACACCATAGATACTTGATGAATTTGAATTGTGTTTTAAAATGCTGATAAAGCAACACACATTAGATTTGAGGGGTCACAAGCTTTCCCCAACCTTATCGTATTAGCCGAAAACCTGAAGTACCGAGGCTACAGTGAAACAATGGTCATAGGATCTTTTATCATTCTATAATGACAAAATATTAGTTATTTTGATGCTGCTAATATGTAGTATAGTCTGTTATTTTGACCCAAATGTAAAAAAATAAACACCCAGAATGTAATAAGTGAATACCTTGCCCAAGATGACATTAATTAAATGTTAGGCCATTATTACATCTTGGGCTTCTTGCGTAAACGTAAAATCTTTACATTGATTAACTAGTTTAATTTACAGTTTTCAGTGTAATACTCTATGAATTCCTTCCACAAATTCTGCTGTATATACACTCACTCCACTCAAATGCAATCAACTAAGTAATAAAAGTAAAAAGCTACCATATTGTTATCACGGTATTGTAACAATTATAATCCAAGAGCAAATACAGACATTTGATGTCCTAGATTTGTTTCAGCCGTTTTATTTTACCCATTCATTGTCCTACACCGGTATCATTTAGCAGATAGTCAGGCTCAACACGCCACGTTTCGAGCTTGCCGATCTGCTACTTTTGTGTGACGTTGTAGTATTATCAAGTAGGGCATTCATTTGCAAATAAAACAAAAAAAAAACAGTAAAGAATATGGAGATAAAGAGGTTTCTGCCCGACAGAAACCAGTTGTTCTTCTTTCCCCTGATGTTTTCCAGTAGAAGTTTTAGCAGAGGTTAAGGTGCAGCCACACAGCAACTGGAAAAGTCGGTGGCTGTAGAGCCGGAACGTGTCCATAATGTTATGACAATTTCTAGGAAATTCTGATTAAATTCAAGACAATGAACTCTTTGTTTATAGGCTAAGAAATACTGAATTCTTAAAAATAAAAAATAAAACATATCTGCTAATACCTAATAATACCTAAGGTAAATATACAGAGGCACACAAGTTACAAAATCAAAGTACTGTACAGTACAAGTAAGCCACACTAACAAAATGTGCTGCAAAGAAGCCAGCTTATGAGAAACAGTGGCTACAGTATAGGCTCGTTTCAACAGAGCCTTTCCACTCAAAATATTTGAGTGCCAGCCAAGCGCACATTTTGTAAGTCAATGTCTGTTTACTTGTGGTGAGTGTAAGTGTTTTATTTGGTCCACATTTATTCCATGTCTGTAGCGTCCAGTTCATTCAGAAACCTCTGACACTTGGTCATGAGGACCTTTATGGCTTCTGTGACGAGGACATCAGGTGGTAGTATGCCGGTAGACTCCACAGTAACTAGAAAGAGAAGGAAATGTTAAACATTAACCCAAAAAACTGGGAAATTGTGAGCTGGGAAATATTCAAGACATTCCTAAACATCTTCCCTCCCTCAAGACCCAAATACAAAATTCAGTCCTCCTGTGTGAAGTTTATTCAAAAGATTGCTAATTTGTGCCTGTGTGATTTTAGAATAGTACAAAGCATGAAACAAGTACAAATGATGCATGATGAATTGAGGACCCCAGGACCAAGTACCGTACCTGGTGGCGATAAGGCTTATGCTAACCCAACCCTGTGGAATGCACTCCCCAATACTCTCAGAGAAGCCTGCACCCTCCAAACCTAAACCCACCTTTTCAATATGGTTTTCCCCAGCTACCTACAGTCTCACATTCCACTGTTTTTATCGAATATCCTTAGCCAACCAGTGTTTTGCTCCCCTAATAATGGACATACAAGGTTTCCACCCGACAACGACGATATACATTTTGATTATTATTATATATTATTATTATTTTGAAAGACGTACAGATGAAGTGGTCTCGCACTCTAGCGAGCTTCACCAGGTTCTTCAGGTCATCGTGGCGGAGCACTTCCCTGCTGCACGTGTCCAGACGGCTGTTGGCCACCTTGGCCACCTGTCGCCCTGGAGACAAACAAACAAACAAACAATGTTTCCGCGTCAGTGTATCGCTTTAGCCACCTGTCGCCCTGGAGATAGAGAAACAAACAAACAATGTTCCACGTCCAGGGGTGTCGCACCAAATTCTGGACCCTGCGTACAAGGATTGACTGCGTTATTTTGTGCTTTAACTATTGAAAAATAGCAGATATACAAGGTCACAGCGCAGCTTGTAGATCTGCTATTTTTGAAAGATCGTGAAAATGTCTGCACGTCTTTGAAGGTTTTTTGAAAAACCCATGTTTCTATGTCAGTGGTGCTCAAACCTTTTCATGTGAAGGACCCCCAAAATGAAATGAAATATTTAGTTCCAGGGACCCCCCAGAAGCAAAATTTGAATTACAAATGTTCGCTTAAAAGATACATATATTCAAAGATTTGCACACATTTTTACGACTTTTCAAAAATAGTAGATCTACAAGCTCCCTAGTAACTCAGTCCCACTCTCTCCCCCCCCTTGTCACGCCGCTGTCCACGTCAATGTACCAAACAGGGTTGGCTTACCCAGAAAACCCTGAGGCCTGTTTCTATGTCGGTGGTTCTTTACGTTTTTCATGTCAAGGACCCCCACAAAATGATATGCATTAGTGCCAGTGATCAAACATGGGATGATTTTTCACGTTTAGAGACAGTTCAGTTTACCTTCAATGTCTTCCAGCTCTATGACCCCTCGAGAGAAGCAGCGTTTCAGTCTCTCCGCCTTTTCTCCGTCCACCATCTCAAGCAGCGTGATCTCTGGGAGCAGTCTGTAGCTGGCTGTGGCCACGGGAGAGAACTTAGCATGGTCTTTACCTGGAAACAGAACAGAAGAAGTGGGGAGGGTCTTCAACGTTTTTTAGCTGAGAGAGAAGAGATGAAGCAGGGACCACCTACTGCGTATCCTATATAAATATTGGCTCACCCAAAAATCCTTTTATCTATCAATTATACACCCCATGAAGGCTTGAATTCATGGAGATTTTTTTTGTTTTTGTTAAACCAATAAATGAATGACCGAGTCAATCGGTCAACAGGAGACTCAGTTGGAGGCTCTTTGAGTCTACTACTTACGTTCTGTGACGTTGGTTATCTCCATACATGGAGTTCTGTATTCATATGTACACTCATACATAGGGACCTACACACAAAGCCATACGTAGGAGCAGTTGGCACCGCTCAACAATTGCAGTCACAGTCCCACGGGAACACAGGATCATCGCAACATGAGCGCATCACTCGCTCCGTTTATTATTTGTTTTCACAGAAATCTCCGCTTGGAAGTTTGCGCTACATGTCTGTGCGTAACTAGACAACCGGTGGTCGTAATCACTCGCAAAAAAAAAAAACAGAACATGACTGGCAGAATGTCTTTTTTAAAATGTAATTCGTCTGGCAGTAGATGAACAAATACACCGCAAAGATGCAAATTTACATTCGCAGAGCCCACAAAAAAAACTAAAACATAAAACCAAATGCAGGCGGACAACAGAGTACATCACATTACACAGGGAAAACAGAGCACAACACAGCACAGAATCTGTCCTATGCAGGAAGGATGTGTCCACTCACCGACGCCCTTCACGCAGTGCATGACCAGGTCCAGCTCCTGCCCCGGGCGGAGCTTTGCCAGCAGGATGTCCCCGTGCACCGGGCCGATGTTGGCGTCCGCAAACACGTCTGCCTGGTTCCCGATGGGCACCCACTTCATGTCCTTAGAATACACTGACACACGCACAGGCATGAACACCATTACATCACCCATTAAGACCTGAGGGCCCATTTTTACGAATGCCTTCTAAATTAGTGGTTCTTAAACTTTTTTGTAATTCAAAGTTATTAAAGATTTCTCAAAAAAAAAAGAAAAAAAATATATATATACAGTATATAGCAGATTTTTGAAAAATAGCAGATAAAGTACAAGCTCACAGCACGGCATGAAGTGACACGCTGTGAGCTTGTAGGTCTGCCATCTTTTGACAGCTCTGTGGTAACAGAGCTTACTCATTTTATTATCTTATTTAGCTACTTCCCCCTATTGATTCAGGATACTCCATGCCACATTTCATACTTGTATCACTATTTATGCAATTGTAGCAACTTCATATTGGCATGTACAGAATTATTAGTGTGGTTCAAGCGGTTAAAATACCTACCCATGTGATTTAGGTATAATTCCTGTGGGTCTGAGGAGTCTTTTGAGGCTCTAGGGTTCCTCGTGCACTTAACCTTTAGTTCAAGTTTAATCGTGTCAATTTCAGAACCTTCCTCCCCTTCAGTTTCTTCTTCACCTGGGGGAAAAAAACAGAATAGTACCTCTCATGACCATGAAACATTCAACACAGTGGTTCTCAACCTTTTCAGGCCAAAACCCCCAAAATAAATGACATTTGAACTGGGGGACCCCCCCACCCTGACCAGCACTTGTAATGTAGGAAGGAGTTGAGGCATTACATCTTGTTTGACTCAATATTGTGAAAATAGACAATCTAAAAGCTCACAACGCCTCGCAACCGAGCTTGTAGATATTTTCAAAATGTCTGCCTCTTTCTCATATTATTTGACAATTTGGCCAATGTTTGACCAGTTCTTATACGAGAACCATTGATTTAACAGACACTCTTACCCAAAGTGACCAGTGGTCAATGTATGCTTGGTGTCGACCTCCAACATCGCACTGTGTTCCGAGTTTTGAGCATTCTAACTGTGTGCGACTGGGTGACAGCATCGTCACAAGATGTTAAAAAAGGAAGCGAATGTAGTCTTGTGCATCTCTGTGGTAAGAGAGCTTACTAGATCGAAAGATCAGTCATTTTATTATATCTGAATAAAACCCCAATGATCTCAGACACAACATAAAAGCAAAGTTTAAATCCTCAATTTGCAATTTCTTCAACTGGTTGACTTGTATGTAGAACAGCAAGAACATAGGCTTACAGAACGGTAACTAAACATTGTAAGTCTACTCTATATGTTGTGCTAAATGTTTAGGAAACGGAGACACTAGTGTGTGGAGGCTCCTTCCATGCTGTTTGGGTTAGGGTCACAAAAATGACAGATTATTTTTTGCTTCATTCCGTGCTTACCAGCATTTCTATATTCAAACAGCCGAGGGTCAGCTTTGATGGGGACCAGGCCCAGTCTGTGAGCCAGGATCTCATCCTGGACGATGGACGTGTTGTTGTAGATGAACACCTTCTCTACAGCCATGGTGGGGACCTGTTCAGTCATAGCACAAAGAGGCCTTCAGCTCAGTGCTCAAAACATGTTTCATTTCAAGGGCCCCTAGTTTGGTATATATGATTTGACCACAGACCCCCATTAACATTCAGGACGCCACCATTCACTTGCGCTTTATTTTGAAGAGCCCCGGAAGCTCCGTGCGTGTGCACGTGGGTGTACACTGACGATCCAGGAAGGAGATCTGTTTGTTTACAAACGGTCGCGAAAACTAAAATCCTAACCGGGGCCGACCATCACGGCATAGTGTCGCCGTGAAGACAAGCTGATCTCGGCCTCCTCGGCGTTATTTGCACCTTATTTCGAGATAAAGCCGTTTTTATGTTTCAGTATAGAATAGGAGTCAATGGATAATGGCCACTCTCGGTTGCTTCTGGCTGCGTTGCGTCATGACGTATGCAGTTTTTTCTTTCACCAGCACCCGTAGCAAGCGTCTGAGATGCGGGTTACCATGGAAACCTTATCTCGTCTGTGAACGTGTTTGGCTACCAAGAGCAGCCAAACTGTTAACATGTTTTTATCTCTCAGACCCCAATCCACACTGAACAATCTGCAGTGTTCATTTCACTCGGAGTGTACAACTAGAACCAAATGGACCCGTGAGGGACCCGTGAGGGTCCATTAGTACACCATCAGAGTTACAGTCAGTAGGTAAATGGCGTGATTATTGTTGAGATTAACTAATTAAAACCAGGAAAGCATCCCTGTCGTTTTAGATTTTTGCTATTAGGGATGGGACGATAAGCGATATTATCGTTTATTATGATGAAAAACACTCACGATAATCGTATCGTGGAGATTTAATTTATCGTGATATCGTCATGCACTGGGATCAATTCAACTTTTATTTGCCGAGCTGCATATCCGTTACCACTTAAACCCTCTACAATTGGTAAAAGGTACTTTTAATATACATACTTGATACAGTCTTTTTTTCACTCTATCAAATGTCTTTGCCTTTTTGGTAAATGTTCCGCCCCAGGATAATAGATTTTGATTATCACGATAATATCGTAAATCGTGATTTCTTTTGTCACAATAATCGTGATATAACATTTTCATATCATCCCATCCCTATTTGCTAGTATAGCAGTATAGCCTATATAGCAACATACGATTTTCAGAAAGCTCGTAGGATTTGGAACAGTGGTTTAGAACAGATATACAAACTCAGCATGGCACGAGCTTGTACATCTGCTATTTATGGAAAAAATTAAGTTTTCTTCTGGCACAAAACATTTTCAGAAGGGTGATGAGGGTGATGGGGGGGAAGCACGTTTGCGCCCAAAATACATATCATTTTGGGGGTCCTTGGCAAAAAAGGTAAAACAAAAAAAGTACATCAAATCATACCTCCGCTAGCAGTATCCTTCGAAAGGCATTGGCTATAGCAGCATCGATCCCAACCATGTCAAACTCCATGGTGTTTTCATCCATGTCCACCATGTCGATTCTGAAATTCTGCAAGGAAGGCCGAAAATATCAGTTAAGATTCAATCGAATATTGAATATTGAAGAGTCAAACCCGGTCATTTTGTGTGCTGATTAATTGATTATGTACAGCAAGAAAATAGGCTTAGTCAGAAATGCAAACAGCGCAGTGATTCAGTTAAAGGATAACACAAAAACGTCCTGGGAGTGGGGACTTGTTTCCATTGTGGTCCTATGTATTCAATTCATCACCAGAGCATTATAAAATATTACACATTAATACATAAACAGTATAAACAATTATAAACAGTTATATACAAAGGAGAAAAAGGAAAACAGCTGTATTGTAAGACACCTCCTTTCGAAGGGAAAAACATCTGGATCCGCATCGGACCAAAAGATTCGGCATCAGTCAGGCTCCAAGGAAGTATTAGTAGTAGTAGCCCACCTGTTGAAATTTCTGCAAAGTCCAAGTGTCATCGTAGCCCGGGTAGTTGCCAGGATAATCAGTAGTATGAACCTGCAAAGGCAAAAATCCAGTGTTCATTTATCAATTTCTAACTCCATTCGGTCCCATTTATACACTCTCAGAGGAAAACAATTAACACTCAAGATTATACAGTGTGAACGCAAAGAAAAAAATATTTATAAGTGACAATGGTTCTTCCATACCAATGGTTCCCAAACTGGGGGTCAGGACTCATGACCCCCACGGTCACGGTGGGGTCCCCCAAATTATTATTATCATTATTTATTTATTATTAGTACTTTTTTCCCCAGATGATTAGCTTAATGTCGCAGTGCGACACAGTGTGAGCTTGTAGATATGCTATTTTCAAACATTTTGAACATTTAATTTTGTTATTTCATTACATTTTGATGCGAACACTTTCATACTTTAACTCAAGTACATTTTGAATTCCAGACTTTTACTTGTAAGAGAGTGTTTCTACATTGCAGTATTGATCATTTTACTTTACAAAAAAATGTAGTACTTTTTCTACCACTGCTCAAATGAAAATATAACAATCGCACAAGTAGGTTAGATGGACAGAGTTAGCGACTCGCGAGCATGCTGATCATTTCATAGCTTGATGGTATCAAAAGTTCAATTAATAAGTGGCAGAAGCTACAGATAACCCCTCATGAGGACGGATAGGATGACATTTTGTTAATAAAGATATAACGTAATTAAACAACGTACATTCTTAACCCCATATTCTTGTAATATCACTCGATTCCGAATCTCATCCACGATGCTCATGGACGCCGCCATTTTGCTTGTGTTTTCATTGACGTCAGAGGATTCTTCTTCTCTCATTATTCGAGCAGCCTATGGACGCCAAAGGCGTGATACTGCCCCCCACTGGCCAATAGAAAACTGAAAGTCAATCCTGTTAGAAAAGAGTTACCATTGTCCTAGTGGTGTCCTGAAGATCCCTGTATAACGCAGAGCATATATCTGGGTTGTTGTAAGGCCAAATATCCTGACTCGACTGGAGTGCTGGAGCTGGAGTGTCTCCAGGTGAGAGCTGGTCTTCTTGGAGATATTGGAGTCAGTGGAGTGACTGCTTGCATCTAAAGGCTGGCAGCCACCCTTTAGGCCTACTAGTCTAGTGCATAGCTTCAAGACATCTCACTGTGATGTCACAATGAGTCAGACTTATCCATATGTGGAGTTTTAGATCAACCATCCCAAATATGGGGTTTGTGATGTCAGACTTTGAGTTTATGTCAATTAACCTCGCCTACCAGGCTTTCTGGGGAAATATTATATGTCTAATACTTGTCCATGTTAAATTGGAGCTCCAATTTTGTCTTCCCAATGTCACTTTTCATTGGGGAAAGCTCTCGCAGAAAATATGAGGTGTATGTGTAATGGAGGTGATCCGAATCTCCCCGCCCGGCTTCGAACCCGGGTCTCCCATGCAAAAGGCCAATATCTTAACCACTAGACCAAGACATCTTTTTGGTCAGGGGGAGATACTAGAATTTTGAGGCTTCAAGGCTGGGGCTGCGACTCTCTCCGTCACACTCACCCCCCTTTGACCTCCTCCTATGGGGAAGCCCGAATCCGGGTCACAGCACCAATGTAACGGAGGTGATCCGAACCTCCCCACCCGGCTTCGTACCTGTGTATGTATGTAACTTGATCTACAAGCTTTGTGAGCTTATAGATCAGCTATTTTTGAGCGGTGCTAACCGCTCCTATAGACCGCTTTTTTACCAAAACCATGATGTCACAAATGATGACATGAGTCCGCTAGACCAATGAAACACTTCGATTCTGTTGATCTGTCCATGATGTCATAGTCACATAGGCACCCGATTGGTTAACTCTGATTTAGAACGCGTTTAGGCCGCCTAAATACGTCATAAAAAATGATTGAGCGGTGCTAACCTTGAATTTCAAAATTGTATTAGATCAGGACAGGACAGGAGTCAGGTCAGGACGTTCTTTGAATTTCTCAATTGTATGAGTCATGTATTATCTATAATACATGAAAACAAACCACACTTTTAGACAGAGCGCTTTAATCACAGGGCCCTGTCTAAAAGTGTGGTTTGTTTTCATGTATTATAGAGATATCCAGCTCAAGACAATTTTGAAATTCAAAGAATATAAATAAACAGCTTATGATTATCATGTAGATCGAAGTACGAGCTTTACCACGCCTAACCAACCCCATATCCTGGACACTTCATGGGAGCGAAAATACAGTAGAACCTCCTTCTCCTCTTTGGATCTGCAACTACTGTTGAATTTTGTACAATCGGTCTCTCATCTTGCCGGCCTTCTGGCTAAACTGGGACAGTGATCATGAAGGTGATACCTATAATAATGTCATGTTTGGCAGATCCTTGCGGATGTCAGCACTGAGTGACAGAGAATGTTTGCAAGATGTCTAGAATGTCTAGAACCACTCCACAGCAGATGTGGGGAAAGTCTCGACCAAACAAGTCCAGTATTTGTCTGCAACTCTACAGATCCTTTTGTCATTGTCAAGTAAAGAAATAGAAACTGTGCATGACATTCCAGCTGCTCTTCATGCTCTTTGGTCTTGGGCTTCTCAGCCATCACTTTGCAAGAAGACATCAAATATCGTCCCAACAGAAATAACACTCTGCCACATGCCAGACTTGTCTTTTCGAATGACTTTGTCTTCAAAGTATCTGAACATGACCTTTCAGGGTCATTAGAATGCACTATCCTCATGTATTCTAATCTTTAGGTATGTAGACATGGCAAAGTCCAGCTTATGGTCCTTATGGTCCATGCGGCGGATCTCAGACATGTTCCTCATTTGCTGCTGGACCAGCAAGGCCTCAAACACCACCAGCATGAAGAGTGTGAACACACTGTAGTACCAGTACTCATCCAGACACCACAGCCCCACACAGAACACCTGGAACACAAAGAAGGGGGCGGTGGCTCTCTCCCTGAAGAGCTCCAGGAAATCAGGCACCATCATCTCAGCGCGGTTGGTGCCGTATCGCTTCTCTGCCGCTCTCAGGTTTGTCTCCTCCTGGTAGCCACGCCACACCTGGAAGTGGCTCATTGGGTGGCTGATGGGGAACGCCACCGGGAGGAAACATTTCTTCTCCTCTCGGTCAAAGACCGTCCCTGGTCCCTGGTCCCTCTGGAGAGCCACGAGCTCAGCAGAACCGTTATTTGGCGTATGTACCAACTTTGCCAGGGTGGCCTTTTGTGGGTCAGGTTCCTTGGAGCAGGTGAGCCAGCAGTGCACGTGCACGGACCAATAGCCCCCCCTCAAAAGCTCCTAGTTAGATCTCGGGAACTAGCTGACAGTCCTCCGCCAGGCAGGCCACGCACCGTCTATCCCATCCCCTGCCTTCTGGTCTCTTTCTGGCAGAGACTTTGCCCGAGGCTCCTCTTGCTGGCTAACTGGCTGTTAGCAGTGCACTAAATTTCAAACCGATACTGGTTTAAAGATGAAGTGCCATGATTTCACTCCCCCTAAAATACGATCATCAGGTATTATACTAGTACAAAACTATGGCACCACCTCTTTAACAACACTGTCTTCTGACCCTAACCCTAACCTTAACCCTATTATGGAGACTTCCTAATTGTTGGAAGTCTGATCATGTTTCCTATCATCTATTGTGATGTAGAAATGACATCATGTATTGAATGGAATGACATCATGATTGAATGGAATTGGTTTATATTGATGATGTATATTGTGAATATTAATTATTAACCTAGTGATTGTGAATGCTAGCTTGACGATGCTGATAAATGCTGACTTGGCGATTGTGAATACTAAACTGCTCATGTTGAATTCGGCTAATTCATGGTTAGAACAGCTATTGATTGATCACGGCCATTTGATTGAAGACACACAAAGCATATATGATTGCCAGACCCATGAAATGGGTAGGCCTACATAAGCAAATGTCTGTCGGTCCGGGTTTTCTATATAAAGGGTATATATGATGATGACATGATGATGACATGCCTACAAAAGGCATGATGTCATAAATGATGATGACAGACAGGGGGTCTGGCACAACCAGGTTGACCTGGTCTAGTTATTTAAAGAAAAACAAGGCTTGAAAATTGTCCACAATGTATCTCCCTAAATATATTTGCACCGCTCACTTCGCACGGGTGCGATTTTTAAATAGTTGAGCTATAAAATAGGGCATAATGTATGTTTTGTAGGCTAATAATAATAATATAAACCAAATAAACAGACAAGTGTAACTAACGAGTGTTTATGAACGTACTATATATAGTTATATTTAAAGCTGACACATCAGGATATGAATGTAGGAATGCAGATTGCAGAAGTAGTGTACACACAGTGAGTTGTGTGACATAGAGAGCAGCATATTATTATTATTAAAGTGACTTCATCTCCTCAGCATCACAAGCATGGCCAGACATGCACTGTTGTCTGCAGGTACCAAGGCGTGGGGTTCTCTGTGCTGTGCCAGGTCAGAACTAAGACTGGACCTGACTCTGGGCTGCGGACAGACCTTCCGTTGGAGGGAGACAGCAGACGGCCACTGGACCGGGGTGATGGGGGGACGGGTGTGGACCCTGACCCAGACGGAGGACACCCTGTGGTACCACACCTATCAGAACCAACACACACAGGAAGAGGAAGAGGAGGGGGCTGGCAGGAAGAGGAGGGCCACAGAGTCACGCCGGGAGCCAATCAAGTCCGAGAAGACGTTAAGAAGAGTGAAGGAGGAGGATGGAGAGGCAGCAGATGTCCCCGTCCTGGAGGAAGAAGCCATGCTGAGAGATTACTTCCAGCTGGACGTGAATCTGGAGGATCTGTACAGGGAGTGGGGAGCGGCAGACCCCCACTTCAAGCGTATAGCAGACATTTTCACTGGTGTGCGAATGCTGCG
This sequence comes from Nannobrachium achirus, assembly GCF_963921795.1. Taxonomy (NCBI): domain Eukaryota; kingdom Metazoa; phylum Chordata; class Actinopteri; order Myctophiformes; family Myctophidae; genus Nannobrachium; species Nannobrachium achirus. The sequence continues at coordinate 45,978,647 of NC_137833.1, forward strand.
CCAGGAGCCCACAGAGTGCCTCTTTTCCTTCATCTGCACGTCCAACAACCACATCTCTCGTATCCAGGGCATGGTGGAGAGGCTGTGCCAGGCCCTGGGCGCTCCACTGGCCACGCTGGACCAAAGCAGCTACTACCGCTTCCCCTCCCTGGAGGCACTGTCAGACAGCAGTGTGGAGGCGTGTCTGAGGGATCTGGGCTTTGGCTACAGGGCTCGCTTCCTGCAGCAGAGCGCTCAGAAGATCCTGGAGCTCCACGGAGCTCAGTGGCTCCAGAACCTACGTGAGGTCCCGTATCTGCAGGCCCGTGATGCTCTACGCACCCTACCTGGTGTGGGCATCAAGGTGGCAGACTGTGTGTGTCTGATGTCCTTAGACAAGGCGGACGCCGTGCCCGTGGACACGCACGTCTGGCAGATCGCCAGGCGAGACTACAGCTGTGCTGCTGGCAGCGGACAGAAGAGTCTCACCGACAGAGTTCACAGAGAGATCGGCGATTTCTTCAGACAGCTATGGGGTCCTTACGCTGGTTGGGCGCACTCGGTGTTGTTCTGCGCAGACCTCAAAAAGTTCCAGAAGATGAAAGAAACGGCGTCTGTGAAGCAGGAGGAGGAAGCAGGGAAGAAGAACATTAAGAAAGACCAGAACAGAAGTGTGAAGCGTCCTGGAAGCTCATTAACACGTCACAGATGGATTGCTGACCGTCATTGTGGGGAAATAACGGAATTTATGTTATTTCCCCACGATACAGGGAAACAGAAAACACCCTAGTATAGAGCCCAGAGGGACTCTTTCTTCTCCATTTTCTCTTCCACAACAGAATCAGACACTGCCCCGGAAGGAGGCCCTACCAGCCGGGGCTGTTACTGTGTCACCTGCGGGTATGGAGGCTAACTCGATTCCCTTGAATTGCCGCCGAGGACAGCCAGGAGGTAAGCGGCCACGTACCACAACTTTGCGACACACCAAACATGTTGGTGCTCGACGTTGCACGCCAAATTCCTTCCTGTTCATTTTTTGACGCCGTCCGACACCGGCACAATGTCGGCAGTGGAGCACCCTTCATCTAACTCTAAATTAGGGAAACCTATGTCCGTCTGTCTGTCTGTCTGTGAGTCCTCGCTTACGTCATCCAATGGGAAAACCCTTGAAAAAAACACGGGGTGAAGTCATCCAATGGGAAACACCCTTGATGGGCATAAACAGGCATGCATGTGTATGATAAGCTTGAGGATTGATGGATTGATGCGCTTCACATGACACTTTATGATTTGTCAGGTTTCACATCACTATGAAAGAGGCGCAGGCCTCTAGTTAATTAAGAAAAGGGAACGTTCCCGGAGGGGGGGGGGGGGGGGGGTAATGTGTCCTTAGCCCTTAGGATGTCGCTTAGTTGGCTTTATAGCACCACCTCCTGTAGGTTGGAAGATTCCTGCAACAGTAGTGTGTTAGAAGCTCCTCAACCTAGAAATGAAAAGTGATATTGTTTTTGTTTCTGTGTGTCGGATTGCACCGTCTGGTTTAAGAGTTAGTCCCGTGCATTAACATCACGGTTAGTTTTGTGTGACGTTGTGATCGGCTGAGAGGCATTGTCAATGTCTCCAAATATAGAAATATAAAATTCAGAGCCTTAGGCCTATTTACGTCACCTGTATGACATCAAAACGCGTCACTTCACGCCACTTCGAGCTTGTGGATCTGCTACTTTTGTGTGATGCTGACTGTGGTATGATCAAGCAGGGCATTCATTTCCAAAAAAACAGATAAGACAGCGATATAGCCTACTAGTGCAGTTTCCCCATTGTCTGCGCCACAGCGTGGTGCCTCACTTGTCATTCAAACATGTATTTCAAGCATTCGTGGCCTTCAGTGATTCCCAGGTATGCACCCAGAGACACTAACAAAGTGGAGGACAAATATGCCCCTCCACCAATTAATCCTTTAGCGATTAATCCCAGACTGGTTAAATATGTCACTTTACACCAAGACCTTCTTTTTTCCTCTTTAATCCTTTCCTCCTCTTCTTTCTTCCGTCTAACGTCCTCCTCCTCCCTCCTCGTCCTCTCATCCTGAAGCTTCTGCTGCGCTTCCCGGTACATGTCATTGGTGTAGTGCCTTCCTCCGTTGTACTCCACCATTCCCTCTATCTTCTCCAGCAAGTCCTCGACTTGGCTGTGGGGCGCGGCCGCCAGGCCGTTGACGAGCGAATGGTACCTCCCCCCGCACGAGTGGATCAGTCTCCTCAGCTCTTCGCTCTCCCTCAGGTAGTCCTCCAGCGACTTGTGCCGCAGCAGGTCCGCGTGCGTGAACAGAACCACGGTGTACATGGAGGCGTCGGCGCCAAAGTTGTCCTGGATCCACCTGACGGTATTCCTCTCCTCCTCGGTGAATCTCGCCTTCAGGCTGATCACCAGCAGGAAGGCGTGGGGTCCCGGCACGGAGAGCGCGACGCACTCCTCGATCCTTCTCTTTAGCTCCTCTTGGGTCATGTTGGTGTCATAGAGGCCCGGCGTGTCGACGACCTCGATCGTCCTTCCGCCCGCCGTTACCTCCTCTTCCTTCTGGCAACGCGCCGTCACCGACTCTGGTGAAACGTCCTCTTTGAATACGTTCCTCCCCAGGATGGTGTTTCCAGAGGCACTCTTTCCCACTCCGGTCTTTCCTATCAGAATGAGTATGAGCTCTTTGGGGTGTGTAGAATCTCTGCCTTGTGTCTGGACTTCAGCAGTGAAGATGTGACTACATAACGTGGCCAGCACGAGCAGCCTAAAGAGTGAGAGCCAACCGTTCCTGTGTTGCGTGTGACAGTCGGTGCTCTGCCACCGCGACTGGCTGAGAGTGAGAAACATTGTCAATGTCTTGAAATATAGAAATACAAAATGAAGAGCACACCTTATTTACTTGCACCTGTCTCCCAGCAGCGACGTCATGTCAGTCATTTCCATTTGTGGGCATAAAAAAACGAGATTGACGGAATGTATACATACAGTATAGTGCCAGTGGTGTATAACTTTTTTCATTTAGTGCCAGTGGTGTATAACATTTTTCATTTATTTTTATTGTATTACATTTCTTCCATTTTCCCCCCAAAATATTAAAAATAATAAAAAAAAAGGTTATCGGAAAAAACACGGCCAGCTCACGTAATAGGAGGACAGTATGAGTCATCCGAAAAAAGACAAGTGTTTTTGATGAATCTATCATGGTTCAAATGGAGTTTGAAGTTACAATGGGTTTGTATAGGAAGGGGCCCCATGGGCGGGAGTGTCTGATAAAACGAATATCAAATATCTATCTAATATTGAATCAAGCAAATTAAAATCTGTCTGGGATGTTCACAAAAGCCTGATTAGACGAAAAATGACCAAAAGCTTTTTTTGAAAGGGAAATATCCCTTTACCCTGAAATGGGTCATAATATTGAGGCATTTTTGACTGCAAGCTGCCTTTAATTCTGGGTTTGGTCATCAACTTGATTCAATGATTCAGCTAAATTCACAGTTGGATGAATTCCTACTGTCAGATGTGCAAATCGGTGTTATTAATAATTATGTCAATGGTTTGTGTTGTGTGATGTCAGACCAGAGCTCTGATCGACCTGAATAAGATGTGACGCTGTTTTTAAACGTCACATTTAGTTTGGCTACGACCAAGAGAAATTCTTTGCTTGCATACACTGTGTACTGTGAGTCAGAGAGACAGCGATATATAGAGACACAGAGGGGGAGAAATAGATTGACAGAGTATATATTAGTCTTTCCACCCTGCAAGAGACAAAGAAACCCTTCCAATTTACCGGTACTGTCCAAGTGGCAGCAGCAACGGTGTCCATAAACCAGTCTTCCAACACACAGGTCTCCTGTTCCATACGTGTCCATACGCCGTCACGTCTCGCGCCACCCTCCATGAAAACATGAAGAGGAGCCACAACAACCTCTACTGTCAAATGATGAGCAATGGACAGCTGACCTCATCTTCCTGTCAGACAATCACCAGCTGTGTAACCAGCCAGCAACAAGGAGAGACAGACCAACCAAGATCTTGCAAGGACTTCAACTCAGCCAGGAGAAGTAAAAAAAAATGTGATGGCTTACAAACGAAAGAACACCTCATATGTGATAAGAGTTTCATTCATGTATCGACACAGCATGTCCACACTGGAGAAAAACCTTTCAAGTGTAAACAGTGTGACAAGAATTTCAGTGCGCTATTTACCCTGAAGACACACCAGCGTATCCACACTGGAGAAAAGCCCTTTGTGTGTAAACAGTGTGACAGGAGTTTCAGTCAGCTAGGTACCTTGAAGAAACACCAGCGTATCCACACTGGAGAAAAACCCTTTGTGTGTAAACAGTGTGACAAGGGTTTCAGTCAGCTAGATAACCTGAAGACACACCAGCGTGTCCACAATGGAGAAAAACCCTATGTGTGTAAACAGTGTGACAAGGGTTTCAGTCAGATAGGGAATCTGAAGAATCACCAGCGTATCCACACTGGAGAAAAACCCTTTGTGTGTAAACAGTGTGACAAGGGTTTCAGTGAGTTAGGGACTCTGAAGAAGCACCAGCGTATTCACACTGGAGAAAAACCCTATGTGTGTAAACAGTGTGACAAGGGTTTCAGTCAGATAGGGGCTCTGAAGACACACCAGCGTGTCCACACTGGAGAACAACCCTTTGTGTGTAAACAGTGTGACAAGAATTTCAGTGACTTACAGACTCTGAAGAATCACCAGCGTATCCACACTGGAGAACAACCCTTCATCTGTAAACATTGTGACAAGAGTTTCAGTAAGCTAGCTAACCTGAAGACACACCAGCGTGACAAGAGTTTCAGTGTGTTGAGTAACCTGAAGACACACCAGCGGCGTATCCATACTGGGGAAAAACCCTTTGTGTGCAGTGCTACAAGTCTTTCAGTGAGTTAGGGACTCAGAAGAAACATAAGCGTATCCACATGAGAAAAACCCTTCGTCTATAACAAAAAATAAAAAAACATTGCATGGATGCACCTGGGACGTATCCTCAGTGATGTAGCTAGCCCAAGCTCATCAGGGTTTCGGGTCTCACAACATCATACCCCTCACTTGGGTGACCCAGCTGGGGTTGATCAAGTCCCGACTTACATCCCAGTAGCTACCCACGATAAGTCCCATTAGGGAAAGACGGGACCATTCACACCACCGCTCCGGAACTACTCTGCAGTAGATCTGATATTTTTTTTAAATCTTGACAATTTGTCTTGGAATATATTGACCCGATTAGCATATATTGAATTATGTTTGTTGGAGCTTATCTGACTCTTTACAAGGTGAATTGCTCGCCAGTGACAGCTAGGTCAAGCTGCTCCAAGCCTGAGCAGAACAGACAGGAAATGAAGGGAATACACTGAGACCTGAGGTGAGAGCACACGAAACGCACACCGCAACCTCTAACATGGGAGCTGCTGTCTACAGGGTTTCCTGCCAGAAAAAGGCTTGGCCAGTATAGTTTGTTTTGCATGTTTAGGAGGAATTTTGCATAATTTTCACCACTCATGGCCGGGTGCTACAGATTTTAGGCCGGGTGGCCCGCCTGGCCAATAAAGCGCTGCAGGAAACCCTGGTCTACACCGGAGGGGCTGTTCCTCAACTCCGGACACCAAAGTGAGATTTGGTGCTGTGTCGCCCAAACTAGTGAAAATATAGCAGATCTGCTGTTTTCACAAAAAAAAAAAAAATGTTATCTACTAAATAAAAAATCGCACCCGTGCGAAGTGAGCGGTGCAAATATATTTAGGGAGATACATTGTGGACAATTTTCAAGCCTTGTTTTTCTTTAAATAATCTATAATAATAATAATAATGCTTTGTGTGTCTTCAATCAAATGGCCGTGATCGATCAATAACTGTTCTAACCATGAAATAGCCCGAATTCAACATGAGCAGTTTAGTATTCACAATCTGAAATCTGAACCTGAAATCGCACCCGTGCGAAGTGAGCGGTGCAGAAATATTTAGGGAGTACCAGTAAGACTCCCTAATCGGGAGATGGTCGCTTATCTCCACAAATAGGGCAAAAATGGGTTTTTCCAAAATCTTCCTGATCCATGTTGATGTAGACATGCTGTGTAGTGATTTCCGTGATTTTAGGGCAAAATCTGTAGGAGCAGTGTCCAAAAATGTGTTTTTTAAAAATCGGCCTGAAGGTGGCGCTATATGGGACAGATTCATGTTGATGGGATGAGTGTAGACATACTGTGTAGCGATTTGCGTGATTTTAGGGCAAAAACTGTAGGAGCAGTGTCCAAAAATGTGTTTTAAAAATCGGCCTGCAGGTGGCGCTAGAAGGGGGCCATGTGAGAAATGAGGGGTGGGGTCTCCGCGTTGCCTTGGCGGACGAATAGGTACCGGCCCCGGCTCTCCCGGACGCTCCTAGCCCGAGTTACGGCATTTTATGTGAGCTGCAGTGGAGGGGGTCCTCCACTGGGGGCGCCACCACTTTTGCATCCGTTCTGGAGCACCAGGAGTGGGTGGTCCCCAGGAATTCCCTGTGAGCAGCCCCGTTGGGGTGGTCATTTGGTCATTTTTGCACATGTGGTCATTTTTTACACCTGGGGGTCCCCCAGGGACCTGGAGGTCCCTGGAGCTCCAGGGGTCCTTGGAGGTTGTAGTTTGCCAGGTAAGGAGTGTGTGCAAAATGTGGCATGGATGGGGGCAACGGTTGTGGAGATATGAGCAGGGCAAAAGTGTGACGTGTGACGTGTCACTCACGGAGGGACATTTCTTTACACCTGGGGGTCCCCCAGGGACCTGGGGGTCCCTGGAGCTCTGGGGGTCCTTGGAGGTTGTAGTTTGGCAGGTAAGGAGTGTGTGTGCAACATTTGGCATGGATGGGGGCAACGGTTGTGGAGATATGAGCAGGGCAAAAGTGTGACTCACTCACTGACTCACTGACTCACAGACGGACAGCCGGTGGAGGTTTTGGTAGTAAATGCGACCTACGGTCGCAATGATATACTGTGAACTTTGATTTCAAGCCTTTTCTTCGCAATGTACCTACATAGCTTACTTACAGTCACAATGTGATGTGTTCATGTAGCATACGGAAATGTGTAGCCTACATGTAGGCTACAGTACATCTAATTTGCCGAAATCAAGGCTTCAAAACTGAACTCCACAAAGCAATGGATGACGTCATGGGTAGATCTGTCAGCGTAACGGATATAAAAGCAGCAGTCAAACCAACACAGGTAATTTCTCCAAAAGCGGATCATAATTGTCTGGTATCGCACGAGCAGCGAGCACCACATAAAGGCTGAAATGGCCGCCACCATGATTGACACGGAAGGAGCCCCAGCGCCAAAGGTCGTCCCACCAAAGGTCATCCCCTTCTTCCCGACATTTCAAAGTTATTTGGCAATGGGAGATCAGTTGTACCAAAAGGGGCACTATATCAAAGCTATAGAAAGCTATTCCATGGGATTAATGCTCAAGGTGGAAGACAAGGACTGCCTCGCTGAGCGATCTAAATGTTTCCTGAAGATGGGGGATCCAGAAAATGCTTTAAGGGACACTGAGGCATCTCTTAAACATGACAAGACATTTTACAAGGGATTGTACTGTAAGGCAGAGGCACTGTGCACCATGGGGGATTTTGAATCTGCACTGGCTGTTTACCATAGGGGACGGAAGCTGCGTCCAAATGTGGCCGACTTCAGACTCGGCATCCAGAAGGCAGAGGAAACTTTGGAAAGGACTGTGCGGGGGAAACCTACCGGTGTTATTCATCACCTGAAGAAAGACAAAGAATACCTGGAGAAGTGGGACCTAAGGACCTAAGGAGAGACCCACCTGAGGAAGAGGACCTAAGGAGAGACCCACCTGTACAGAGGACCTAAGGAGAGACCCAACTGTTGATGGTGCCTGATTTCCTTGAGCTCTTCAGGGAGAGAGCCACCGCCCCCTTCTTTGTGTTCCAGGTGTTCTGTGTGGGGCTGTGTCTGGATGAGTACTGGTACTATAAGGACCATAAGCTGGACTTTGCCATGTCTACATACCGGTACCTAAATATTAGAATACATGAGGATAGTGCATTCTAATGACCCTGAAAGGTCATGTTAAGATACTTTGAAGACAAAGTCATTCAAAAAGACAAGTCTGGCATGTGGCAGAGTGTTATTTCTGTTGGGACGATATTTGATGTCTTCTTGCAAATGATGGCTGAGAAGCCCAAGACCAAAGAGCATGAAGAGCAGCTGGAATGTCATGCACAGTTTCTATTGCTTTACTTTAACCACAATGACAAAAGGATCTGTAGAGTTGCAGACAAATACTGGACTTGTTTGGTCGAGACTTTCCCACATCTGCTGTGGAGTGGTTCTAGACATTCTAGACATCTTGCAAACATTCTCTCTGTCACTCAGTGCTGACATCCGCAAGGATCTGCCAAACATGACATTATTATAGGTATCACCTTCATGATCACTGTCCCAGTTTAGCCAGAAGGCCGGCAAGATGAGAGACCGATTGTACAAAATTCAACAGTAGTTGCAGATCCAAAGAGGAGAAGGAGGTTCTACTGTATTTTCACTCCCATGAAGTGTCCAGGATATGGGGTTGGTTAGGCGTGGTAAAGCTCGTACTTCGATCTACATGATAATCATAAGCTGTTTATTTATATTCTTTGAATTTCAAAATTGTCTTGAGCTGGATATCTCTATAATACATGAAAACAAACCACACTTTTAGACAGGGCCCTGTGATTAAAGCGCTCTGTCTAAAAGTGTGGTTTGTTTTCATGTATTATAGATAATAATACATGACTCATACAATTGAGAAATTCAAATGAACTATTTTGAAATTCAAGGTTAGCACCGCTCAATATTTTTTTATTACGTAATTTAGGCGGCCTAAACGCGTTCTAAATCAGAGTTAACCAATCGGGTGCCTATGTGACTATGACGTCATGGACAGATCAACAGAATCGAAGTGTTTCATTGGTCTAGTGGACTCATGTCATCATCATTTGTGATAAGCTGTTTATTTATATTCTTTGAATTTCAAAATTGTCTTGAGCTGGATATCTCTATAATACATGAAAACAAACCACACTTTTAGACAGGGCCCTGTGATTAAAGCGCTCTGTCTAAAAGTGTGGTTTGTTTTCATGTATTATAGATAATACATGACTCATACAATTGAGAAATTCAAATGAACTATTTTGAAATTCAATGTTAGCACCGCTCAATAATTTTTTATGACGTAATTTAGGCGGCCTAAACGCGTTCTAAATCAGAGTTAACCAATCGGGTGCCTATGTGACTATGACATCATGGACAGATCAACAGAATCGAAGTGTTTCATTGGTCTAGCGGACTCATGTCATCATCATTTGTGACATCATTTGTGACATCATTTTTTCTAAGCGGTCTATAGGAGCGGTTAGCACCGCTCAAAAACTAGACCAGGTCAACCTGGTTGTGCCAGACCCCCTGTCTGTCATCATCATTTATGACATCATGCCTTTTGTAGGCATGTCATCATCATGTCATCATCATATATACCCTTTATATAGAAAACCCGGACAGACCGACATTTGCTTATGTAGGCCTACCCATTTCATGGGTCTGGCAATTAAACCTCGCTTCGAAGTGAAGCGGTGAATTTTTATTCTATGTGTTCTAGAGCTATGAAATCTGTGTTCTAGATCTATTTTTATGAATTCTTGAATGAATGAATGATTTTGTCTGGAGGGCCAAATTGGCATGTGAAGCTTGACCAATCCTCAATTGGTCAAGCATGCACGGGACATGTACGGAACAGACAAAATTGAGGAATCAGATGGGGGGGACATGTACGGGACAGACAAAGCCACACCTTGGAAGCGGCTTTCACCGCTTCAAAAAATAAAATTAGGAAACCAAAAAAAGGGATATTGACCTGTGACCCATAAAAATGGGTCCGTGACCCAAACATGTGTCCCGACCCACTGTTTGTGAACCACTGGTCTACAGACTCTACACCAGGGACTTTGTCAGCTCGAGACCCAAAACCCTGTCTGTCTGTGTCCCTTTTACACCTTGTCTTATAAATAGGCGATCTCTAGACGTTAGATTGGATGGGTAAGGATCCCTTAGGGACGGTCAAGGAGACGGGTAGGATCTATAGCGAGATTGATGTCTGGCCGTGCTCCAACACCACGGGCCGGAACGAGTTCGGATTGGACTTTTAAAAAATAAAATAAATGCTGAAGAGGCATCACACATGGTGGAGGAATGGAAGATTGAACAGAATAGCAGAACAGAATAGCAGAACACTTTCATACTCGGCACACCTCGTGAACCCATGAAATTTGTCCTTTTTATTTTTCCAAATGGTTGTTTCAGAAGCTAGCCTATACCTTCCTAGAAAAATGTATCTGATCTGCATGAAGAATCACCAGCGTTCCACACTGGAGAAAAACCCTTTGTGTGTAAACAGTGCGACAAGGGTTTCAGTGAGTTAGGGACTCTGAAGACACACCAGTGTATTCACACTGGAGAAAAACCCTATGTGTGTAAACAGTGTGACAAGGGTTTCAGTCAGATAGGGGCTCTGAAGACACACCAGCGTGTCCACACTGGAGAACAACCCTTTGTGTGTAAACAGTGTGACAAGGATTTCAGTGAGTTAGGGACTCTGAAGAATCACCAGCGTATCCACACTGGAGAACAACCCTTCATCTGTAAACAGTGTGACAAGAGTTTCAGTAAGCTAGATAACCTGAAGAGACACGAGCGTATCCACACTGGGGAAGAGCCCTTTGTCTGTAAACAGTGTGACAAGAGTTTCAGTGTGTTGAGTAACCTGAAGACACACCGGCGTATCCATACTGGGGAAAAACCCTTTGTGTGCATACAAGTCTTTCAGTGAGTTAGGGACTCGGAAAGAAACATCAGAGTATCCACATGAGAAAAACCCTTCGTCTATCCACGGCTTTCCAACGCCCCATAGTGCATTGCGCAGACGTTGTACCGAGCTTCCGGCGCCGGCTCCAACATCACACATGGTGGAGGAACGGAAGATTGAACAGAATAGTAGAACAGAATAGCAGAACACTTTCATACTCAGCACACCTCGTGAACCCATGAAATGTGTCCTTTTTATTTGTCCAAATCGTTGTTTCAGAAGCTAGCCTATACCTTCCTAGAGAAATGAATCTGATCTGCATTAGGACGTGCCTACCATGCAACATGCCCCTGCTTTCGGGAAAGTTCAGGGTTCTTGGGCCTTTGGCCCCTGTCTTTGGCCTTGTAGCGTGTTTTCACCAATACTGAATCCCAGCCTGAGTGTTCCTCTTGAGTTACTGTGTCGCCCCTCCTTCCGTCTTTTTCCAGGTCTTCTTCCAGGAGCCGCAGGACGTCCAGGTGGGCAGTCAGGTCATCTACTGGCGGGTGCTGCTTTGGAGCTGCGCCTCTCCTCCTGGTTGGCGTGGTGGACACAACATCCTCCTGACTCTGGAGCATAGCAGTAAGCAAGGTCTTGTAGTGTAGCCTGCTGGTGGCCTTCTGCAAGAGCTGCTCAGTGTCTGCCCCCTGCCTCAGCCTATGCACCAGGTAGTGGACCAGTGTTCCCTTGTACAACCTGCTCAACAGCAGAAAATGAAAGGTTAGACACATTAAGAGCATCATCATAGCATTAACTCAGACATATCAGATCGGCTTGGAAATCGTCCAATTCTGCAGCCTTAACTACGCCCAATTCCATTTATTTTATAATATCCAGTCCAACAGAATACTACTACTTCTACTGCTACTAATAATATATAAATTAATTATACTATTTTTATGTACTCAAGGGAAGTACAGACCCCTTGGGGACCCCTCCTTTCTACTTGATACTTTAAATGACAATATCGCCATCCCCAGTGTTCTTGTAATTCAGAGAGTGTAAACATTGACCCGTAAAGGTGCCTTACCATGCGATTTGAGGTTCTGGTAGAGGAAAACACAGTAGCTGGTTGAGGTGAATGCTGTCCTTTAAGCAGACCTGCCATTGATTGTATGCATGAGCTACACCCAAATCCAGTTTGTGACTGTGGTTCTTTATGTGGTGCTTCAAGCCTACAACAAAAACACACACATTTACAGCCACATATAGCCTACAGTACACACGATTGATGTCACTATTCTTATTTTTATTTATTTATTGTCAAGTAAGTTTGACTGCTTGGAAAGGAGATGTAAACATTCAAACATTTATATTATTACTTTTCTATGAATGATATCCTAAGTAAAATAGTAACTTTCTATGAGACCCAGTTAACAAAAGATGGGTTGGGGGTAGGGTGACCAGATCCAAACTGGTTATTCGAGGGACAGAAGTATTGTTTGTGTGGGACAATGTGGGACGGGCACTCGGGCAGGCGAGGGGTTTAATAGCAACTTAGGCTACTTAAGTTGCTTGCTATTAAATGCTTTGAGGTCATTTGATACTGCCTATCGTTTTGTTAGTAACCTGCTGTAGCCTAGGGGATATTTTTCTCATGATATTTTAACAGGCTTAAAAACATCTTGCAGGGAAAGAGACAATGAGAGAGATTTACAATGGAAAGCCAATTATTAGGAGGATACCCAACCCTATAATTTATTCACGTGAGAGAGCAATGCTGTACGTGTCTAGCTTGCTCACCCATCAACACCTGCGCATTGATTAATACTGGAGCCTGCGTGCCGGTCTCGATGTGGGACAAAGTCTCAATTTGTGGGACGCCTGAAAAGTCATGGAAATGTGGGACTGTCCCACGCAAAGGGGGACATCTGGTCACCCTAGTTGGGGGCTTCAAATAAGTTATTCAATAAAACGCTAAATATTCACATAATTACGCTGAATATTAATTATTAATTTGTCATGGAAATTGTTCTCCAGGCCTATCATAGAATAGTTACTGTGTGTGTGTGTGTGTGTGTGTGTGTGTGTGTGTGTGTGTGTGTGTGTGTGTGTGTGTGTGTGTGTGTGTGTGTGTGTGTGTGTGTGTGTGTGTTTGTTTAGTATTTAGCTCATAGTCGAAGACTACAGTATCCTGTATGCATGCACATTTCTTCTTTGGTTGTCCTACCTTGTCTGTTCATTTCTCCAGCCACCATTCCAATCAGCAGAGCCTGGATGACCTTCTTGTCAGGGGGAGGACTGCTGTGCTGCAACCAGTAACAAGTGACAGCCACTGGCAGGCGCAGGTTTTCTGGCACTCTCTTCAAAGAGCTGTGGCTCACCCCAAGTGTCTCCAAAAATACCCGTTCAAGAACGGACTGCTCTGCCTGTTAAACAACAAATACACAACACACAATTAAAGGACAACTTTGTTTTTTCACAACAAGGGTTCATATTTTAGATTGTAATTATGAAAAAGAAAAAGTGAGTGTTAAAATGTTTTCATTTGCTTCGTTCTATTGTTTTATCGCATTTACCGTGCTAAAATGTGGGGCATGCGTACGCATGGGGGCATGCGTACAAGTGGTCTTTTTAGACACAATAAGCCAGCAGTTTCTTTATTGCTATTTACGGTAACACTTCTAGCCCCCATAAGTCACATCCAACCATGGAAGGTTGCGTTGTATCTTGGGAATGGGCTTATTCTGTGTAAAATGACATATTTAGCCACTTGTACGCATGCCCCCAACCACTGAAATAAGAATCTCTAAAACAGTAGAAAGAAGTACATTAAATAATTTTAACACTCATCTTTTATATTATTTAATCACAATCTAAAATATGAATCCTTGTTGTAAGAAACTAAAGTTGTCCTTTAAACAAATACACAACACACAATTAAGTAACAGAAGCATCATTTGTAGCCTAAGTTATGTGTCTTTCTTTTTACAGCATAAGGCAACCTTGCTCCACATTTAACTATGCCTTCAGATCTGTAGCTATGTAAAACAAACAAAATATGCTATCTTACCTGATGCAGTAAGTCTAGTTTTAGTCTCTGCGCAACACCACGGACGATTGGTCCGACCGTGATCTCTGACAGCTGTGTGCCCTCTCTGTCCCATTCCTTCACGCTGGTTCCTGTCTTACTACCCAACAGCAGCCCGTACATCACCTGTCGGATGGGCCGAGAAGTAATATTGGCGCTTGGCAGGTGGGCAAGGTCCACCTGCCAAGGCTGGACCACTGATCCGTTCAGCAGCACGTTCAGAATGTCGGCGGTCAACCGGCCCTGAGTCAAAGGAAGGCGAGCCCAGTCGGGGACTATGCCCACCGCCTCTGGTTCGAGATCCGGCGCTGTTCCATCGTTGAAGAACCGGACAAGGCAGCTTGAAGGGAACTGGTACGCCTTCATTCCCAGAGTCAAAGCCTGCAGGACCTCAGCCTCTCTTTGTGTGCTCAAGAAGACCCAGCACCGCCCTAGCACCGCCGTCAAAGCATCATCGGGACTCTGAAAGTTCTTCAGCCAACGCACTATCCCATCAAAGCGGCTCCCCTCTCTGCTGTATTCATCCCAGCGCAATGACAGGCCCATGTCATGCAGCTTGACATAGTTGTTGCCGCCCAGTGCAGCCATGAGAGGCAGGAGTTGGATTTTAATATTGAAATAGACGCAGAAGCTGGATGTGATGTAATATTTGCAGGGAATATATCTCCGGCTCCCGCTCTGTGACACTGCGTCCCACTTGAAGTGCGAGATGGGCAGAAAACCCCCGGGGAGGTCAAAGACATAGAAGTCACTGTCGTTGCTCAATACCGGGCACCTCCACTCTCTAGCCAAGGAGGCGATTTGGCTGTCAGCCTCTCCAAAGCACTGAGCGAATGGCACCTTCAGGTTGGTCAGTGTCTGTTTGAACACCAAATTAACCAGGATAGGCAGGATGTTCTCCTTACCACCCATAGCTGCAATATGGGCTTTTCTGAACCTTTCTTCATGAACATATTCTATATTGCAGCAGACTGGCCCACCGCAGCAGACTGACCCCCCATCCAGTACTACGTAAGGTTCAATCCCACAGTTTCTCAGAGCTTTGACAAACTTTGTAATAAGGTCATCAAATGCATCATACTCTCCACCATAGTTCTGTTCCAAGCCAGTGTTAAAATAGAGCAAATGATACAAGTTGCAGCCGTCAATAATAAGCTTACTGTTTTTGAAACGAATATCTCTAAATATCTGACAGTTGTTCTTGATAAAGGTAGACAAGCCCCAGACCCCCATTGTGAGTTCAGAATCAGATTCTGTGCCTTCAGCCCTTCACTGCCTTGTTGACCAGTCAGTGGAAACAGGCATATTTATAGCAAATTTTCTCTTCCTCAAGTTTCATTTCCTTACCTCAGTCACTGATGTCATGTGGTGAATGGGGGGAGATAAGGGTATATGTTGTTGATGATAGCGCCATAAAAACTGTCCGGCCGGGCAAGTAAACTGAGGCGTGGCCTACCGGTACATCTGGCCAAGATATGGCCTACATCTTGGCACGAACGGCTCAAAGTTTGTTGTACGCCCAGGGTCCAATTGACCAAGCTTCGCAGGACGCTTGATGAAATTAACTCATAAATAGCACTGCTCACCTCACACTACTTTTTAATTACATTTCAAGAGGTAGGCATGGCCTAACCGTTTCCTAGCATTATATGACATGCTCAGAAGGATGTGTGTGTCCATTTCAAGTCTGCTGAGGCTATGATAAACTGAACCAGAACAGGAGATGGGTAGGCTATGTATGCCACCTTCTGGACAAACCCAGGATTACCATTATGCACAAGAGCCTATTCAAAGATCTGATGATGGTTGACCACCTGCCTGACTCAATTTGTTTACTTTCTGCAAGGCCATGGTTCAGACACCTTTCTGTCCTATAGGCCAGTCAAATATAAGTGAAGCGGTGAACTTTTATTCTATGTGTTCTAGAGTTATGAATGATCAATACATTCTTTATGAATGAACTATTTTATCTGGAGGGCCGAATTGTCATGTGAAGCTTGACCAATCCTCAAAGTATCCAATCATCAGACACTACACACATATTCTGGACGTACGGGACAGATAACACCTGTTCATTCTGGACTGAAATGACCATATATGGACATGGGGGACACACATTTACGGACAGATAAAACCTGAAACAGTGAACTGAAACCAGAAATTAGGAACTAAAATTTCAACCTTGTGTTACATACATAAAACACAATCAATTTGCTGTCATCTTTATATCTTGAGTAGGCCAATGTTAAATTGTTATTGTAGAAACAAAATAAAAATAAAGTTTTAGTTTTAGTAGCGTTAGTAGCCTACTTGCCATGCAGGCTATCAAATCTACCATATTATTGTAACCTGTCTATTACCGGTATGTTCACTGGTTCTCAAAGTGGGGGGCATGTTCGGCAAAACTGCAATTGCGGCTCTACACATGAACAAATGCGAAATATAGCACACCGCAGAAGTTCTGCAAGATGTATGCGACTTCTGCGGAAGCCTTGTTTAATGAATTAGTCCGTATTTTTTTATAAAATGAGTTTTTACTAAGTGTGTGTCGATTCCAAATCGAGCATCACTGGTTTGGTTAAACATGGCTGCACTTATCACGTGACGTTCATCCATTCCCCCATTCGCTCATACAAGGACATGACGTATGTGTATACGAAAGAATGCACAATAATGCTTCCCAGCCACCAACGGGCGCTGTCGCAGCTAACGAGGAAAAGCAGTACACTTGGTTAAAACAAATTTTATTTAAAAATACGGACTAATACATTAAAAAAGGCTTCCGCAGAAGTCGCATACATCTTGCAGAACTTCTGCGGTGTGCTATATTTCGCATTTGTACTTGTGTAGAGCTGCAATTGCAGTTTTGCCGACCATGCTCCGACCTGTCTGACAAGTCGGTAAGACGCGTCTGCCGTTGCCCTAACGTCACAATGCGAAAGTCTCAGCAGAATGCTTCTTAATGTAAGGCTAGTTGCACTCGCCACTCTTTGGGGTCACTTTTTTTCACTGTATTTTTTGCGAATAGGTGATATTTGTCCTTTGCATTTACCCACCCTATAATCACTAGAAGCAGTGAGCAGCCATTCTAGGAGCAATTAGGGGTTAAGTAGTCTTGTGTTGCCAGACTGTTTGTTTATTTTTTCTTTTCTTTTTTCTTTTTATGTTGACTCCCGCAACTTTCAAATGCTTCCGATTCCCCTGACATCACAGTGACATCAGAGCATGATGTCAGAGCGACAAACCCATAGCACCACAGTGTCATGCAGGCGTGACAGACAGACAGAGATACACACATACGGACACGCTGTGGTGACCATTTACATACTAATCTGCGACCTATGGTCACAATAAATAAAATGTTTACAATATTGGTATTATTTGGTGAAAGACATCATGATATTTGATTGATATTGATATTCTTATATCAAAGCAGCTTATAGCTATAGAAATACAGTGACTTTTGGATGTCTTGGTAATCTACAAATGGATAAAGGAGCAGGAGTCTGTAATTTATTATACATACTAAGAGGTCATATAGGCGTGTACTGAAGCAAATAAACAAGGTAGTAGTCAGGAAAATGAGTGTGTAACATGATAAACAAATACCTAATATAATTCTGCATAAAATGGTCACTCACATCAGACGAATGCTTGTGTGTGTGTGTGTGGGGGGGGGGGGGGGTCTCTATTTTCTTATTTTATTTTAAACATGCACTTCAACTCCTGTTGAAGATTTTAAAAAGAAAATAAATGCTGAAGAGCCATCACGCATGGTGGAGGAATGGAAGTACTTGTAAAGATTGAACAGAATAGCAGAACACTTACAGTACACCTCGTGAACCCATGAAATGTGTCCTTTTTATTTGTCCAAATGGTTGTTTCAGAAGATAGCCTACCTTCCTAGAAAAAAAGAAGAATCTGATCTGCGTTAGGAAGTGCCTACCATGCAACATGCCCCTGCTTTCGGGAAAGTTCAGGGTTCTTGGGCCTTTGGCCCCTGTCTTTGGCCTTGTAGCGTGTTTTCACCAATACTGAATCCCAGCCTGAGTGTTCCTCTTGAGTTACTGTGTCGCCCGTCCTTCCATCTTTTTCCAGGTCTTCTTCCAGGTGCCGCAGGACACCCAGGTGGGCGGTCAGGTCATCTCCTGGCGGGTGCTGCTTTGGAGCTGCGCCTCTCCTCCTGGTTGGCGTGGTGGTGGACACAACATCCTCCTGACTCTGGAGCATAGCAGTAAGCAAGGTCTTGTAGTGTAGCCTGCTGGTGGCCTTCTGCAAGAGCTGCTCAGTGTCTGCCCCCTGCCTCAGCCTATGCACCAGGTAGTGGACCAGTGTTCCCTTGTACAACCTGCTCAACAACAGAAAATTAAAGGTTAGACACATTAAGATCATCATCATAGCATTAACTGAGACCTATCAGATCGGCTTGGAAATAGTCCAAATCTGCAGCCTTAACTACACCCAATTCCATTTATTTTATTATATCCATTCCAACAGAATACTACTACTGCTACTGCTACTAATAATATATAATTAATTATACTATTTTTATGTACTCAAGGGAAGTACAGACCCCTTGGCCTTGGGGACCCCTCCATTCTACTTGATACTTTAAATGACAATATCACCATCCCCAGTGTTCTTGTAATTCGGAGAGTGTAAACATTGACCCGTAAAGGTGCCTTACCATGAGATTTGAGGCTCTGGTAGAGGAAAACACAGTAGCTGGTTGAGGTGAATGCTGTCCTTTAAGCAGACCTGCCATTGATTGTATGCATGAGCTACACACAAATCCATTTTGTGTCTGTGGTTCTTTATGTGGCGCTTCAAGCCTACAACAAACACACACATTTACGATTGATGTCACTATTCTTATATATTTATTGTCAAGTAAAGCCTCTATCAGAAGAGCTATCCACTGCAAATTTTAGGTGGAAAGCTTTCCACCTCAAGTCAGAAAATAAGTGGAGGCCATCATAGTTAGTCACGGTGAAGTCCTATTCACCGTGACTGACTGGTCCAGGTCGACCAATCAGTGAACGGGGTGAAGAGCCTATCTGTCTGAAAGTAAAAACAGAGAGATGTGTCGGGACTCGCGGTGGAAAGCTCTTCACCGCGAGGAATGACGTAAC
The DNA here is from genome assembly GCF_963921795.1 of Nannobrachium achirus. Taxonomy (NCBI): domain Eukaryota; kingdom Metazoa; phylum Chordata; class Actinopteri; order Myctophiformes; family Myctophidae; genus Nannobrachium; species Nannobrachium achirus. Next base: position 45,997,713 of record NC_137833.1, read on the forward strand.
GTTGTAGTTTTATGACTCAAAAAGACTACACCGCGGTGGATAGCTCTTCACCGCAGTACTGACTCTGATAGGGGTTTACGTTTGACTGCTTGGAAAGGATATCCAAAATATTTTGGAGATGTAACCATTCAAACATTTATATTATTACTTTTCTATGAATTATATCCTCAGTAAAATAGTAACTTTCTATGAGGCCCAATTAACAAAAGATGGGTTGGGGGCTTCAAATAAGTTATTCAATAAAACGCTAAATATTCACATAATTACGCTGAATATTAATGACGGTTTGTCATGGAAATTGTAATCCAGGCCTATCATAGAATAGTTACTCTGTGTGTGTGTGTGTGTGTGTGTGTGTGTGTGTGTGTGTGTGTGTGTGTGTTTAGTATTTAGCTCATAGTCGAAGACTACAGTATCCTGTATGCATGCACATTTCTTCTTTGGTTGTCCTACCTTGTCTGTTCATTTCTCCAGCCACCATTCCAAGCAGCAGAGCCTGGATGACCTTCTTGTCAGGGGGAGGACTGCTGTGCTGCAACCAGTAACAAGTGACAGCCACTGGCAGGCGCAGGTTTTCTGGCACTCTCTTCAAAGAGCTGTGGCTCACCCCAAGTGTCTCCAAAAATACCCGTTCAAGAACGGACTGCTCAGCCTGTTAAACAACAAATACACAACACACAATTAAACAAATACACAACACACAATTAAGTAACAGAAGCATCAATCATTTGTAGCCTAAGTTTAGGCACGAACATTCACGTCAAGAAGATTTAACCATTTATTGCATAAACTGAATACAGGTAAAGCAGATTTAACCATTTATTGCATAAATGGAATACAGTTAATTTTGGCGTTTGAAGGGCTCCGTGTTCGGAGATGCTCCCTGAATTTTGTGCAGGCTTTTCTGAGTCTGCTAAGCAAAATCAGGGAACGCATAGCAATACCCCCCATAGGGATAGAATAGCAAGACATGTAACAAGACATGTAACATAATCAGATCATAGTATGTAACATAATCAGATCACAGTATTGAGCTTAACAACATTGACATGAACTTAGTCAAAATCACAGTATTGAGTTTAACAACATTGACATGAAACTCAAGATCACAGTACTTTACATTGACATGTAACTTAATCAGACAATCACAAGTATTTAGCCAGACTGATCGTGCAAAGGTGGAGGCTGGGGTGGTGGAGGTAAGCAGCAAATGATCCCGAAGCTCCGGAACCAAGCATTGGTAGAGAAGCAAGCTCTATTTAAAGGAGCCTCCCCTACTGATGAGAGCTTTGATTGGAGTATGGCAGTCATGTGACATAATGACCAGCAGATATGTTAATGAGGTATGAGAACAGAGCTGACTGACAACTGACTACAGCCGAGCAGCACTTGACTCCCATGTCCTGCATAAACTAACGCTGACGCTTCATTTTAGGCACGAACATTCACGTCAAGAAGATTTAACCATTTATTGCATAAACTGAATACAGGTAAAGCAGATTTAACCATTTATTGCATAAATGGAATACAGTTAATTTTGGCGTTTGAAGGGCTCCGTGTTCGGAGATGCTCCCTGAATTTTGTGCAGGCTTTTCTGAGTCTGCTAAGCAAAATCAGGGAACGCATAGCAATACCCCCCAAAACGAATTAAGCTTGCTCTCTGTTCTGGCCGAGCTCGGCCATCCCAGAGAGCGCGTAAAACCCCCCAAAACACGGAACCCACGCCACATAAAACCTGGTCAGTCAGACTCTGGTTATGTGATAGCTTTTACTTTATCAAGAAGCAGATGTTCTTGCAAAGACCATATGAGCGGGGGCAGCCACCCCGCTGGCCTTGGATTAATTTATTTTAAAGTTTAAATATAACAGTTATTTTACATAACTTTACTTTATCAAGAAGCAGATGTTCTTGCAAAGACCATATGAGCGGGGGCAGCCACCCCGCTGGCCTTGGATTAATTTATTTTAAAGTTTAAATATAACAGTTATTTTACATAACTTTACTTTATCAAGAAGCAGATGTTCTTGCAAAGACCATATGAGCGGGGGCAGCCACCCCGCTGGCCTTGGATTAATTTATTTTAAAGTTTAAATAAAACAGTTATTTTACATAACTTTTACTTTATCAAGAAGCAGATGTTCTTGCAAAGACCATATGAGCGGGGGCAGCCACCCCGCTGGCCTTGGATACATTTATTTTAAAGTTTAAATATAACAGTTATGTACTTTATCAAGAAGCAGATGTTCTTGCAAAGACCATATGAGCGGGGGCAGCCACCCCGCTGGCCTTGGATTGATTTAATTGCATTATTTGATAATTATTTATATATTTTACTTAAGCAGATGATTTTTTAAGAATCATACAAATAAGTACACAATGGATCAGCTACGCTTGCCGAGCTGTACCCCCAGTGAGCCGTTTAAGGTTACCCATGTTATTGGACGTAACCATGCGATTGAATAATCCCTAACAGCTGCGATGCCTGTGCCAACCACCTTGATGCCTCGGATAGAACCGTCTCCTCTGCCCATGCTTTTTGGGTCGCCAGAATGTCCTCCTTCCTGGCAAATGCAACGTCATAACTGCTGAGGACCAGTGTCCATAGCTTCAGTGATGGAGCCAGCCCAGTTGAATGCATAGAGAGATGTACAGGTGTGGAGCCATCCACGTTGCTGCAGGAAGCATCTCTGGTAGCCATCCTTCCAAGGTCAGATACAGCTTGCCTCGCCAGAGGCCACACAGATACCATGAAATGGAGGATAAAAAGAAGTATTAGTTGAGAACGTAGACTGGATTGCCTTGTTGCACTACCCGGCTGAATATTAATTAACTCCTACCATCATAAGGTGCTGCAGAGACTTTAATATACTTAGAATCATCTTGAGCCTTGTTGCAACGATCATCATTACTATAATTATAATTATTATCATCCATCACCATGCAATCTATATAATACATCTGACTTATCAGCCATATAATTATGCCTTTAGATGAAGATGCAGTTTGATTAACGAATGACCTGCCTTTCATGGCTTCGGGAGGAGGTCCAGGTGAGCATCCTCGATCCAGAATCCTCGATCATCCCATTCCCGACACATGGATGTCGCTCATGAAACAGGCAGGCAGCCACTCCCGTCTGCCGAATCTGTAGCGCGCAAGCAGGCGGGCCAGCAGGGGGCGGGCGTGCAGCAGGCAGGCGGGCGGGCGGGCGTGCAGCAGGCGGGCAGGCAGCGTGCAGCAGGCGGGCAGGCAGCGTGCAGCAGGCAGGCAGGCAGCGTGCAGGCAGGCAGGCAGGCTCATGGTTGCAGCAGTAGTAGCGTTAGCTGAAGCTGTAGTAGCAATGCCCTCTGCAGTGCCGACCGGCTCCTGACTGGCCTCATGGTATTATACACTAGTGGATGAAACTATAAATATAAACATGTTAGCAGAAAGCACGCAGCAGCTGCAGCACAACGCTGCAATGAAATGTTGCAGCAGCTCCAGCATGAAGCTGAAAAATTAAACATGATGTTAGCAGCAGACATGTAGCAGCCTCAGCAAGAAGCTATAAAGAAAAACACAATTTAGCAGAACATGTAGCAGCTTTAGCTTGAAGCTGCAATGATAAGACCTGATGCCTGTAAAGTTAAACATGATGTCAGCATTAACTAGCAGTAGCATTAGCTGTAATTATTAGCAGTTATGCTAGCAGGCAGCAGCAGTTTGAGTGGAGCTAGCAATAGCTGAAATTATAGGACACATGATAGTATCCGACTGAAGCAGCAGCAACAAGCCATTAGCACAATTATGTGATCATTGTAGCATCCGAGATAGCAGCACAACTGATAAAGAAAGAAGCCTGGAAATGAAATGTGTTGTTAGCAACAGACATGTAGCAGCTTTAGCATGAGCATAAGTTGAGCATACTGAGAAATGGTAGAGTCAAGCAACAGCCAGCCTGCAGTAAATAGTTTACACCGAAGAGCCTTTCAGTGAGCAAAATTACAGAACAAGTGTTTAACGCTGTTCCGAACAACGTTCAGCATGTACTGGCTGTGCATAGATACAGTAATCAACTCAGTTTATCCATTTCACATGGCCACTTAAGTGTTATCATGCTAGCGTTTGTAGCACAAGACATATGACATCCTGAGAGTTACTAGCGTTAGCCGCTAACATAAGCATTTAGCAGTGAACAAGCTTTTCACATGTCTATCCCAGTGCTGCCATGCTAGCGTTGTAGCATGAGACAATGACAACCCCTGAGTTACTAGCATTAGCCTCTAACATTAGCATTTAGCAGTGAACAAGCCTCTCCCCATGCTGGAATGTATCCTCTTACTCTATACAACTCAAGGTTCCAAATGCGCTAACAATAGCATTTAGCAGTGAACAAGCCTCTCACCATGCTGGAATATCCCTCTCACTCAAACCTCTCTCTCAAAGGTTCCTGAGTAAATAGGGAGAGCTTCCTAGGATCTCCTTTTAGAAGACCTGTACCATCACGCAACTGTACTTTTCCCATGCAACCTTCTAACAAGTCTTCAACTCTCCCCACACACTACACACACAGTAGCTGCTTGACCTCATGTGGCTCAAAAAGGGAATTAACCCACTCTGCACACAGACTAGGCTGATTCTAACAGGAAGCATGTTGGAAGGATGTTGAAAGCAAGCCAAATAAGCAACTTCACTTCAGAACAAGCCCGAACAAAACAACCCACAACTAGAAGTTATGGGGAAACAAGACCAAGTTGCTTATAATGGGCAGACCTGGCAACACTGCTAGACTGATAACAGTGTGAATGTGTATGGTACATAGACTACACTACCCATGATGCATTGCCCATTTAACTTCCTTGTTATGAGTAACCTCCCTTATCAACTTTCCACCACATAGGACATTTACTATGGTGTTTATAAAGCCAAAATAATCACCTGTGCAAGAACCTTCATTTCCATACTTAAACAAGTGTGAGAGTGAGCGTGTTTGATCCTCGCTTGAATGCCGTAATCTCACCTACTTTACTCCAAGTAGTGGCAGTTAGTTGAATATGGACTAATTCAACTGTAGCACATGACAATCTCTCTCATGGTAACAAGTTCTTACACCCCTGAAAGGGCATATGTTAACCATTAAACATTTTAACCCCCTCAATAAAACTTCTAACATCTTGAAATGCTGTACCACTGAATTATCTAAGCATCAATATTTGATTCAAGACTTCTTACCGAATACTAGCTGAACCATTCCTCCAGGACAGGTCCCCAACAAACACTCAGACTCAGGCTTCTGCATGGCCAAACAGGCCCAGACACAGCCACCTCCCCTTATGCTCTGCCCTTAAAGGGGCAGTGCTACTCCTGTAAACACTTGACATTATTCCTGAATGAGCAAAGCATTAATCTTAATACACAAATATACTCAGTAGTTCCAACCTGCCTGCAGAGTAAAAGTAGCATTAGTATATGATTAGCAGCAATGTTGGGAAAGGAGGCATAAGCTCTATTAGAAGTGAGCAATAGCATCAGAATATCATCCATGCATGATATCAAATAATAGCATAGGCTACACCTGTTTAAAGCAGGATGGGAATCCCTGCCTGGAGCCATGCATCTGAAGGGAGTATAGCCACACCGGCCAACATGTTGGATTAGCTGCCGAACTAGCTGGTGTTTGCAGAGTGTAGCCCTGTGATTAAAGGTTTAAGAAAACCAGTGTGGCATCTGCTGGAGACAAACAGCACTGGAAGCTGGGCAGGAACAACAGTTCACATACTGTTCTAGGCACAGTGTTGCCAGACGTACGATAATTATCGTATTTGTACGATAATTTGACCCTCTGTACGATGTACGATCAATAATTCCAAAAATGTCCAAATGTACGATAATTTCGGCATATCATCAAAAAGAGCGTGAATTCACTATTTTCCCTGGCTGCTGATCTGGGATCTGGTTTGGCTTCTCAAAATAAGCCAGGAAATCAGTCAATCTGACCCTAGATCTGTACTTGGAGGCATTAAAAACACTGGTTGCATCTTTCCAGACCAGTTTCAGGCTTTTATTTGTGTAAGCTCCAAGAAGTTGCCTGCCTCCACACAGCAAATCTGATGCGTTTTTGTCACGCAGGAGTCTAAAACGAGGTCGTTTCTTACACTAAAGACGCATTTTTTGGTGAAATTATGTTTTTACGCGAGTGATTTCTCTTTTTTGGCCGTGTACGATAGTTTCATGTCAAATACGATAATTCTGAGCCTCCGGTACGATAATTCAACATTTCCCATCTGGTAACACTGTCTAGGCAGCACAAATCACAGCCAATGCCATCATGGTTCGGGGTGCACTGTTTTGATTGATTGATTGAAGACTTTATTAGAAGTTTGCATAGGAAAAGGTACAGTTTCATGACGGTACAGTTCACTGGTACAAGGTCTACTAAAAGGAGATCCATGAAAAGACTAAGCTTATTTCCACTGGAAACCATTGAAGTATCTCATATAACATTGAATGACAGACAAATAGAACACAGTACTATGCAGTAGATATGTAAAGAAAAACAAAAAAGAAAACAGTAAGTCTAAATAAACAGTATATACAAAGAAGGGGCAGGGGAGGGTAGGGTTGGGCTAGGTTAGTTTTTTACCAGTTGCGAATGGCTGCTGCCTGTAAGTGATTCTTCAGGGCAATTTTAAAGGATGCTAGTGATCCACACTCCTTTATGACCTTCGGTAAGGCTTTCCACATTTTGGTGGTATAGCAGAAAAAGGAGTTTGACCCTTTGTTGGTTTTGACTCTGGGTTGAAAGTGATCTGTGGCGCTGCCTCTGGTGTTGTAATTATGGACATCCTTAATGTTTATAAAGTATTTTGACAGGTACTTGGGTATCATAGTGGTGTAGTGTATCTTGTACACCAGGGGCCAGTTGCACCACCAGAACGTAAGTTCTGCCCTAAGTTAGGGAGTAAAGTCCTTACTAGAGGCTTAGTAACTACTAGTTAGTTTGTAACTAAGTGAGTTACTAACAGGTGTTGCACCACGACTGCTTAAGGCATAACGTAACTAGTAATGCGTAGACTGTTCCTAAAGTAATGTATAGTCGCATAAAATGACGTCATAGCTCCCGAATCCAATGAAAACGAACTGTTTCTAGTAAAGCTTGTATCGTCTTTTGTCAACAGAGAGCTCTGTCTCTCCACTCGCAAGTACACAAAGTCACTGTTATGCGTGCACAGTGCGAGCGCATCCCTGCGCAGCGCACTGCCCTGCAAACGGATTGTATCACAAATTATATTGGCCTCATACATCTTTCCCCGTTGTGAAGTAATATAAGCATATTTGGAGACACAGGGAAAGAGAGCGCACCGTTCAATTCGCTGTTGTGCTGTATGTGCAGTGGTTGAAAAGTACTCAAATGAATTAAAAAAGTATCAATCCTGCAATATAAAAATATTAATAGCACACACATCGTGAGCTTGTAGATCGGCTATTTTCAAATGGCCGAAATGTATATTGGGCTTAATGTATGTTTTAAACAGATGGGTCGTTTCATTGTTGAATTAATTAAATAGCCGATATAATGCCGTCTGCCACGTTAGTAGTGTAGTTGCTCTACTCCCAGTCTCCCATAGAGATAGGTTACTTAGTAAAGACTTAGTGCTACCCAAGGGGAGGTGTAAATATTTAGTTGTTACTTAGAGATACGTAAGAACAAATTTGTGTGGTGCAACACCTGACATTTTAGTAATGCGTAAGTCTTGACTTAGAAGCCATTTACGTTACAACTAGGGTACGTTATAACTTAGTAACAGCTGGTGCAACCCCGCCCAGGCCCATTGCAAGTTGCTGTACTCTGTCATCTACTCTGAGCCACCCCACTCTTAACTGGTGAGTAGCGGTGAGGTGAGTCTGATAGGGAAGGTGAAGTAGGACCCTAATTAGTTTATTTTGGGCTGTTTGGAGTTTAGTTTTTAGGGCTTGTGGGGCGTCACGATACCATACGTGGACTCCGTAGTCAAAGAGGGGCTGGATTATTGCACCAGCTATGGTCTTCAGTGTGTTGAAATTGACCATTGGGGCGATCCTCTGTAGGAAACGAGTCCGTTGGTTGATTTTATTTATTACTTTAGAAGTCATCTTTTCACTGGAAAGATTAGCTTCAAGGATACATCCTAAGTAAGAGATTTCGTTTTTTCGTGTTAGAGCAAAGCATGCTGTTAGCTTATGTTGCTACAAACAATTTGAAGCTTCCACTACTACCACTGTTAGCATATGCTATACTGTTGAAATGAGAAGCAAGCATGCTAGTAATACATTTTAGATGAGACCTTGTTCAAGTTATGAGTAGTAGTGAACACGTAAATGAGAACTAATGAAGTAGTGCATCATGATAGCTGTAGTTAACATTAGGCATAATACTGTTAGCAGTAGCATAGTGATAGCAACAGATATAAAAGCAGGCTAGCATTGCTATTGAAGCAGCACAGTAGTAAGCAGTATCTAAAGCAGAACCATATGGTATCACCAAGCTTTCGAGCAGAACCAGAGAGTAAAGCAGCCGCAGCAGCAAGCAGCAAATGATCCCGAAGCTCCGGAACCAAGCATTGGTAGAGAAGCAAGCTCTATTTAAAGGAGCCTCCCCTACTGATGAGAGCTTTGATTGGAGTATGGCAGTCATGTGACATAATGACCAGCAGATATGTTAATGAGGTATGAGAACAGAGCTGACTGACAACTGACTACAGCCGAGCAGCACTTGACTCCCATGTCCTGCATAAACTAACGCTGACGCTTCATTTATGTGTCTTTCTTTACAGCAGGGGTGTTCAACGTTTTCAAGCCAAGGACCCCTTAGTTGAGAGAGAGATGAAGCACGGACCCCCACAGCCTTTTCATAGATTCCATATAGTTTCATTGTTTGACAGCACAATCATCAGTGTATTTTGGATTCATGTCAATTTGTGTTTTCAGATATTTAACCACTTGAACCGTCAATACTTAATAAACTTGACCTTTCACTCTGTACTTAGTCTGCTCTTTTTCCCCCTTACACCAAAGCTCTTTGCCGAAAATAGCCGATCTACAAGCTCACAACGCCTCGCGCTGCGAGGCGTTGTGAGCTTGTAGATCTGCTATTTTTGGCAAAAGTTCTCAGAATATGGACGCTAAGGTTCAAGTGGTTAATATAAAAAAGGAGGAAAAAAAAGCTTCTATCACACAAAGATTTGGAGGACCCCCTGTAATAACTCTGAGGACCCCCTAGGGGTCCCGGACCCCCTGTTGAAGACCTCTGCTTTACAGCATAAGGCAACCTTGCTCCACATTTAACCATGCCTTCAGATCTGTAGCTTTGTAAAACAAACAAAACATGATATCTTACCTGATGCAGTGAGTCTAGTTTTAGTCTTTGCGCAACACCACGGACGATTGGTCCGACCGTGATCTCTGACAGCTGTGTGCCCTCTCTGTCCCATTCCTCCACGCTGGTTCCTGTCTTACTACCTAACAGCAGCCCGTACATCACCTGTCGGATGGGCCGAGAAGTAATATTGGCGCTTGGCAGGTGGGCAAGGTCCACCTGGCAAGGCAGGACCACTGTTTCGTTCAGCAGCACGCCCAGAATGTCGGCGGTCAACCGGCCCTGAGTCAAAGGAAGGCGAGCCCAGTCGGGGACTATGCCCACCTCCTCTGGTTCGAGATCTGGCGCTGTTCCGTCGTCGAAGAACCGGACAAGGCAGGTTGAAGGGAACTGGTACTCCTTCATTCCCCGAGTCAAAGCCTGCAGGACCTCAGCCTCTCTTTGTGTGCTCAAGCCACCCATTAGCCCCAGCACCGCCGTCAAAGCATCATCGGGACTCTGAAAGTCCTTCAGCCACTGCACTATCCCGTCAAAGCGGCTCCCCTCTCTGCTGTATTCAGCCCAGCGCAATGACAGGCCCATGTCATGCAGCTTGACATAGTCGTTGCCGCCCAGCGCAGCCATGAGAGGCAGGAGTTGGATTTTAATATTGAAATAGACGCAGAAGCTGGATGTGATGTAGTGTTTGCAGGGAATATATCTCTGGCTCCCGTTCTGTGGCACTGCGTCCCACTTGAAGTGCGAGATGGGCAGAAAACCCCCGGGGAGGTCAAAGACATAGAAGTCACTGTCGTTGCTCAGTACCGGGCACCTCCACTCTCTAGCCAAGGAGGCGATTTGGCTGTCAGCTTCTCCAAAGCACTGAGCGAATGGCACCTTCAGGTTGGTCAGTGTCTGTTTGAACACCAACTTAACCAGGATTGGCAGGATGTTCTCCTTACCACCCATAGCTGCAATATGGGCTTTTCTGAACCTTTCTTCATGATCATATTCTATATCGCAGCAGACTGGCCCATCATCGCAGACTGGCCCATCCAGTACTACGTAAGGTTCAATCCCACAGTCTCTCAGAGCTTTGACAAACTTTGTAATAAGGTCGTCAAATGCATCATACTCTCCACCGTGGTTCTGTTCCAAGCCAGTGTTAAAATAGAGCAAATGATACAAGTTGCAGCCGTCAATAATAAGCTTACTGTTTTCGAAACGAATATCTCTAAATATCTGACAGTTGTTTTCGATAAAGGTAGACAAGCCCCAGACCCCCATTGTGAGTTCAGATTCTGTCCCTTCAGGCTTCAGCCCTTCACTGCCTTGTTGACCAGTGGAACAGAGTGTTGTCAGTGAACAGGCCTATTTATAGCAAGTGGAGTTTTCTCTTCCTCAAGTTTCATTTTCCTTACCTCAGTCACTGATGTCATGTGGTGAATGGGGGAGATAAGGGTATATGTAAATATCAAATGGCTCAGAATTTGACCCAAAAATCCCTCAATGGTGGAGCCATAAGATAGGCTTCTTTCCCCACCTTGAATGGACATGATGTATATAATTTAACCTTTTGTATTCATATTTTTGAGTGGTGCTCCTGGAAGGAGCTAAGCTCCAACATCTGTCCGCGGTTACCAAAAACTGTCTGAGCCCTAAAGTAAGCTGAGGCGTGGCCTATCGGTACATCTGGCCCAGATATGGCCTATATCTTGGCACAAACGGCTCAAAGTGTGTTGTACGCCCAGGGTCCAATTGGCCAAGCTTCGCAGGACGATTGATGAAATTAACTCATAAATAGCACTGCTCCACTCACCTCACACTACTTTTGAAGCGGTGAAAGCCGCTTCCAAGGAGTGGCTTTGTGTGTCCCGTTCATGTCCATATATGGTCATTTCAGTCCAGAATGAACAGGGTTTATCTGTCCCGTACATGTGTGTCCCGTTCATGTCCATGGTCATTCCAGTCCAGAATGAACAGGTTTTTTCTGGAGTGGCTATGTGTGTCCCGTTCATGTCCATATATGGTCATTCCAGTCCAGAATGAACAGGTTTTATCTGTCCCGTACATCCAAAATATGTGTGTAATGTCCGTCCCGGTCTGATGATTGGATGATTAAAAATGTCCAATGAGACCAGAATTGAGGATTGGTCAAGCTTCATATGACAATTCGGCCCTCCAGATAAAATCATTAATTCATTCAGAATTGGAAGAATGTATAGATCACAGAGTTCATAGCTCTAGAACACATAGAATAAAAGTTTACTGCCTCACTTCGAACCGAGGTTTGATTTTTTAATTACATTTCCAGAGGTAGACTACAGTATCATTTTTTGGCAGGCTTAGAAGGATGTGTATGTCCATTTCAAATCTGCTGCTGAGGCTTAGATAAACTGAACCAGGAGATGGGTAGGCTATTTATGCCACCTTCTGGACAAACCCTGCATTACTGTTATGCACAAATGCACCTATTCAAAGATCCAATGATGGTTGACCACCTGCCTGACTCAAGTTGTTTACTTTCTGCAAGGCCATGGTTCAGACACCTTTCTTTCCTATAGGCCAGTCAATCTAAGCCAAAGTACATTTAATAGTTATGTAATATAGTTTTTATTGGTCCTAATGTAAATTGTTCCTTATAGACATGATGATTAAAATATATAAGAAGTCAAATGTATACAAATGTGAAACTGTAACAGGCTCAATAGTCTGACAAATAGTAGTCAGGGGATCCATGTCTGGCTGCGCCCTTAGACTGGTCCGGAGCAGGCTTAGGGCGCAGCGGCATTTCTTGCCGTTCCTTTAAACTTTGACACTTGAGCGACTAATGGCAGTGCCAGAGAAATTTGGTTCCATTTGTACACTCTCAGAGTCCATGCGGTTTTATCTGGGGACCCACCTGGAACCCCATTAAATACCCTTGGGGGTCCCTGGACCCCACTTTGAGAACCACTGCCGTATATCAACTTCCGTGATTTGCGGATTGTCTGAACTTTGCGTGGCGTCTGTGCACCCCTTCCATTATGTTTACAGTGCCATGTTCAACAGTCTACTTTTGATAGTCATTTTACATCGTTTACTTTGTATGCTTTGAGTGTCCTGTTGACCTTTATGTGTTCCGCTGCTGCTACAAGAACCAGAGTTGTTGTAGTCCTTTGGAGCAGCGATGGAGACATGGGTGGAGCTGGACAGCGGTGCCCGGATGCCCATGGTGGGTCTGGGGACGTGGCTGTCTCCCCCTGGCAAAGTGGCGGAGGCGGTGAAGGCAGCCATCTCCGCAGGCTACAGGCACATCGACGGGGCTTTCGTCTACCAGAACGAGGCGGAGGTGGGCCAGGGCGTCCGGGCCGCGATCGCGGACGGCCTGGTCAAGAGAGAGGAGCTTTTCATGGTCAGCAAGCTGTGGTGCACCTCCCACCAAAAGTCTCTGGTGAGGGGAGCGTGCGAGAAGACTCTCGGTGACCTCAAGCTGGACTACCTCGACCTCTACCTGATCCACTGGCCAGGGGGACTCAGGGCTGGCGATGAGCTGTTTCCCGTGGACAGCGAAGGAGAAACCATCACCGATGATACCCACTTCGTGGACACGTGGGAGGGCATGGAGGAGCTGCTGGACGCGGGTCTGGTCAAGGCCATTGGTGTGTCCAACTTCAACAAGGAGCAGATTGAGGCCATCCTCAACAAGCCAGACCTCAGGTACAAGCCTGTCAACAACCAGATAGAGTGTCACCCCTATCTGACCCAGGAGAAGCTGATCGACTTCTGCCGCTCTCAGGGCATCTCGGTGACGGCCTACAGCCCCCTGGGCTCCCCGGGCAGACCCTGGGCCAAGGCAGGCGACCCTTCCCTCCTGGACCATCCCCACATCAAGGCCATTGGCGAGAGGCACCAGAAGACGCCGGCCCAGGTCCTGATCCGCTTCCAGGTCCAAAGGAGGGTGGTCGTCGTTCCCAAGTCGGTCACGCCGCAGCGCATACGGGAGAACCTCCAGGTGTTTGACTTTGAGCTGTCCGAGGAGGAAATGACAACCATGTTAGGGTTCAACAGGAACTGGAGAGCGTGTCAAATGGAGTGGAGCACAAAACACAAAGACTATCCTTTCAACGCTGAATTCTGATTGTTTTTTGTCACCTTGATGCTGTAGTGTGTGTGTGTGTGTGTGTGTGTGTGTGTGTGTGTGTGTGTGTGTGTGTGTGTGAGTAAGGATGTCTCATCCATTATAGTTAACGGAAACTAATTAAACTAGACTGCACTCTGTCAAGGTGCACCTTGTGAACTTGTGGCCATGTATGGCCTAGTTGTGCACCAGCAGAGCGCGCAAGTACTACGGTGCTGTTCGGTGCTGTATGTATGTACCGGTACGTGGGTGGGGGTTCGGTTCACCCCAAAAAATTACTCATTTTACACACCCCATGAAGCATTGAATTGTTTTTGTTGCACTTCTGAGCCAATAATTGGATGACCGGTGGAGTCTGGCAGTAGGAGACTGATCGAGTCACAGACTCCTATAATTGACCATCCACCTGGTGATCAAATTATTGGCTTGAGAATGCAACAGAAACAGAAAGAAAATCTCCATGAATTCAAGGCTTCATGGGGTGTGTAATTGATGGAAAATAAGTACCGTAATTGCTGGACTATAAGCCGCACCTGAATATAAGCCGCACCAGCTAAAGTTAGAACAAAAAACAAATGTTTACATAATATAAGCCGCATCTGGCTATAAGCCGCAGGTGTGCTTCCTGCTTCCTGCTAGAGTGCCCCTGGTGGCCGTTAGCTGTAAAAATCTATTTATAAATCCTTGTTAAAGACCATTGTAAAACTAACTAACTACTATATAAGCCGCACCGTTGTATAAGCCGCAGGGTTCAAAACATGGGAAAAAAGCCGCGGCTTATAGTCCGGCAATTACGGGTAATCTTTTGGTTGAACTACTCCTTTAAGTTTAAGATGCATTTGGTCTCCACCAAATGAGACGTGTCTCTTCGAGGAAACTAAATAAATGTTAAACTTTGGAGTGTGCGGTTTTTAAGCTCCAACATCTGGCTTTGTCCGGGCTCTGAAGCGTGGCCTACATCTGGCCTACATCTTCTTGGCACAAAGCACTCAAAGTTTGTTGTACGCCTGCAGGGTCACATTGACCAAGCTTTGTGGGACGCTTAATGAAATAAATAGCACCGCTCACTTCACACAAGGTGTGATTTTACATTTCCCCATATTTTGACCAGTAGGTGTCGCAACATGATTCTGCCTGAAGACAAAATGTGAGTCATCATATTATTGCCATATTGCCCACTCTTAAAAATGAGCATGCCCATGTATGCGCCTAGATGTGAGCTCGCTTCAGCGAGAACACAATTGTTGGCCCCAATCTAAATGTGACTCACGTCAGGGCAACCACACTCGCAATTTCCAAAATTGCATCTTTATCCACAACTTTCCAAACTACTACGAGAGGAGCAGCAGGGAGCCGATCTCCACCGGCTCCCGGAACACAATGTCGTCGACGGCCAGCAGCTTGGGGCGGCTGCCTCCGTAGATGCAGGCGTTGGCCCAGGCCAGCTCGTAGGCCTTCCTCATCAGGAAGCCCCCGGAGATCTTGTTGTAGATGTTCCTCTCCTCGGGATAGCAGATCTCCAGCCCTTTGAGTTTGGCACATCCCATCGTGCACTGCGCAAAAGGCACCCACATTTCTATAATGGTCCTTAAAATTGTCTCCCAAATACTAAAGCCACAGTATACACTTTATTTGTATATTATATACAGCGTTGGAATTTTTGGAATACGAATGTTGCACCAAGAATAGAAATGCATGTACACACACGCGCGCACACACACGCAATGTATCAGATTATCCTGAAGCCCAAGGTATTCTCCGTGTCAGTCTAGGTCCCTACTCCCTGGCTCAGTGCTCCAGGGTCTGATTGAAGTGCCTCCTCCCATCCAGATAGAGCATAAACTCCCCGTAGGTCTTGGGCATGACGGCGGGGAGCTCGCCCTCCGAGGCGAAGGTGAAGTGGAACACGTTGGTGGTGCTGTGTTGCCGCGTGAGCGGGTCCAGCACCTCTGTGTGAACCCTGACCTGGATGTGCCTCCCTTCCGTGTAGCACACCTGCGACGAGAGGAGCAGCAGGGAGCCGATCTCCACTGGCTCCCGGAACACGATGTCGTCGACGGCCAGCAGCTTGGGGCGGCTGCCTCCGTAGATGCAGGCGTTGGCCCAGGCCAGCTCGTAGGCCTTCCTCATCAGGAAGCCCCCGAAGATCTTGTTGTAGATGTTCCTCTCCTCGGGATAGCAGATCTCCAGCCCTTTGAGTTTGGCATCTTCCATCCACATGGAGTTGGGAGGCAAGACCTGGCTCCGAAAGCTCACCCTCTTGGAGTCCAGGGTGTTGAGGAACAGGCCGTGCACCGCCTTCACCTCGTCGTCCGCGGGAGCCACCCTCAGCAGCGACGCGGTTCTCAGCTTCACACGGCGGCTCTTGTTCTTCTCTCCCTCCTGGAACAGTTTCTCCTCCTCCGGCCCCTCTGGCTTCAGGGGATTCACGAAAGCGGCCCTCTTGTTCTCGGGGTCCCTGGCCACCATGACAAACGTGGCGTCCAGAACCGGACAGAAGGCCTCGCCGTGGCGCTGAGACATTTGCATCTTGACCTCGATGGAGGTCTTCCCCACCCACGTCACGTGACCGGTGAACTTGATGTCGCAGTCGGGAGAGAGGGCGTGCTTCCTCTTGTCTATCTTGTCCACCTGGGCGGTGACGATGGACAGCGGAGACCTCGGCAGCGCTTCGTTGCGGGCGTGAGAGTAGCTGATGAGCACCGCCAGGCTGTCCAGGTCCTCCAGGATTCGTCCGAAGCGGACGGTGCTGTGGAGAGTGAGGTACTTCTCTCTGAGCAGCGGCTGAGAGCCCAGGGGCAGGCGGGCCTCCACGTAGCTGTCCTTCATCCGCCGGACCGGCAGCTCGCTCTGAGAGCGGGCCAGCTGCGACGACAAGGCCACGCGCTCCGCCAAGGCCTGCTTGTGGTCTCTCCAGTTAGTGGACGCTCCCACAATGTCCCTCAGTCTGCTGCGCACCTCCGTCATGTCCGGAGGAGGAGCCACGCCCTGCTGAGACACGCCCCGCGCACAGAACGCCCTGGACACAGCGGAGCGCAGTGACAGGAACCTCGGTGGCAGCATCTCTGCAACACTGTTGTTGCTGTTGCTGTCTCTGTGTCGTCCTTTCAAGGCTCCTTGTGAGACAAGGTCAAAGTGTAAAGACACTCTCTCTCTCTCACTTGCCTGGAGAGAATATATATTGCATATACAGCCGGCGTGCTGATGTCACATGACGAGGACCATTCTGATTGGTCAATCGAGGAGGTCTGACACTGCAAGTGCTTCAGCGGAGATACAAGATTGTCGAATTTAGTATTGCAAGAGCAAACGACAGGAGGCTGCAATTCATTGTATAAGGCAGATACATTTGTCATGTAGCCTACTCCAGTAAATGCTTTGACACTGTACTGTACATTGCAAAATGATTGACATTGACATGTTGATGCTGTTTGGCTATACAGTCCCAGCAAGCACGGTCAGGACCTGGACCAATCAGTGATGTCTCGATTGGGGCCAGATCACAGCCCATATGGGGATGATCTTGATGTCATTACCAGGATGTCATATGGACTTTTTTGTTTGACAGGATTTATGTTGGTTGAAATCAGGTGATATTCTTGGCCAGATAAATATCATAACTAGTTACTAGATATGTCCAAGAATATAACCTTATATGCTCATATTTCAACTAACATTACAAACAATAACAATAATCCTGTCAAACTAAAAAGTCCATTTGACATCCTGGTAATGACGTCAAGATCATCCCCATATGGGCTGTGATCTGGCCCCAATCGAGACGTCACTGATTGGTCCAGGTCCTGACATGCTTGCTGGGGTATGTCCTGCAAAATAGGTAAATAAATCATATAGACATATGCTCATGCTTGTGTCTAGAAAACCTCAGAAACCTGTTAACCCAACATGATAAAACCATTCAAACCCAATTTCTTTCGCTTGCGCGCGTGTGCATGAGGACCCAGCCAGTCTTGCACCCCCTGCTAGGAGAGGCTAGAATCGCCTATGACAGACAACCACCAAATGTACCTTAGCAAACACCTTACCCTAGGCTAGAAACTGCCTAGGGGTTTCAACTGATGAATGAACCAGGGACCACCACCCTGATAAAAAAAAACGAATCTTTATTTTTAATTATTTTTTTATACCATGTCTATATAAGGCGAGAAGCCATTATAAACATACTTATAATGCATTGTCATCTGCTTAAACACTGTATATTGTAATTATAGTTAGGCTATACACAATTATAAATATAATGCTTTCTCAACACTGGACTGGCTTAACTTCAGATGGTCCATGGGAAAGCGTTTTTAAAATTAATGAATTCACAATTGTATCTTTGTCAAATGTATTAAACTGAATTTAATTTGAATAAGTATTTGCTTTTGATTCGTTTGTGACCACAAAGAACTCCAGGGACACTTTGCCATTGTATTTTATCCCTCTAATGCTGACCCTAAAAAATTACCTGTTGGAACAGAACAGCCACTGATCAGAGCTGAAGTTGACCAGAAATAGAATCGAGTCCTCTTTCAATTGAACTGACAATGTGAACCGATGTGGTCCAGGTGCCAATTCTTGGTCCACTTGGAAAGTTTTTTATAAAAAGTTTAAAAAGACACCTTTCTGTAGCTTTTAATCTACATTGAAAAAACATATCAGCAGGAATCACAACATTGTAAATGTATTTTCTAATAAATATTCCTAAACGTTTGTATTTTTAAATATGCTTCATTTCAACTTTGGAATTACAATATAAATCAAGTGTGAGATCATTCCAGCAATGCCTGAAATGAGCTGCTCACAGACACACATGCACATGTAATAACAGGGATTGAAACATATCTTCCTCCTGGCCGTTCCAGCCTTGCGGAATCTAACCTGGATCTTACTGTATAGGCTCTTAATGGACCATTTTAAAACAAGTTAAAACAGAAATATCACCAAAAATAAACAACAAAAGTACCTAAAATAATATAAGCTATATACTTAAAGATGGGGTGCCGTGATGTTTCTCCCCCTAAAAATCCTCATCAGGTATTATGATTATACTCGGAGGAAGATCCAAAAAGTGTACAGAAAGTGTTCAAATTATGTTTTTATGTGGCCACAACCACCTGTTCATTAACTACACCTGGTTTTCACCTATAGCACCACCCACCTGAACCAGTCCCTCCGCCTCCTCCTACAAGGCCACACAAATACACACAATGTGTGTTTGACCACAGCTGGGATGATTGGAGGGGGTGATTTTATGATGTCATAAAAGCGGTGAATTTCAATTTTTGCAGGTGACTAGTTATGTGATAGACTTGAAATGAACTAGTTGGAAATTCTCTTCTGTGTCTTGGTCTCCTGCCTCTTCCCTCCTGGCTTCAGCACTGGTACCAGGGAGGCTATAGTAATCCATTTCAATGTTCTCAACTCTTGCTTTCTGCCCTGTGGTGGCCTGGAGAAACACAGCAGCATCCAACTTTAACTTACAGGATCAGATTTCAATTAACAGTCTCAAACTCATTTACAATCCAGTCTTGTATTGAATAAGGACATATACGTCACCTTCCACAGGCGATAGTGGACGACGATGACAATGATGAACAGCATCAACAGTAGCAGCACTATGACTGTAGTTCTGATGATATCAGATGTCAGATGACTATTTACTTGTTCCCTTTCTTGTAGCATTCTTTCTGTGGGGAGTTTTTTTTAGATTAAAAACAAACATCATCATGTGACGGTTCGGTTAAAAATAACTGGATTGTTTATCTGAATTCATGACTCGCATGTGACGTGTCTGTTTAATTGAGTTTCATGATCTTACATAGTTAATTTCCTTCAAGGTCCCATGTGACAGTGATCTTTTTGCTATCAGGTGCTGTACATTTATTATTTTATTAAAATAGAGACAAGAATATTTACTGTGCTCCTATACACACAGTGAAAGAAAAATAATGAACACTAAATATGTAAATTGTGGTCATGGTTTGTTACCTGAACAGATCACCTCCAGTCTTTTAGTGGATGTAGAAGACCTAGGTGTTTCGCATTCCCTCAGTGAAGATTCAGACCCAACACAGGGAGATGTAATCATCCATACATTTTCATATGTAGAACCATATCCCCTCGTTATTGAAACAGCAGAGCCACATTTCAGCTGTCTACACACTACAGCTAACGTCTGGTTCCAGACAGACTCACAATCCACTGGTCTCCACTCTCCTTGATGTTTCATCTCCAGTATACCAGTACAGTGACTGATTCCTCCCACCAACCTGACATCTGTATAGAGACAAGACAGTACTCAGTGAAGAAGCAAAAACAGCTTCATTATAAAATAATAATCTAAAAGGGTAGTTTGTATTTTACCTGAGCACTTGAGGCCAACAGTCTTGTCAGGTGAGCAGGTGTTTCTAGTTGAACCTGAGGTTCCACAGTCCAGGAGAACAGACTCATTGCCTTCACACTGGAACTCTTTGGCCCACATTGGAGCCTTCACTTCTCCATAGAGCGCCCCCTGGAGGACTATGGGAGCCCCACAGCCAAGCTCCCTACAGACCACCTCTGCATCCTGCTGGTCAAAGTCACCTTCACACACCGAGACCCACGACAGATTAGACTTCACCTCCACTCTGCCTGAACACAAACTAGTCCCATTCACCAACCTCACAGACTCTGGAGAGAGAGAGAGAGAGAGAGAGAGAGAGAGAGAGAGAGAGAGAGAGAGAGAGAGAGAGAGAGAGATTAAAATAGCTCCTTATTAAACCACAACAAAGGATAGATCAATCCATTATCCACTTAAGCCCCAATATTACTTGCAAGATGGTGTCAAACTAAAATAGTGAAAATAGCAGATAAAGAAGCTGACAACACATTGTATCTGCAAGTTTCACTATTTATATTTTGTTTTTAAATTCATGAAGATGTATGGACATTTTGGAAAAGTTTTTAATATGTCGTTAGTTGACAAGCCCAAAATATAGGGACGCCAAGTTGAAAGGGGTTGAGAATGGATAATGAATCAGAATCAAAATACATTTTACTGTGACTCCATATGCTCAGAGAGAAAGACAAATAATGTAACTTTAAACCAACTCTAAAATATTTAAATATATAAGAAATAACAACCTAAAAACAAAACAAATAAATTATGAATAAAAATGTAAATAAATAGATCAAACATTTGTAATCATTATCACCAGTCCACCCCCATGTAATACTGAAACTCTTCAGAAGTCTCTGTACTGCACTGTAAGACCAGACAGGCAGGCAGGCAGGCAGGCAGGCAGGCAGGCAGGCAGACAGACAGACAGACAGACAGACAGACAGACAGACAGATAAACAGACAGACAGACAGTGTAAATCCTGAACAGATCATTCGTGATTCAGTGGATGACTGACTAACTGACTGATTGACTGACAGATAGTTCATGAAATGCTAGGATTCAAGTGGTAAAGACTATTGTTATAGTTAAAGTAATTGTTACCTGAACAGTTCACTCTCAGTTTAGAGTAAGTATGAGACCGTGTAAGAGTTCCACACTCCCTCAGTGAAGTTTCAGACCCTACACAGGGAGATGTAATCTTCCATACATCTTGACGTGTATAACCATATATATATATCCTTTTCGCTGAAACAAGAGAACCACAGTTCAGCTGTCTACACACTACAGCTGATGACTTCTGGTTCCAGTCAGATGAAACATCCACTGGTTTCCACGTTCCCCAGTCTTTCATCTCCAGCATACCAGTACAGTGACTGGTTCCTCCCATCAACTTGACATAATCAGGCTCTGTAAAGTGTCAAGAAAGTAACCAATAATGAAGAAATACTATTATCATTATAAAATAATTATACAAAAGTATAGTTGTCTTTTACCTAAGCAGATGAGGCCAACAGCTTTGTCCGCTGAGCAGGTGTTTCTAGTTGAACCTGAGGTTCCACAGTCCAGGAGAACAGCCTCGTTGCCTTCACACTGGAACTCTTTGGTCCACATTGGAGCCTTCCCTTCTCCATAGAGCGCCCCCTGGAGGACTGAGGGAGCCCCACAGCTTAGCTCCCTACAGACCACCTCTGCGTCCTGCTGGTCAAAGTCACCTTCACACATTGAGACCCACGACTGATTAGACTTCACCTCCACTCTGCCTGAACACAAACTAGTCCCATTCACCAACCTCACAGACTCTGGGGAGAGAGAGAGAGAGAGAGAGAGAAAGAGAGAGAGAGAGAGAGAGAGAGAGAGAGAGAGAGAGAGAGAGAGAGAGAGAGAGAACGTTAACATTACATTTACTAAATATCAAAATAAATAAGAAAATGAATGACCAGAAATCAAAGCAATTATTCATAAAGTCAAGACAAAATACAAATCAAACTATATCATCATCATAATCCTCATCAGTTCACCCCATATAACAAAAAGCCTCCAGGAGTTTCTACATATTGTACTTGAAGACAAGGCAGACATACGGACAGAGGGAGGGACAGACAGACGGACGGACGGACAGACATACAGACAGACAGACAGACAGACAGACAGACAGACAGACAGACAGAGAGAGATATAATGGTAAGTCATTTGTATTATTCTTGAATTCATTGTTACCTGTACAGTTTCCCTCGAGTGTGGCAGTGGATGTTGAAGACTCGGGTGTTCCACACTCCCTCAATGAAAAGTCAGAACCAACACAGGTAGACGTAAGCTTCCATACAAGAACTGTAGACCCCTCATTTGCTCTTACTGAAACAGCAGAGCCACAGTTCAGTTGTCTACACACATTAGATAATGACTTCTGGTTCCAGACAGAGTAACCATCCACTGGTCTCCACAGTCCCTGGTATTTCATTTCCAGTCTACCAGTACAGTGACTGATTCCTCCCACCAACCTGACATCTGTATAGAGACAAGACAGTAATCAGCTAAAGAAAATGTGCTAAAAAAATGCTAAAAGTGTAGCTTTTAGCTTTTTAGCTAAAAGTGTAGCTTTTAGCAACACTTTTGTGTCTTTTACCTGAGCAGATGAGACCAACAGTCTTGTCAGGTGAGCAGGTGTTTCTAGTTGAACCTGAGGTTCCACAGTCCTGGAGAACAGACTCGTTGCCTTTACACTGGAACTCTTTGGTCCACATTGGAGCCTTTACATCTCCAAAGCGCGCTCCCTGGAGATATGAAGGAGCCCCACAATCAAGCTCCCTACAGACCACCTCTGCATCCTGCTGGTCAAAGTCACCTTCACACACTGAGACCCACGATTGATTAGACTTCACCTCCACTCTGCCTGAACACAAACTAGTCCCATTCACCAACCTTACAGACTCTAGAGAGAGAGCGAGAGAGAGAGAGAGAGAGAGAGAGAGAGAGAGAGAGAGAGGGGCTCTATAAAACCAAATGCATCGAACTCTAAACACATCACTGTGCCTCTAATATACACAAAGAGAAAAACTAATAATGTAATATTATTATTTAATTAATAATAAAATAAATTGGACATCAAAGCTATCATTCACAACTTAAAGGAAGAAAACAAATCATCGTCCTTATCAGTTCATTCCAAAGCTTCTAAGAGTTTCT
Source organism: Nannobrachium achirus (assembly GCF_963921795.1). NCBI lineage: Eukaryota > Metazoa > Chordata > Actinopteri > Myctophiformes > Myctophidae > Nannobrachium > Nannobrachium achirus. The sequence goes on from NC_137833.1 coordinate 46,020,716, forward strand.
ACACACTCCACTGTAAGGCGCGCCACAGACATATGCGTGAAAATCTTCTACTTATCGTCAGAGAATGGCCACTGGGGGCGCCGTACTAATGCATTGTCAATGGAAGGTTGTTTGGTGTTTTGTCGTTGCCGTGTCTCTTGGCCAAAAGACAGGCTGCGGTTGAGCTAGACAAAAAACCAAACAACCTTGCATTGACAATGCATTAGTACGGCGCCCCCAGTGGCCGTTCTCAGACGATAAGATTCGATGCGTGACGCACATGTGTGAGTCCGGCCTCAGACGAGGTAAGACACACTCCACTGTAAGGCACGGCACGGCACAGCATGGCACAGCTGACTGACAGACAGGTCATGAAATGTTAGGGTTCAAGTGGTAAAGGCTATTGTCATTGTTAAAGTAATTGTTTGTTACCTGAACAGTTCACCTTCAGTATGTCAGTGGAAGTATGAGAACCTGGTGTTCCACACTTCCTAAGTGAAGATTCAGACCCTACACAGGGAGATGCAATTGACCATACATGATGATATCCAGAATCATATCTCCTTTCTGTTGAAACAACAGGGCCACAGTTCAGCTGTCTACACACTACAGCTGATGAGGACTGGATCCAGTCAGTCCAAACTGGTCTCCACTCTCCGTGGTGTTTCATCTCCAGTCTACCCCGGCAGTGGCTGGTTACTCCCACCAACCTGACATGAGACACTGTATAGATATAAGACATTAACCAGTGAAAAATACCAGTGTCATAATATCTTCATTATAATCCATCAAGTGTCTTGAAGATGATTAAGGCTTAATTTACACTGTGTGAGCCAAGCCATACGGCTCATGAATCAGATACTATCTGAGCTATGTGCTCACAAGCTCACAAATTAAAATATTTGGCTGTAATAGCAGGAAACCATTGGATTGTCCACTCTGTGTGCGGAATGAGACCTTGGCCCAAGTGAGGGACTATCTCAGGGTCTTGTTCCAGAAATGTAGTTTGTCTTTTACCTGAGCAGGTGAGTCCAACAGTCTTGTCAGGTGAACGGGTTGTTCTACTTGAACCTGAGGTTCCACAGTCCAGGAGAACAGACTCATTGCCTTTACACTGAAACTCTTTGGTCCACATTGGAGCCTTCCCTTCTTTAAATAGCACCCCCTGGAGGACTGAAGGTGCCCCACAGTCAAGCTCCCTACAGACCACCTCTGCATCCTGCTGGTCAAAGTCAACTTCACACACTGAGACCCACGACTGATTAGACTTCACCTCCACTCTGCCTGAACACAAACTAGTCCCATTCACCAACCTCACAAACTCTGAAGAGAGAGAGAGAGAGAGAGAGAGAGAGAGAGAGAGAGAGAGAGAGAGAGAGAGAGAGAGAGAGAGAGAGAGAGAGAGATCGAAATATACAACAATCAGAAATTCAATTAAACATGTGTAAATTTAAGACAAAAAACAAATCAAACTATTGTAAATCATAGATAGATCGATAGATTGATAGATCGATACATAGATAGAGTTTAACAAATGACTGTTAAGATTATTGTCATTATTGTTTGTTACCTGAACAGATCACTTCCATTCTCTGAGTGGATATCCAAGATGTATGTGCTCCACACTCATTCAGTGAAGATTCAGACCCAACACATGGAAGGGTAATCTTCCATACATGTTGATATGTAGAACCATAAATCCTTTTCATTGAAACAGCAGACCCACATTCTAGCTGTCTACACACTACAGCTGATGAGTTCTGGTTCCAGTCTCCACCCACTGGTCTCCACTCTTCCTGGTGTTTCATCTCCAGTATACCAGTACAGTGACTGGTTCCTCCCACCAACCTGACATCACCAGACTCTGTACATAAACAAGATAGTAAGTAGTAAACAGTGAAAAATTCATAATAATTTCATCATATAATAATAATACAAAAGTGCAGTTTGTTTTTTTACCTGAGCATATGAGTTCAACTATCTTTTCTGGTGAGTACGTGTGTCTAGTTGAAGCTGAGGTTCCACATTCCAGCAGAACAGACTCATTGCCTTCACACTGGAACTCTTTGGTCCACATTGGAGCCTTCACCTCTCCATAGAGCGCCCCCTGGAGGACTGAGGGAGCCCCACAGCCAAGCTCCCTACAGACCACCTTTGCATCCTGCTGGTCAAAGTCACCTTCACACACTGAGACCCACGACTGATTAGACTTCACCTCCACTCTGCCTGAACACAAACTAGTCCCATTCACCAACCTCACTGACTCTGGAGAGAGAGAGAGAGAGAGAGAGAGAGAGAGAGAGAGAGAGAGAGAGAGAGAGAGAGAGAGAGAGAGAGAGAGAGAGAGAGAGAGAGAGTTCCTCTCATTTACCACTACAAAGAATACATTAATCAAGCCCTATGTTTTACTTATTCGTATGGTGTCACAAAACATCTGAAGGAAGCAGATCAACAAACTCTCAAGGAAACATATCATTGATTTGCTATTTGCACTGTTTTTAAACTTGTTTGAAGTGGTTGAGCATATATAATGAACTCTAAACAAATCAGAGACAAGTACATTTACCATGACCCTATACAGAGAGATATAGGCATATAATGTATCATTAAATTAACTCTAAAATAACGGATGGACGGACAGGTGGATGAACGTGAAGATTAGTGTGACTAATCCTTTAACTTTTAAGGCTCAAAAGGTTATTGTACGCCAATATCTTGTTGAGCTCCTGTCTCCTTATAACTGGCTGTGAATCACCCTCTCTATGTTGTATTGTTCCCCTTTTCTCCAGCTTATCATATTGCATTTTGTATAGCCGCTCTTTTATTAGCTTTATTGTCACATTACAGGTTTACAGAAGTGAAAAAAGTGGGTGAAATTCATTTTCGTGCAAGTTCTATTGTTTTATCTATTGAACTCTTTCTGTAGAATATTGTATTAGCTCCTTTAAGCTGTCATCCTTGTATTAATCTTTTAATTGTGTGTTTCCTTCTTTGCTAGTTTAATGTGTGATTTTCTATACAGCATGTTGTAACTCCGGTTCAGAAAGGTGTATATGAATAACATTATTATTATTGTTATTATTGTTAATGTTATTATTACCTGAACATGTCACCTCCAGTCTCTCAGTGGATCTAAAAGACTCATGTGTTCCACACTTCCTCAGTGAAGATTCAGACCCAATACATTGAGACGTAATCTTCCATACATATTGATCTATAGGATCATAACTTCTTTTCATTGAAACAGCAGAACCACAGTTCAGTTGTCTACACACTACAGTTGATGACTTCTGGTTCCAGTCAGACCGACCATCCACTGGTCTCCACTCTCCTCTGTGTTTCATCTCCACTCTACCAGTACAGTGACTGGTTCCCCCCACCAACCTGACAACAGACTCTACACAGAGACAAGACAGTATAGTAGCCTGTGAAGAAGTAATTAGGGGTGCAGGAAAAAATCGATTCGAATTCGAATCGCATTTCTAACATGGTAAGATTCAGAATCGATTCTCATTTTCCGAAAATCAATTTTTATTAGATATTATTTATTCGATATTTAGATTTTTATGATTTTTATTTAATTTTATGATTTTTTTTAATGATTTTTTTAATTAGATATTACGTTGTGTTTGTACAAGTTAAAATAATGTGTGCAAGCATGAATAAATCAGACATGTTGTCTTGGATTTACCTTTGTGTGTTTACATTATTGCAATAAGTTGATAAAACCTTTACAATTATAAAAGCTACGTAAATGTACTGCTTTCATGCCAGCAGACTGGAGTAGATCCTGATATCCTATGAATTGAATAGAGAATCGTTTTGAATAGAGAATCGTTTTTAAATCAGAAATCGTTTGGATTTGAAAGAATCGAAAAGAAATTGTGAATCGTGACTGCAAGAATCGATTCTGAACCCAATCGTGGGATACCCAAATATTCGCAGCCCTAGAAGTAATACTATTTTTCGCTATAAAATAATAAAAGTGTAGTTAGTTTTTTACCTAAGCAAGTGAGTCCAACATTCTTGTCTGGTGAGCAGGTGTTTCTAGTTGAACCTGAGGTTCCACAGTCCAGGAGGACAATCTCGTTGCCTTCACACTTGAACCCATTGGTCCACATTGGAGCCTTCACTTCTCCATAGAGAGCCCCCTGGAGGACTGAAGGAGCCCCACAGCCAAGCTCTCTACAGACCACCTCTGCAACCTCTTGGTCAAGGTCACCTTCACACACTGAGACCCATGACTGATTAGACTTCACCTCCACTCTGCCCGAACACAAACTAGTCCCATTCACCAACCTTACAGATTCTGAAGAGAGAGGGAGAGGGTTACATTTTTAACCAAAATGTTATTGTTTTAACCTTTCACAAAAAACAGACCATCTTTTGTTGTTTATTACCTGAACAGATCACTTCCAGTCTCTGAGTGGATATTGAATACTTATGTGTTCCACACTCAATCAGTGAATATTCAGACCCAACACAGCTGGGAAGGGTAATCTTCTGCACAAGTTGATATGCAGAACCATAACTCCTTTCTATTGAAACAGCAGAGCCACAGTTAAGCTGTCTACACACCAGAGCTGAGGAGTTTTGGTTCCAATCAGACTGACCATCCACTGGTCTCCACTCTCCCTGGTGTTTCATCTCCAGTCTACCATTACAGTGACTGGTTCCTCCCACCAACCTGACATTAGACTCTGTACCGAGACAATACAGTAACCAGTCAGAAGTAATCATCAGTATTATAAAATAGAGGATTAAAGCCTAATTGACACTGTGTGAACCAAACATGGCACCTACTACTATTGGAGCTATGTTATGAAGAGCTCATACTGTATAAATTAGGCTATAAATGAGTTAGCAGGAAATTACTAATAGCATTAGAAGAAGAACCTTGATCATAATGTATAATAGTTGTTTCATCTTTGTTTACCTGTTGAGTCTGGTGTTGGGTTATCCTGCAGAGCTGAGGACAAAAATCAAACCAAGTTTGAAGTGAGCGGTCGATGTGAGCAGTTCATTGTGTTAATAAGAGCTATACCCTGTGTGTGTGTGTGTGTGTGTGTGTGTGTGTGTGTGTGTGTGTGTGTGTGTGTGTGTGTGTGTGTGTGTGCGACTGTGCGTGCGCGCGCGTGTGCGTGCGCTTGTGCGTGTGTGTGTGTGAGAGAGATAGAATGAGTGAGTGAGTGTGCCTGGCCGCATGATTTCTTTTCGTAGCTACATTCGGGCTACATTTTTTAGTTTACATCTCTCCTTTTTAACCCTCGTAGGGTCTTCGGGTCACTTTGACCCGGTTTTCAATTTTCAACATCAAGAAAAAGTATGTTAAAATATGATTTTTTCCATGAAACTTCTTCTGCTTGGCTTATTTACTGTACTAAACATGTGATATGAAAATGGTACATGTCATGCATTTGCAACATCCCCCTGTATCAATATATAACACCCAGGGTCTTCGGGTCACTTTGACCCGGCCATTGAAAGTGTATGCTAAATGGCTAATATTTAGACCATTTCTTTCTGAAAAAACATTGGACATATGGATTTTGGAGTACATAATTTGCTCACCATTACAAACTACATTGATAACAATTCAATCAATATTTCCGCCAGGCCGGGATGGCCAAAAGTGAGGGATTATGTCTGTGAACAGCTAATCTCAGTCACCGCTGGACCAGTCAGCATGAAACTTTACATGTACTCCCCCGGGAGGCCTAGGAAGATATTCAACCCCAAATCGTCCTGTTATAGCGCCACCATGAGGCAGAATTGAGCAAAACAAGTTTTGGGGGATATTTACGATACCGATTTTCTCTTGTCATTTGATCAATGTCATGACCTACAGTATGTGTCACATTTTCTATTCAGATTGGATGCATCTTACGGTTTTTGCGGGAGTGGCACATTTTGCTAGCCTCGCAAGCCATCCCGAGCTACGTCATCACCAATGTGCTTCCTTTCTCGGTCTGGTGTCCCTCCCATTGAGCCTCTTTATTAGCAATTATTTTCTAATTTCCAATCAAAAGGCTGCATTTCAAGCGAACCCGCCTCACACCGCTCCTGATTGGTCGAGCGGCTGCTACAGCTCTCGCATTTTGACAACAAACATGGCGGACCCCATGTCCGATGCGAGTTCACAAAACGCAAATAAAAGCTGCATTAAGCGAAGTTTTATCTGAAATCAACGGCATCTCATAACTTAAAAACGAACAACAGTTTGCACCTTTGGAATTTCTGTCTGGAAAAGACGTATTTGATGTTCTCCCGACGATGTTTTGATGCGCTGATGACTACTGACTGGACCTGTCAGTCAAAGTGAGTAACTACGTCATTGCGTAATGCATTGTCTACGGAGGACTCCCAGACTCTCCCCTGGGAGAGTCTGGCTGTTGCGAGGCTAACATTTTGCTACCAAATGGGAACTTCATCCCTATGCCACTTTGCAAATTCCAAGTTCCACAGCATTCCGACGTGATTTGTAGCAATTATTTTATTTTATTTTGAGTAGCCAATTATAGTTTACCCTCTTTTTCTCCCCAATCCAGTCCTTATGCCAATTGATTCCTCCCCTATGTTGTCACTGCTGTTGTATCCTACCGAATCACTTGACAGTGAGGAGCCCCCACCGAGAGGACGTAGGGCCTTCGCCCTTCGTCCTACTCCTCCCTCCCAAAACCAGCTGCCGCCCAGCCTGGCTGTAGGAATACATGTAGTGACAATTATCACCCTCTCCGCCCAGCTTCCCTTCCCTCGAACAACAATTGTGTTTGCATAGATGCCCCACGATTGATTCAAATCCACAACCTCTGTGGTGGTGGCAGGGACACTGTGCCACCCGAGCACCTGTAGCACTTTGTGCAAATCAGAGTGGGACAAGAAATATTTGACTTAATAGTTCTTGATCAAATGACAATAGGGATAACATGTACCAATTGGTGTGAGGTTTGGACAAAGTCTATATGGTAATACCAACAAGATATTTTACAAAGATCAGTCTCATGGTAGTCAGTGCTATAAAAGACAGATGGAAAAGATTTCTAGTGGAGTTTCTTTCTAGGCATCCTGGGCGTATGTGTGCCAAGTTTGATGCTGAAGTGGTGCCTGAGATTAGCTGTTCACACAACGGCCTGATGGTGGCGCTATAATAGGCCAATGTGAAGAATTTGGGGAGGAGGTTCTTCCTAGGCCTCCCGGGAGTGTGTGTGTGTAGTTTCACACTAATTGGTCCAACTTGCCTGAGATCAGCTGTCCACAGACAGAGGAGTGAAAACATAATCCCTCACCTTTGGCCATCCCGGCCTGGCGGGGATAATAAAAAAAATTGATTGAATTGTTAGTAAAGTAGTTAGTAATGACAATCAAATTGTGTTTAATATGATTTTGGGGGATTTCGAACTACTTTAGAATGGTTTAATATGAGCCGGGTCAAAGTGACCCGAAGGCCCTGGGTGTGACTAAAACACGAGGATCCTATGGATGAGATATCTCCACAGAGTTTTGTCTCTGTGGAGCTGGCGTAAAAAGGCGAACGGCCGCTTTATTTCTTCAGTTGTGGGTGCGGCAGACCGCACGCTACAGTTTAATATAAAACCTTTATCAACCTGTCAATCTCGTCGATTGCACTCTGTGATTTCAAAGAGGTTGACGAGGCGCCTCGTCGTCGGCACCCGGTGAGTTAAGCCAGTCAGACCAAAGTATGGCTGCCAGCTGATAAACTCTTTTTGTGCTCAGCCAAAACTATTTTTTTGCAGCCAGCGGATTCTCCCAATAACCAGTGACACACCTGTCTCTCACTTTCAGGAACTACTTAACTAAACTAAAAAGAAAAACAAGAAAGGGTGACGCAGCAAGACGCACATGAGCACCCTCCCTGGAAGGTGACCTCTAGGGACCTTCCAGGGAGGGTGCTCATGTGCGTCTTGCTGCGTCACCCTTTCTTGTTTTTCTTTTTTTAGTTTTCTTGCACTGACCTTTGGAAACTCTGCACTATTAGGTTGTGTTAGTAGTATTGAGTATTTTGCTTGTGTTTGACATGGCGGTGAGATACTTGTAGCACTAACTAGCATTGACTAATGTCATGGACACTTTTGTTTGGGCACTGTTTAGTACTGATTTTATTTTTTATTTTGTTCTGAACTGGCTGTTTCACATTGAGCATTGACTGTTTCTGACAGCTCGGGGGAGAGCATTCCAAAGATAGAGATGCCGACACTCACAGCCATTTTTAAATCTAGGCTGAACACTTTGTATATGTACCGGTATATATTCTTTGTTCCCTTTCTTTGATGTACCTTGCTCTACCTTACTCTGTTCTTTTTTTTATTATTATTATTCATACTTCTCTGTAACTTTGTAAATATCCTTATACTGCTGTGCTGCCTCTGGGCGACTGATTTTCCCCCATGGGATAATAAAGATATCTATCTATCTATCTAGGACCCAACCCGTGTGAGTGCCATTTGTATGCAACAGTTTTATTCATAGTCTTTTGAATAAAATGTAATTTAGTTTTAGTCATATCTTAGTCATCAGAAAACTTTTAGTTTTAGTCTAGTTTTAGTCGACGAAATGTACAGTTCATTTTGTAGACAAAATTGTATTTTGGCGTCAAAATGGCAGATTTTACACTTGGTTGCATGATGAAAATAGCTGATCTAGCTGATTTGGTGCTAGTAGATAGATTCTTCTTTAGTTTTTCACTTCTGTTATTATTCTTCAGTAGGCCTACTGTAGTACCACCTGGTATGGATGCTTGTCTGCAGCCCTAAAGTCAGTACTGCTAAAACAACTGAACATTTGTTCAAACATAGTTGGACAACCACTTCAGAGGCTATATACATCTACGTATGATAACTGCATTCTAAGGTTAGCAAGAAATATTACCTCTAACAATAGCCATGTGTTGCATAGAGAATATAGGCTGCTGCCTTCAGGAAGGAGATACGGTGTCCCAGCATAATAAGGTCAGACTAAAAAGGTCCTTTGTCCATCAGTCGACTTTAAGGCTTAATCAGGGGTTTGGCCAGAGGTAGGCTAGGCGGTGGACATAGCTCTAGTTTGTATTATCCTTATGTATGTAATCCTGTTTCATTCATTTGTTGTTTATGTCAAATGTTTATACGTTGTATGTATGTTTTCGCATGCATGGCTGCTGTGTCGCAAGACAGATTTCAGTGTGAACTGACAATAAAGTACCATATCGTATCATATCATATCATATCATATCATATCATATCATATCATATCATATCAGGAGGTTGTAGAGCTGCTATTTTCAGAGCACAACACCCCAGCGCAACCAAACATAAAATTACCTTTTCGTTCTACTAGATCTCTTCTCCACTAGTCTCTCCTCTCTATTTTATTTGTATTTGTTGACAAAATTCTCAATATCTTTAGTCTTAGTTTTATTCATCATATATTAGTTTTCATTTCTATTTTTTATTTCGTTTTCATCAGTGAAAAAAGGCGTCATTAGCGTCAGTAAAACAAAGTCCTACAGTAGCCTACCTGAGCTCCAGACCAGAATAAAAACCAGCATCGCTATTCCATCCATAGTGTTTGTAGCTGTCAGGACACACTTGTAGAGCTGTGATTCGGACTGTAGTCTTCACTGAACAAGTCTTCCTCTCTTATAACCTTCTATTTTGAAACGTTATCTTTCCTCTCCATCAGTATATGATCTTTAGGTGCATGTGGTTTTTCAGCAACATCAACAACACAGCAACATTATTAACCACATCTTCCTGTGTAGCTTTCTGGTGGCTCTAAAACGAAACATCTTACAACCCTATATCTAATTAGTTTTATGTTAATCTGCTTATTTTGAGGGATTCCAGAGGCCAGCAAAATGTGATTATATAGGCCTAATAATGACATTAATATACAAGATAAACATTTTAACCGCCTCAGATTAAGATCTGAGGCCGATTCTACGAATGCCTTCTAAATCAGTAGTTCTCACACTTTCAAAATTAAAAAAGGTAAAAAAAAAGAAAAGGAAGCAGATGTACAAGCTTGTATATAAACTATTTTTTACAGCTAACGTAAAACTCTAAAATTACTCGGTTTTAATGGGTTAACCCCAACCCTGATTTATGCTTTGGCCACACGCACGCACGCACGCACGCACAACGTATCTATACTAGTAAGACGCCTCAGGGCGACATGCGAGGTCGCGCCAATTCTTGGCCATCTGGCCAGTGATGTATATTGGACCAGTTACCCATATGTGGCGGAGAGAGTCGCAGCCCCAGCCTTGAAGCCTCAAAAGTCTAGTCTCCCTGGACCAAAAAGATGTCTCTTTGGTCTAGCTAAATTGAACTTTGACGCGGGAGGCCGGGTGGGGAGATTAGCATCACCTCCGTTACACATATATGGAGACCCCTCAAAACATTACCAAATTTGGGCATTCCCAGATAAGTCCTTAATATTGATGACATTGGGACAGGGATCTCCATATATATTAGCATAAAATGTATGTTAATTAGTAAAGCCAAGCAGGGCCTGGGTTTGATCCCTGGGAATCTCCATATATGGGCATCAGGGCATCATCTGGGAATACTCATACTGTATATGGACATTTTATTTATTTTATCCTTTATTAATATATATCCATATATTATGGACTTAATATTAACGGTTTCGGGGAAGGTAGGGTGTAAATCAGACCAGTTAGGGCCTGGGATCAGAAATCTCCATATATGGGCATGAAAGGGATGCCCATTCCCAGAAACAATTGGGGACCGCGAGGACGACCCTGAGGAGTTGGACAGCTGGAGCGATGAGGCTGACTCGGCACAAGACATGCAGTAGATTGGATGCAGGCCGGCACTGTTCGCACAGAGTTCCTCCACACTGCGGGACAGGAGAGTGGGCCGGCCTCCAAACCCTGAGAATTCTGGGAGGAGCTGCGTCAGGGATCTTCATATATGGGCATAAAAGGGATTCTGGTGAATACCCATATATGGACTTTTACATAGGTGATGTCACCTGTGATATCACCTGTGATGTCACAGTGATGTGTCAAGGGAACCAACCCATAGACTGTAAAAATGTGTACACCCACACACACACACAGACATTTCTCATGGTAAGGGATATTATCGTTTATCGTGATAAGAAACACTCACGATAATCGTATCGTGGAGATTTAATTTATCGTGATATCGTCCTCCGTCATGCACTGGGATCAATTCACCTTTTATTTGCCGAGCTGCATATCCGGTACTATTTAAACCCTCTATTGGTAAAAGGCACTTATAATATACATACTTGATACAGTCTTTTTTTCAATCTCTATCAAATGTTTTTGCCAAAAAATATCCAATCTACAAGCTCACAACGTGTCGCAACGTGACACGTTGTAGATCTATGTAGCTTGTAGATCAGATCTGCTATATTTTGGCAAATGTTCCGCCCCAGGATAATGGATTTTGATTGTCGCGATAATATCGTAAATCACGATTTCTTTTGTCACAATATTCATATTGTTCCATCCATAGTCGCAATCATTATGCAGAGTGTTGCAGGGCTGGATCCCGAGTCTGTGGGCCCCTGGACTTGAGACTGCACCTCAGGTCAGGGGTGTCACAAGGGGTAGGAAAGTGGGACTGAGTTACTGGGGCCCAAGGTGGAGGGGCCCTAGTAACTTTAGCTATTGAAAAATAGCAGATATACAAGCTCACAGCGCGGCACCGAGTGCCGCGCTGCGAGCTTGTAGATCTTCTATTTTTGAGAAGTCGTGAAAATGTGTGCAGATCTTTGAATATGTGTATTTTTTAAGCGAACATTTGTAACTCAAAGTTTGCTTCTGTGGGGTCCCTGGAACGAAATATTTTGAGATGGGGGTCCGTGGCCAAATATACATATCATTTTGGGGGTCCTTCACATGAAAAGGTTTGAGCTCCACTGACATCGAAACATAGATTTTTCAAAAAACCTTAGAAGGATTTGAAATATTCAAAGATTTTCATGATTTTTCAAAAATAGCAGATCTACAAGCTCGCAGCGCGGCACTCGGTGCCGCGCTGTGAGCTTGTATATCTGCTATTTTTCAACAGTTAAAGCACAGGGGCCCCACAGTGAATCCTTGTACCCAGGGCCCAGAATTTGTTGCGACACCCCTGCCTCAGGTCACAATTCTGGCACTACTGCCAGAGCCAAAACCTAAGCGTACCATCGAATGTGTTGCACGACTGCAGGAGATTTTGAATTGTTTTTAAAAACGATGTCATATTATGAAATTGGATTAGCTTAATACTTAACTAAAAAGTAAGTAAATACAATGGTGGGAAAAGTATAAAAAATGTACTTATGTAAAAGTATCAATACTGCAATCTAGAAATACTCTAGGGCACGGTCACACCACACTTTTATTCTACCTATGAGGGTGGATTCTGCCAATGGATTTAAATAGGAATTGAGTGTTTTTTTCTTTTCTTTTCTTTTGGTAGAATAAAAGTGCATGTGACCGTGCCCTTACAAGTATTTCTGGAATTCATTTTTTTTTTTACATTGTATAAGTACAAAAGTATTGGTATAAAAATGTATTTAAAATACCAAAAGTAGAAAGTAGCCTACTTATTATGTAGAATGTCCCATTTCAAACGTTTTCAAATGCATAACAATTTTTTTTAAATAGTAGATCTGCTCACAATGTGTCCATCGTGACACATTCTGAGCTTGTTGATCTGCTATACTGTTGATGGCAGATCTTGTTGATTTGCTATTTTCAAGTGGAAGAAAATTTTATATAGAGCTAAAAAAAAGTAACAAATAACTTTGGGTGCCCGCTGACCTACTGGTCCAGGCGCATAACACTTAGGCATTGCCACATAGGCATGGATGCCTGCCGGCGACGCCGGTTCAATTCCTGATCCGGATGACCTTTGCCTTGTGTCACTCCCCATCTATCCCCCCATTTCACATCAGTCTACTGTCCTATCAATAAAAGCCCCAAAACATATATATATATATGTCACGGTTTGTTAGAGAAACAGGACGGTCGAGAAACGGAGCACTCGTGGTGCCGCACGGGGCGGAGCAAGCGCTCGCCACAACGTCGTCCTCCAGGCGGAGCCGCTCGATTGTCCACGACATTGCAAGCGGCGCGAAGGCCAGCGGACCTTGGTCCTGCTCTTCGCCCCCGAGCGCCGCAGGCGCGAGTGGCCGCTAGAAGTTACGAAGCCGTGGTGAATGCAATCGTTATATTTACGGCCTGGGCAAGCCCACGATAAACGCCCTGTCCAAGTGACTACAATGGAGCTAATGGCTAAGCTAGGCTAGGCTAGGCTAGGTTAGGCTAGGCTAGGCTAGGCTAGTAAATAAAGAAAGAGAGTCGCAAACGAGTGACGTCAGCGCCTTCACTAGTGAATGGCAGAGCAGTGGCTGTCGTCGCCATCTGGTGGAAAACAAGCGCTCTTACAATGAACGTCCTGAGTTACCCAAACATACTGTAACATATATATGTTACAGTCATTTTGGGTAACTCAGTGAGACTGTGGTAAGAGCGCTCGTTTTGTCGTTCACCACACACTAATCACCACCAGATGGCGACGCAGCCATTCAATAGTGAAGGCGCTGACGTCACTCGTTTGCGACTCTCTTTCTTTATTTACTAGCCTAGCCTAGCCTAGCCTAGCCTAGCCTAGCCTAGCTTAGCCATTAGCTCCATTGTAGTCACTTGGACAGGGCGTTTATCGTGGGCTTGCCCAGGCCTTACGGCCTGGGCATAAATATAACGATTGCATTCACCACGGCTTCGTAACTCGCGCGGCGCTCCGCCGGCCGCGCGGCCCTGGCCCGCTCTTCGCGGCCACTCGCGCCTGCGGCGCTCGGGGGCGAAGAGCAGGACCAAGGTCCGCTGGCCTTCGCGCCGCTTGCAATGTCGTGGACAATCGAGTGGCTCCGCCTGGAGGAAGTTGTTGTGGCGACCGCTTGTTCCGCCCCGTGCGGCACGGCAAGCGCTCCGTTTCTCTAATTCTCTGAGACGCAAAAAAAACGTGACATATATATATATATATATATATATATATATATATAAAGGAAGAAGTAACTGTGGAGTAAAAATCCAATATCTGCCTCTGAGATGTTGTAGGGTATAAAGTAAAAGTATCTCAAAACGATACTTAAGTAGGCCTACAGTACTTGAGTAAATGTACTTAATTACTTTACACCACTCCAAGTAAATAAATAAATAACTATTCTGGGTTAGGCTCTTGAACAGTACTCTGCCCGATTTTACTGAAGGCCCCCTGACCGCTGGGCCCCCGGGCCTGGACCCTGTATATGTATAGATGCATGTGTATGAGTGTACTATGTGAAAGTAGAAGTGCAGGTGTGAATGTGTGCATATGACCTATTTAAAGATTTGTGCATGAGTGTTTCTTTGGAAATGTTGATAGTGAACTACTAACTACTACAGACGTGCTAGTGGTTTGCAAAGAGGACAGGAACCATGACTCTTTCTGCGGGGGATGTGTGATACACGCACACACGTGCGCATACACGCACGCGCGCACATGCACACATGCACGCATGCACGCACGCACGCACGCACGCACGCACGCACGCACGCACGCACGCACGCACGCACGCACACACACACACACACACACACACACACACACACAAGCACTCGCAACCATCATTATCATCGTTGTCATCAACCTAGTGTGAAGGTATGTGGAAAAACATTTCAACCCAACAGGAAGCTCGAACCCAAATTCTAATACAACACCTGGCCTGCACTTTCCAGTCAACAAGTAAACAAAACCAGCTGGCAAACATGCAAGAGCAAACTTTGTGAAAAAGGTTTATATAGATATAGATATAGATATAGATATAGATATAGATATAGATAGATGTATAGATATATAGATATATAGATAGAGATATCTGCCGTATCTGTAGAATTTGAAGCTAACTTATACTCAGTGGTAGCCTAAATGACCAACTTCCGTTATCCAGGAGGATTAATGAAATGGTTTCCGGAAGAGGGCGGTTTACGAGGCTAACTCAGTGGTGCATTGGTGATTCAATGTTTGGGGGGTCACTTATCTAGAGACGGCACACGCACGTCGCTCAACACCTACTATACAGGTCTATTGATATGCATACAGGCTTGTTTCTTTGTTGAAACACCCTGTTGTGACACTAGACGACTAGAGTGTTGGCGAGGTGTGAACTTGGGCGTTTTGGAATCATTGCATGTTCGTTTGCGTGAGAGGCGAGACCCCTGCTCAGTAAAGATATGGGGCAGCGGGGGCGCGCACAACCCCGAACTAATTCAACACTGTGTATACTGTATGTAAAAAAAAAATCACACTCGTGTGAACTGAGCGGTGGTTGGCTGCGTGTGTGTGTGTGTGTGTGTGTGTGTGTGTGTGTGTGTGTGTGTGTGTGTGTGTGTGTGTGTGTGTGCACGCGTGCGTGTGTGTATGTGAGTGTGTGAATGTGAGTGTGAGTGTGCCTGGCCGGCTGGCCTGAACAACAGCTCCCCTCCCTTAACATGTGTGGTCAGAAAAGGTACTGCAGGCTACATACAGACAGACACGCACGCACGCACGCACGCACGCATACACACACGGCCACGTATAGGAGACGGTGTAACCACCGCTCAAAAATAATTTCATTGGATATTGTCCCTACTTTGAGCTGTCTGCCTGAACTAGCTCTGCAGGATTCACATAATTATTAATATTAACACTAGTTCTGTCATGGCAGTTCTCTCGGTTCTGACTGTTCTGTTTTTATGTTTATTAGGTTGGAGCTTCATTCCACCTGTGGGGAGGTGTGTCCTGGCAATCACCTGGCTGGCCTCAATCCGGCAATCACCTGGCTGGCTACAAATACCTGGCAGAAGCGGCACGCCAGTGCTCTGTGATAGACCTTTTTCTAGCCAGTGCATGCTTTGTACATACTAGATCAGTTATATCCTCCTATATTAGCCTGTTGCTTGTTTGGGATCCTTGTCTTTTCTGGACACTAATGTTTGGTCTCTTCCTTCAGCCAGCCAGACTGCCTCCCCACGCAGCTGCAACCTTTGTTTGAGGACCAGGCCTGAGGCCGCCGCCCCCCCCAAATATAACCTTGGTATTTTGTTCTGCTTGTGAAGCTTGAGCCTTGTTTATGTTTGGACTTTGATTATTCCTTAATGGCTCACTTGGCTTATTCGTTTTGAAAGCCTGTTTCTCAGTTTTGGATTTTTGGCTTAAAACCACTTTAAGTTTTGGATTATACGTTTCCTTTGTCTGATTCTTGTCTGCATTTGGGTTCTCTGACTGCCTTGACAAGTTCACTGTTTGTCAATGTCAGGCCTGCGGACCACTAGGGGCCTAAATGGGCTCTTAAGGGTCAGTAACTCTAGCGTACAAATGGAACCATGCATTTGTATGCGGAGTCAGAGTTAAATAAACACCGGGGATTTTACATTGTGGATTGGAGTTCCAGAGATCAACATTTTTAATATAGACAGACTAGGAGTCCGCTCCTCATCTTCCTCACTTGGCTGAGGCGAGGATGTTTTTGTCTGATCGGTCTTGCGTCTTCTCATAACTTCTGGAATTTCTAGATTCACACCTGATGGGGCACAGCCAGGCAGACACGGTGTTAACACAATGCCACTCTGTAATAACAAATAACAAAGTAATTCACAAACGTAGCAATAACGCATACTGGAACACGCTACATGCATCACAATCAATAACAACAAAAGAAATACAATTAATAACCATTATAGAAATATAGCTTTACTAAACAGTATGTTAGAGGTGCCAGCTAGGCTAGCCGATTTATTCTTATTTCTGTGCTCTTGGGTACTACAGTGCCTGGGTCACTGGGTGACCAGCTGCCACATCGATGTCTATAGGGTTGCGTTGACAACCATCCCTTCAAATATGAAAATTGTCCCTTATTTGAAAAATACGTGTCCCTTGAACGGAAGATGGACACATTGTTCCCTATTGGGAAATTAATGAATGACACATCTTACAAGTTCAAACAGCTCATATTATGCTATATAGAACAGGTTGTTAAAATAATATACAAAAACTGCACATAGGCCTATATACAGTGACATTTCTTTCTTTTTTTCCTGGATTAGGCTTATTGCCTCGTAAACCACCCTCTTCCGGAAAGCATTCTCTCGCGTTGCCAGACTGTTGACTCTGCGATTTCTGGGTCCGAATAGTGACACGCATCAGCTCCCGCTCACGCTCCAGCTCCTGCTCACGCGGTCTCCGAGTCCGCAGCTGGGTGCTATTGTGAATAGTTGTCTGCAGAGTTCGAGTTATACTCCGAGAGCTATGGGGTCCCTCTAGCGGCGCCAAAGGCGGCGCCGAAAAATAGGGCCCCCATAGTTATGGGGGTGGCCCCCATAGTTATGGGGGCCCTATTTTTCGGGTATAAAGTCGGCTAAAACGAGTATTTTCCTATATTAAATCATATTAAATCAGGTATTTTTCGGTATATAGTCTAGATTTCTTGGTACCAACAGTCAGACAACAAGTGCCAGTTTCATAAAATCATTCAGTTCCCAGAGCTTTTCAGTTAATCTACTTAGTTACTTTACACCACTGTCTACAACAGCAAGCAAACATTTTAGCCCGTGAACCTGTCTACAACAGCAAGTATGATGGTTCCCAAACTTTTTAGCCCGTGAACCAAGAGACATTACTACCTTGTACCAAACAAGTAGTGAAAATAGCAGATGTACAAGCTCACAACGAGTTGCTTCGCACTGTGTTCAGTGCGTTGTGACCCATACAACGTGTCCGCCACATCGGTCCAGACCCCAGTGTTAGGAAACAGCTAGCCTCGGAAACCCAGGCTTCATTGGCGATGGTTCTGGTACACCATAGCCATTAGCCACTAGCTAGCCCAAACGTTAGCCTAGCCAGGCAGCACAGCAGCATAACATAGCATTCATTCATCATTACAAGTCTATAGCCACGAGCCCACGACTCACCAGTGAGGACGCCAGGGCTAGCAGAGGGCGATGTTTAATGCCTTCATAGCCTAGGTTGTGTTGTCTTGGTGTTCTGTATATTCCTTTATGGCCGTATTGTTATAATCCACCGAGTCCATGACGCATCAGTTACGCACGGAGAGACAGACGTTCAGACAAGTTAAAAGGGAAGTCCTTTGAAAGCCATTTCCTCTCTGAACAGTGCCCAGAAGCACATTTCAAAACAAGAGCCTTTCTTTTTTTTTGTGTCTATACAATCGATCATTCAACACATGTTTATTTTGAAATTGTACTGGAAATAGAAGTAGCCAATAGCTCCTACTTCACGCCACTGATGTCAGAGCCTCTACTTGCCGATCGGCAATATTTTCCCCCCAACCCCCCTTTAGGGGGTGCGGTGGGACGTGGGGGAGGGGGTGCGGCCGCACCCCCAGCACCCCTACTTCCCTCGGGTATGGTCTTGCTAAGACAGCGTTGTTTTGTTTGGTTGTTTTGTTGCTCTCCGGCGTGTCCGCCTTCCTTTGCCGTCCGGGCCGTGGCTAGAAGTGCAAAGACTCGATGCAGTGGTTCCTAGCTTAGCCTATGCCCAGGCCATGGCGAGACCACGCAGCTGGGTAGGTCTGCATCCAGAAAGGTAGGAACCATTGCAGCGAGTGTGTTATAACCCGGACGGTAAAGGAAGACTCACACCCTACATTAAATGCGCCTGATTTATAATAATAAAATTAATAGTAGGATTAAACGGTGTGATGTCATTGTTCAGTCTTACTGTCTAACATGTTTATTTAGTATATCTAGTTAACATAAATAATATAAATTCTTCCAATGGAACATAAAAAAAAAAAAAAACGAAAAAAAAAAAAAAAAAAAAAACACACTTAGAAAAAAAGAGACCCCAAAGGGGGTTGTTGACTATGGGGTCCCAGACTTTAACTATGGGAGCTAAGACCCCACTGGCTCCCACATAACTCGAACTCTGGTTGTCTGGCTACGCGAGACTAGTACGCCTTTGAAGAGAGGGTGATTGTTGCGTCCAAATGCTGCTTTCATTTCCAGGTGTTCTGATTGGCATATAGATGCCAACCAAACAATTGAAACACCTGTGTTGGTCCTCAACACGTACAGTGTAGGACTCATGAATTGCCCTGAAAGGCCATGTTTGGCTTGGGGTAAATAACTGGACTCAACTTCATTTAACAAAGCCGGGAACAGATCCACAGACTTCTCCATAGCCAGAAGCATGTTTGCTGGTAGCCTTTATGGCACATATGTCAAACTCAAGGCCCGGGGGCCAAA
The DNA here is from genome assembly GCF_963921795.1 of Nannobrachium achirus. Lineage (NCBI taxonomy): Eukaryota > Metazoa > Chordata > Actinopteri > Myctophiformes > Myctophidae > Nannobrachium > Nannobrachium achirus. Next base: position 46,039,962 of record NC_137833.1, read on the forward strand.
TCAGGCCCGTGATTGAATGATCTTCAGCCCGCGGGATGATATTTAATTACTATTAGAACTGGCCCACTGGCCACTGGTATATTGCACATGCAAAGCTTGGGCTTCGAACCAAGGTCTCCCACATGAAAGTCCAACATCTTACCCATCAGACCAAAGGGATATCCCTATGGACTGGGGGAGATATTATACTTTTGATGCCATCAGGCTGAGGCAATGTGTCACTCTGTTACCACCATAATACTACAAGTCCCACAATGCACTGCTAGTGCATTGGCGCGTATCGAGGGCCTGTGACCGCAAGCCCGTGTTTGAATAAACATTGAACCAGTCCGGCCCTTGACTTGTACCATTTTTTTAATGTTGGCCCCATGTGCATTTGAGTTTGACATCCCTGCTCTATGGCTTGTAGGCTACACAACAACTGCTGCTAACATTTTACCTTCCTACCTTTTGAATTGTTTGATTTTGTGTCATTAAACACAAAACACATAAATCATCATTATCTTCAACCAGTGGTCACCAGCAGTCTCCCCAGTGATTATACAAAGAACAGCAACAGAATGTCAACAAATTCAAAAGTGTGTTTGTGTGTGTGTGTGTGTGTGTGTGTGTGTGGGGGGGGGGGGGGGGGGGGGGGGGTGTCTTTTTTAAATGTTGGCCCCATGTGCATTTGAGTTTGACATCCCTGCTCTATGGCTTGTAGGCTACACAACAACTGCTGCTAACATTTTACCTTCCTACCTTTTGAATTGTTTGATTTTGTGTCATTAAACACAAAACACATAAATCATCATTATCTTCAACCAGTGGTCACCAGCAGTCTCCCCAGTGATTATACAAAGAACAGCAACAGAATGTCAACAAATTCAAAAGTGTGTTTGTGTGTGTGTGTGTGTGTGTGTGTGTGTGTGTGTGTGTGTGTGTGTGGGGGGGGGTGTCTTTCCCATCACTTAATTGATGTGTTGTGTCAGGTTCGTGAGATGTGTGGCTTGCATTGCCCTCTAGTGTTGATTTCACAGAATTACACATATCATCAGCACCAGTTAAAGTAGGCTAATAATCAGTAGTAGCCTAGCCTACTCAGTCTCAGAATCAAAGTGAATTGATAACGATATATGACAGGGCGGAGCGCATGAGGGAGGTGAACTTCAACAAGCATTCTTTTTCAATCTGGCTGTTTATATTATATAGGCCTATTTATGGTAAAGTATCTAACTACATGTAGGCTACTCAAGTAGGCTACTTAAGTAGAAATTATTATTTTTCAGTACTTTTACTTCTACTCCACTTTACTCGCATTTAGAGGCAAATATTGTGCATTTTACTACACTACAATTATTTGAAAACTATTTATTTTGTAGATTTTGATTATTATTGCAACACAGAAAGGGTTGAATTCGCCCTTTTAGGCCTAGGCTACTTTTAACAGATTATTTCTACATTGCAGGATTGATACTTATAATTCAGTAAAACATGTGAGTAGGCCTACTTCTCTCTTTCTCCTGTGGTTCCTGAACACTCTGATAAACGTGTTTTCTATAGGCTACACATGTGACTCTCAACAAGTTGAAGGTGTCTCTTCAGAGAATGAACTGAATACAGAACAATTTATTACCAGCATCATGGAAGTTGGAACAAGACAAAGAGGACAAAGAGAACTACAACCACAGATGGTGGTAAGTACATTAAGCTAATGCACTTCTTTGTATACCAATGTTTTTAATTTCAGGGACCGTTCACCCTTCCATTTGATAAGATGTCTGTCTGGGATCCCAATCTACACTGTAAAAACCCCAGTGTTAGGGGTACGAGTACGACCATATGTGTGTTTGTGTATTATATATATATATATATATATATATATATATATATATATATATATATATATATATGTATATATAAATATATATTAGGGGTGCAACATATCGAACCGAATATCGGAAATCGAATCGAACCGAACCGAGAAATATCGAACCCGAATGACCCTGTACCGAACAATACAATACAATACCACTCCACATCCACATTCCCCTGGAACCCCCTCAAGGACCCCTAGGAGTCCACAGAGCCCACTTAGAGAACCATTACCCTATAGGTTGGGTACCGTATATTGTTCAAAGTTAAAACAAAAAATATATAAAAATACATTTATAAATCAAGGACATTTCTGTTTATTTTTTAATATTATATATATATATATATATATATATATATATATATATATATATATATATATAACATACATACATACATACATACATACATACATACATATATATATGCTAGTAAGACGCCTCAGGGCGACATGCAACCTTGGCCAGTGACGTATATCGGACCAGTTAACCATATATGGAGATCCATGTACTGTATATAGTATATCCCTTTTATGCCCATACATGGAGATCCCTGTCTGAACCAGCCGCACATATATGGGCTGTCTTCCTCCATATATAGGCATTCCCATAAAGTCCTGTTAGATATGGGCTTAACATTGATGACATCAGGGATCTCCATATATGGGCATAAAAGGCATTCTGTTAGAGTGGTTCCCATGACATCACAACATACAATATCTTTTATGCCCATATATGGAGATCCCTATCTGAACAAGCCACACAGATATGGGCCATGTCTTGGCCATCTGGCCAGTGATATATATCAATGACATCAGGGACCTTCATATATGGGCATGAAAGGGATTCTGGGGGATACCAATATATGGACTTTTACATAGGTGATGTCACCTGTGATGTCACAGTGATTTGTCAAGGGAACCAACCCAGACTGTAAAAATGTATACACACACATTTACACGGACGCGGACAAGCTGTGACATTTCTCATGGTAAACTGTATGTATAGATAGATAGATAGATAGATAGATAGATAGATAGATAGATAGATAGATACTGCATGTACAATACCTCCATCACACTCAATTGGTGTCGATTCCCTCCCCCTAATATTTGCATGATGTCACTTCTAAAAGAATGGCAAGGTGCACTGGGTGGCATTGCCACCAGCATAATGACATTGCCTCTCTCTGACCTGTCATTGTACCCTGCCACTTCCTCTACTCCCACTAATGGTCCGGGTCCACTCATGCACAGTAAAGCCCGCCGGTGTTAATTTAACCCCCGGAGCGTGCAAATGGAACCAAATGGACCCGTACGGGTCCATTTGGTTCCATTTGCACGTTCTGGGAGTTAAATTAACGCTGAACATTTTACTTGTGTGCGGTCCTTCCAATTATACACACTCATTTCCTATGTGTCCCGTAGGGCTATATTTCTAGATTATGGACGACGTTCTCCGCTCCCTTCTGAGGTAGTAGGTAGGTACTATATGCCCTGGACTGTGTGTGGGGCTGGTTCATTATGTCACATTGCGTTATAATTCACTGTCTGCCGCGCTGCTGGCTGGAGAGTGGTTATGTCGATGGTAAGCAGGCGGCTTCAGGTTAAAAGGGTCCAGGCCTGCACACAAGCCTGTGAGAGAGATTCTTTGAAACAAAGAGTCAAAGCCATAGCTTTTTTTTTTTTAATGGCTGCTTACATAACCTGTGTATTCACCAATTAAGTCAAAACAGAAGTCTTATTACCTCATTATCTTTAATCGGGATATAGATAGATACCGGTATGCTATATTAGCGTGGGGTTGGGTGGGGCGGCCATAGTTGAGTGATAGAGAGGCCGTCTAGCCGTGGTGTAAAGTACAATAATTAGGCATACGTACATTTACTTAAAGGGGGCCTGTCACCTAAAGGGTTAATGTCACTTTAAGAAACATCTTAAAAAGCAAGTTAATATTTTCATGATGTCATTGGGGATGCGCAATTATAAGCCAATCAAATTAATTGTCTGTATAGCCTGACTGTATGTATGACTACTTACTGTACTGGTCAGCTGTTGTTGGGGGGCGAGGGGCAGATTACACTGTGACATGAGCTTCAGACTGTTTCAGAGCGTTTTCAGAGAAGCTCATGTCACAGTGTAATCTCAACCCCTCAACCCCTTTAGGTGACAGTACCCCTTTAAAGGAGTTGGCACCCCCAAAATGAAATTTTTTCTATTGATTAGTCACACCATGGAGAGTTAGTTAAATAATATTGTTTTGTATTCGCTGCATTCCTAAGACCAAAAAAAAAAAAAACATTATTGTAAATTTACCCCCATTGATTCTGGATGGGGACCCAAATGCATGGCCCTGGATGGGGACCCAAATAAGGCCCTGGATGGGGACCCAAATGCATTTGGGTCAGAATCAATGGGGGTAAATGCAGGGTTAAGTAATTTTACCCCCAATGATTCTCACCCAAATGCATTTGGGTCCCCATCCAGGACCATGCATTTGGGTCCCCATTCAGAATCAGAATTCTGAATGGGGGTAAATTTACTCTACTATGTATTTGTTGTCTTAGGAATGCGACAAATACCAAAATATATTATTGAACTCAAGTCTCCAAGTCTGCACTACTAGCAGATGTTATAGTTGCATGGCTCATCTATCTGGGAACCACACCTAGACAAATATTCGCAGTAAACTATATACGTTGTTGTATGATGAATAGCGAAAGATAGCATATTTACAAGCTCTCGTGTTTTTAATTCTATTGCTGTAGAATTCTGACATTAAATGTTGCCTATAATGAGTCTGACAAGCCCAAAATAGAGACACACCAGGTTGAAAGCGGTTTTTATGGTTGTGTCACAGCCTGTGATTTCACTTCCCTGTGATTTTGCATACAGTACAGTAGGTAAATCTCTCATTTCAGTAAATCCCACATCACTTTGCGTATGAGTGCGGGCAGCTCTGGGCCATGATATCAGGAGGGGAAACATGCGCTGTTCTGAGCTCAGCAGTTTTCACTTCTCTGTCAAGGCCGGCTCACTTCCTAAATGAGAGAAAGACATAATGAACAGAAGCCAGGGAGCAAGAGAGCATTCTGCGCACGCAGTTATAGCATTCTAATCATTTTATTTCTAATCACAGCACTTCGGAAGCTGTTCCGGGCAGGTGTCAGGGAGGACGATGTGTGTATTCTTCCTCCGGCACACACCCAGAGAAGCACCCTGGACACCGGAGTCATCTGGTCTGGCCATCTGATAAAACAAGGCAAGTAATCCTCGCATGACTTCTTCCTGACACGGGCGGAGACCTCCTATCTCCATATTCATGACTTTAGCTGTTTATTTTTTCTCGTATAGGCCTATTAACGGCCCTACTTGACAACAAGCTGCAAGCTTGAAATGCGACATGGAAGTGACGCGTTTTGACTTGAGCCTGCTGATCTGCTACTTTGAGTGAATTGAGAATTCTGAAAAGTAACAGTTTTGGACATGTGAGATTTCCACCAGACAGAGACAACACATTAGCAGCATTCCTCAGGCTGGCTGTCACTGCTGTGAGCGCATGGCGAGCTATACTGGTCCCCTGTCTTTAGGGGGACGCGAATGTCATCATTTGATTGTCTATCAATTATCAATTAGCCGCTGAACTGGGCTTTCATTGTTGCCTGTTATGTGGGACTGTGTGTGTGTGTGTGTGTGTGTGTGTGTGTGTGTGTGTGTGTGTGTGTGTGTGTGTGTGTGTGTGTGTGCGTGTGCGTGTGCGTGTGCGTGTGTTATGACTCTAGAACAAGCCATAACACACAGATGTCACCACAGCCATGAACTTGCCTTTGGCTCGTTTTTCCAATGACTGGCAAAAGCGGCTATCTGGTAAGGCTTGATTATCGGTTTGAGTTTATTTGGTGAGAACTTTGGTGATTTGACGTCACACTTTTTGCCGCTTGTGATCCACCTTGTAACCAAACCCTTAGGGCTGTTACATTGTAGCCGGGGAGATTATCTCATTAATGCTGTTATAACGATGTCATGACAATGTAATAGGCCAATATTGACTAGGATACACTGTAAAATCTATGTTAGTCAAACTCTGAGTGTGTACAAATGTAACCAAATGTACACACTCAAAGTTTCAAATGGTAGGCCTACTTGTAACAGAGTCACTTTATTTGAGGACAAACCTTCATTTTCAGTTATCTACACTGCAGTACAGTAGTAGGATTACTTGTGAAAGTTTGGACAGTAAAAGCAATTCTACAGGTTATTTACCACCTGTCATCTCTGTGTTTGTGGGTGTGTGTTGAACGCAGTGGTGGAAGAATTACTCAGATTTGTTTTTAATTAGGCTAAGCAAAAGTAGCAAGACCACAAAATAGACATGCATTCAAAACAGTAGTATAAAAGTATTGCCATCGAGAGATACTTACAATACCTGAGGTGTTCATCACTTTAATATTGCAGCTGGTAGAGATGGGTCTGATTTTATTCACTGTGTGCTACTGGGTAGCTTAATTAGTGTGGTTGCCCTAACAGGGCAACAAGACTAGTACTTGTCTTTTCTTTATTCTCTCCATCTTTCCGGATATACTTTATTTTGCCACGCTACTCCTCCCACAGTTTTGGTGTCACGCACTTGGGCCATATGTCAAATGACCGGCTTCATCAGGACTTGTCTGCTTGCATTTTGCTAGGCCTACGTTATATGGTTTAATTTATATAAATGTATTTGTGAATTAATTTTCTTCACTTTCTTCACAATTTTCTACTTAAATGGGAAAATGCAAAGATTTAAAGGAGCTATAGTCAACTTTTTCTTGAAAAACGGATGCTAAAATAAAAATAATGTTTCGAAAATATTTTATAAAAAAATATGCTTCATATATGTGTTTCTGTTCAAAAATGTCCACAAAAAGCATAAAATAATAATAAAATAATCATTTTGGCCATTGTCAGACCAACACTTTGTTTACATCCTAGTCTATTCTTTTATATGGATTGCAATAGGATGTAAACAAAGTGTCGGCCCGACAATGGCCAAAATGATTATTTTATCATTATTTTACGCTTTTTGTGGACATTTTTGAACAGAATCACATATTTGAAGCATATTTTTTTAATAAAATATTTTCTAACATTATTTTAAATTTAGCATCTGTTTTTCAAGAAAAGGTTGATTAGCTCCTTTAAAGCTATACTGTGTAAGTTGCTCAACTAGTGGTCAGAGCTGTATAGCAAACCGCGGTTGCGTCCGCGTCTTTCGGCCGTTTTTCGTCGCGGACCGGGCCTCTCGCCACCGTGTCCGCCTGCAGCTCGCCGAGATCTATCTTTAGAGGGGTCCCTGGTTCCTGTGCGTACAGGCATTCCGGAGAAACTGACTCCTTCACCCGAGTATGTTGTTGTTATGTTGAGGCAAGCTACTTCCTGAGAAGTCAGCAAGATGCGCCTGTGATTGGCCGGTAGTGTACCATGTGTTTATGATCGGCGATATGATTGGCCAACGTATACACATGATGCATATGACGTCATTTTGCCGCGAAATTCTCCCCCCCTCACGGCTCATAGAACACATATAAAGAGAAGGCTTTAGAAGCTGAAATTAACAAAGTGGGGGTTCTAAAACTTTAGCGATTTAACAGTTAGGACAATTTTAAGATTTGTTTTATAAAAAACGTTACATGGTATAACTTTAACTTTTCCCAAATATGGAGATGACTGACATCATAGACCACATGAGACTGACACAGTATGGGTATTCCAAGATGGGCTTAATATTGATGACATCAGGGATCTCCAATCCATATATGAGCATAAAAGGGACAAGGACGGAATGGTTAGCACGTTTGTCTTTGAAGTATCAAAAAAGGTTTGCTGCGCCGGCGCGTTGTGAGCTTGGCATTGGCTATTTAGCGAGCAGCTGTTCTATTATGGTGTGTCTCAGTCCCACTTAACTGCTTGAAGTGCAGCTCTGACTTATCAGCTATATCACATTTCTTCTGTGTCGGGTGGAAACCTCATAATGTCCAGAACTTTTACTTTTCATGTTTCAAATTCAAAAATAGAAAAAGTAGCCATATTTGGAGCCTTCTGGATATGCTACTTTTGATGCTTTTGTGTGACGCTGTAGTATGATCAAGTAGAGCTTTAATTTATGAAAATACTCAAAAGGTTAGACTATGGACTGGAGATAGGAGGTTTCTGCCTGAAAGAGACGCTATATTACATTTAGTCCATTCTTAGCCGGCAGCAGTCCTGTGGCTGCGGCTCCGCACCATGGTCAAACCTTCATGTCAAGGACCCCCAAATTGATATGTATTTGCCCCCCCATCTGAAAATGTTTTGTGCCAGGGACCCCCAGAAGAGAAGATTCATGTCAGGGACGTGCTGGCCATTGGGAAAAGCGGGACAACTCCCGAACGGCCGGGAAAATTTAAATAAAATGTCGGCCTTTGTTCCATTTTGGGGGCTGGGCGGCCACAAAGTAAATCGTCACTGTCGGGCAGAAACCTCGTATCTCCAAGTTTCAAATTTGTAAAGTTTTTCACAAAGCAAAGCCCTGCTTCATCATACAAGGCCGTCGCACAAAAGTAGTGAAAACAGCCGATCTACTAGAACACAACGCCTCGCGGTGCGTTTAATTTAGTTTAAATCATTTTTAAAATGATAAATACAAAACAAACGGTTTTGGACATACAAGGTTTCCACCCGACAGCGACAAAATATAACTCATGTAATTGGCCCACTGGCTTGTCACTTTGACACAAATCTCTCTATAGCGCGCAATGAGGGCCTCTCCAACTCTTTTTCCCGGGCTGAATCAGGGGCCCAGCATGTCCCTGATTCATGTTAACAATGCACAAAGGCACAAAAATGCACACTATCAGTGTTAAATGAACACTGAGAATGTTACGGTGCTGATTTGCGTCCCAGGGATGGAAATGGTATTACAATGTGAGGGTCTATGGCCTTAATGCAGATCAAACTGGGGGTCTTTGAAATGATAGCGGTTGAGAATCACTGGATTAGATCAGACAACGCAGGACGCTATGGGTTATAGAGTTTGCAGAACAGTTTCCATAGTCTCCGCCAAAATGGGACTGAAGCCTACCCAAATATATGGGGGCTTTCAACTTCCAGATGCGTCTATGGTTGCACAGGTGCCAACAATTACAATGACACCTGCTTCCCATAAAATCTTTAGTGTCAAATTTAGAACTACAATTCAGCAATTGTTTGGATGAATAGGCCTACGTTTTTTTGTGTGTAAGCAATCTGTATGTTAGAGTAGGGTACTTCTGCAGTGGTTTGGGGTGGTCTCCCTACTCCATTGAGAAGAGAGACCCCTGGTGACGGTTAGGACCTTGCCCCCAGTTTTTATGGGAGCACTTCTGGGAACTCAGATTAGGTAGGACATGGCTGGTCGACGGAGTTGATAAAGTTATTTGAAGCAGATGGCACACTAGATCGGCGGTCTTTATTGTCTTTATTAAGCGTTGCAAGCCTCTTCTACAAGTGTCTGTGTGTGTGTGTGTTTTCTGCAATACCCATTTTTGTATATTACTCCTACAGAGCTAAGCTCCTACATCTAGCTTTACCCGGTTCCCAAAAAATGTCCGGTCCCAAAACAATGTCCAGGCTCTGAAACGTGGCCTACATCTGGCCTACATCTGGCCTACATCTTGGCACAAGCGGCTCAAAGTTTGTTTTACGCCCAGGGTCCCATTGGCCAAGTTTTGCAGGACGCGCTGTGACAGCGGGACGCTTGATGAAATTAACTCATAAATAGCACCACTCACTTCACACTAGGTGTATCTATAACTGGACCGATCGGTGTGAAACTTGTACGAACACCCCCTAGAGGCTAAGGAAAGACCTTTTTCACATCAGCCTTTTATAGCGCCACCAGGAGGCCAATCTAGTTGGCAGGAGGCTCATTTTGAACAAAATGCCTCAAGTCAAGAACTTTCCCACTAGGCTGAAGAATAATTTTTAACCTTTCAACATATTACTCCTACATATTGTGTCCAAAACATCCCTATAGTCATGAGATCAAGACAGATCTGTCTTGTATTTCATATCCCACCCTGATAGACTAAGATTGGTAAAGTTTGCAGGAGGGATTCGCTTTGAACGAAATGCTTCAAAACATGGATGAAGTGATTCCACTCAACTCTATAATGGCTAAATTCTGAACATTGCTCACCCCAAAATAACCTACAGTACCTGGCCCGCCGGAGACCTATGCTCCGATGAGCACTTTTTCTAGTTTTCTAATTATCAGTTAAAATCGTTCCTCTAGTTCATATATACGTATAGCTCAATGAAATAAACTCATCAAAGGCACCGCTTACTTCACACTTGGGTGTGACATTTGTCTTTATTGTAGATCGGATATCATTACCATTACTTCTCTCCTTCGGGAGAGATAAGGCTTTAAGCTTTGGCTTTAACATTGGTCATGACAATGTCATATGCAATGACTTTGATCATACTTATGGGACGGTGTAATTTAGGTCGACGCCGGTCCCTAATCAAAGCCTGAAAGGGCTGACCAGTAGTGGGATGACAAAGGTGGGGGGAATGGAGCCGCTTATGAAGGGTATGATGATGGGTGACAACACAGAGGACACACAGCCAGACATATTTATAGACAGTGACAAATTGATACTGAGAGAGTATACGAGCAGAGAGAGAGAGAGGAGAGAGAGAGAGAGAGAGAGAGAGAGAGAGAGAGAGAGAGAGAGAGAGAGAGAGAGAGAGAGGGCAGGGCTCTAGGTATGTGAGATGAAGAGCACACTGGGCCAGTGGGACACCAAGTGAGAGGGAGAGGAATAGAAAGAAAGAAAGAAAGAAAGAAAGAAAGAAAGAAAGGAAAAGGAGGTGCAGACGGGAAGGAGAGTGGTGAAAGCGGGGGAGAGAGAGAGAGAGAGAGTGAGAGAGAGTGAGAGTGATACAGAGCATGCATGATAGCAGACAGAGTGTGAGCAGAGCACCACAAGCCGGAAGAGAGGAGAGAGAGAGAGAGAGATGCTTAAGAAGACCATGAGGTGCATCTGGGCGAGGCTGTCGTCACCGGCAGCGTGAGTGTGTGTGCGTGCCTGTGTGCACGCGTGTGTGTGTGCGTGTGTGTGTGTGTGTGTGTGTGTGCGTGTGTGTGTGTGCGAGTGTGTGTGAGCAACAGAATAGTGTGTGTATGAGTGGAGGGATGCAGTCATGTCTCTGTGAGGGGGAGCAGCACAGCAACTGTAACCATGCTGAGTCCCAAGATAAAACAGGCACGCCGGGGTAAGCAAGCAACGTCTCTCTCTCTCTCTCTCTCTCTCTCTCTCTCTCTCTCTCTCTCTCTCTCTCTCTCTCTCTCTCTCTCTCTCTCAGCCTCTCCTCTTTCTCCTTCTCTTCCCTCTGCAGTCTCTCTCTCTCTCTCATCCCTCTCTAAACCTCTCTCTATACAGCGCTGCCCTGCCCAGCTGCTCTATCTCTTGTCTTCCACGGTGTGGTAATAGCATAGCTTGTTGCAGGTGACATTATCGTATAGCTAATCACAGCAGAGCGGCGGGCGACGGTGTCATGATGCCGGCCGGCACTGTGCTGCTGTCTGTCTGTCTGTCTGTCTGTCTGTCTGTCTGTCTGTCCTGTGCCTCTGGTCAGCTTGCCAAGCGTGTCAATCTCTTTCCTCCTGTCCCCTGCCCCGCCACCATGATGATGATGACAGGTGATGTGGAAATGTTTTCCTTGGCAACGGGGCTACGATCCCAAAGTGAAGATGTCACTGTCCCCAGAGACGGTCCAGCAGTGGATTACTGTCCTGGAGGGGTGATGTCATATCTTATGTCCCCCTCCCTCCTTGGTAATACAGTCTTCAAGCTCTGGGAGATTCAACCCTCTTAAACCATAGTAAACTAGAACCCGAGTTGGCTAGGTACTTGGACCGCTTTTTCTTTTCTTTTTTATATTTTTCAGTCAACACCACCAAAGGTCTTCGGGCCAAAACAGCTGATCTACTTATTTTTGGCTGATCTACGCTATCTTTGGCTAATGCCATATAGATGGGGTTGGGGTACTAGTGGTTAACCCGCCCCCTGGTCGGTCCGGTGTCGCTTTGCGGGGCTTGTTACCACACAGCAGCAGCAGCAGTAGCAGCAGCTGCAGGACGGATTAGCCTCCCTGTATAGTCTTTCTAACAATGGGGTTTTGCAACTTGACACGTTTACGCAGGGAAAACGGAAGACATAGTCCTCTTCGTTGCACAGCACAGCACAGCAGCAGCCAGCTCCCCTCCTTGTATTTGCTGCTGTTGCCTTTTACCCCAACATCAGCCCAGGGAGGGGCGGTTTGAGGTGACTGTTTGTAGGACTCGAGGAGGTCTAGGAGAGAGAGAGTGGCTGTGAGAGGTATGCGGGGGGGGGGGCTCAGTGCCGGAGTGACTCCTGTAAATCACGACAGCTGTGTGTCAAACATAGTCCTCCCCCCCATCCCTCCCCTCAACGCAGAGCCAAAGTCCTCTAATAGCCGGCAAAGTCGGTGGAGCGTACAGGCTAAGAGGCTAACACGTTTCTCACATTGTGAGGGGGGCGGGCGACGAATATGGAAGTTGCAAACCAACAGTATAAACTATTAAGCTTGGAGGGGGCGGGAGATTTACTACGATGCAAAAAATAGACATTCTGTATGCCCGGTAATGCCGCACAATCTGTGTAGTGGTAGTAGTAGTAGGTGGCTGCTGCTGGTAGACTGAGCGGTACCCAGGGGGCTTGGTGAGTTGTATCTGTGCGTCTCTCTCAGGAGGGAAAGGGAAGAGCTCTGTACTGTAAGGCCGATGATGCTGGGTGGGTCCCAGTGTCTGGAGGGATAGATAGATACACTAGACTTGTTTGCTCCCGGGGGTTGAGCTCGACATTTAGCATTTTCTTTACTATGTAGCCACGAGCCAGTGTGTGTATGTGTATCTGGGTCTGGGTCTGCATGATGCATGTTCATGCATGCATGCATGCTTCTGTCTATGGCTGTGCGAAGGTATATCTTACTGTACGTGAGCAGGATCATTGATTATTCTATTCATCTCGTCGTCTGTCCACTTTAACCCTTAGTTGACAGGAGCCCCACAGGGTCCTAGAGTATTTCCGCTATAAGGCTGAATCTCTTCAGCGTATAGCTGATCTACAAACGCGCCGGGTGTTGATCTGCTACAATAGGGAGGCTAGGGTTCAAGTGGCTTGTTGTGTGCTCTGAGGGTGGAAACCTCACATTCCAAAACTGTTACTTTTCAGAAAAACAAGAAAAAAAACAGCTAAAGTAGCAGATCTACAAGCTTGTAGATCTGCTATTTTCTTTTTCTTATAATTTTTATCCCAAGATTTTGTAACCATTTTTTTTCACCCAGTGCCAATTGCCTATGCTCCTGGGCTCTGCTCTCCCTCTGCCGCGCTTGGGGAGACAAGGGACTGACCTCATGCTTCCTTCAGTGCATGAGTAGTCCAAGTTGCTTCTTTTCACCTGACAGAGGGGATTTCCCCGGTTTGGACGTAGCGCATGGAAGGAACATGTTATTCCAACCAGTTCCTTTCCCCTCCATCAGGCACCCCGGCTGGCCAGGGGGAGGCATTACAGAGACCATGATCTGCTACTTTTGACGCTTTTGTGTGACGCCGTAGTGCGATCGAGCGGGGCGCTCATTTACCAAAGAACACAAAAAGTTAGAATGTGGAGTTAAAAGCTTTCTCCCCCGACAGAGAGAAAAGCAGTTCCTCTTTCTCTCCATAGGGCGGCATGCATGCGTGCGGTGGGAGAGCGGCGGTGTGCTGGCGTTCGTTTCCCTCGCCCATGTCTCAGCCTGCGATGATAATGGTGTTCTCTCTCTGATTAGATTCCAGACTCTGCCCTCTCTGCTCTGAGCCTTTCATACACACATCACTCAGTGGCGTCAGTTCAGCAAAAGCTAGGGTATGGCAAAGGGTTAGGGTTAGGGAAAATAGGCATTACATTTTGGATAACACGGTTCTATTGTGAAAATAGCAGATCTACATGCTCACAACGCCTCGCGCTGCGAGGCGTTGTGAGCATGTAGATCGGCTATTTTCACAATGTCTGAAAAAAAAAAAACGTAAAAAAAAAAGACTTTTGTCAGTTTTTTACACAGGTTTCTACAGTTTATTGGGCTGGATATGGCAGCCTGGAATGGTTTTTCAAGTGCAGCTAAACTTAGCATGTTAGCATTTAAAATTAACTTTTATTTTCCCCCCTGGACCAAGGGTATGGCAGCTGCATACCCCTGCCATACCCAATTGACGCCCCTGACATCACTCAAAGCAAACATAACACTCACACAGCGTCTGCGCTGCTCCTCCGATCACGGCGGATTTGACGTGAGACCTGCAACCGTTAAAAGCAGAGGCGTGATTTCAGAAAGAAATAGGTTGTGGAGGGGGCACGGTGGCGCAGTCAGTAGTGCTGTCGCCTCACAGCTAGAAGGTCCTGGGTTCGATTCCCGCCGGGGGACACTGTGGGTGCTGGGGGCGTGTTCCCTCCTCTGCGTCATCAGTGCCCACACCCTAGGTGGGGTTGGCAAAAGGGCCTTTCTGTGTGGAGTTTGCATGTTCTCCCTGTGTCTCCTAGGGTAGATACCCTCACAAAAACATGCAGTAATCCTGGTCTCTATAAAGCCTCCCCCTGGCCAGCCGGGGCGCCTGATGGAGGGGAATGGAACTGGTTGGAATAACGTGTTCCTTCCACGCGCTACGTCCAACCGGGGAAGCTCCCCCTGTCAGGTGATAAGAAGCGGCCTGCTCACTCCTCATGCATTGAAGGAAGCATGAGCTCAGTTCGGGGCCCTCCCCAGGTTGGCAGAGGGAGAGTAGAGCCCAGGATCACAGCTTAGGCAATTGGCACCGGGTGAAAAAATGGGTTACAAAAATCGTGGGATAAAAAAAAAAAAAAAAAAAAAAGAAATAGGTTGTGGCAAAAAACACATTATCCCTTAAGCCCCATTTCTAAAATAGTGGATCTGCAAGCTCTTAATGCGTCGCTGGGCAACGCGCTGAGAGCTTGCAGATCCACTATTTTCGCTATTTGTTTGGGGGAGAAAAGAGAAAATGTTCATCTACAGTATAATGACATCCCTGAAATAGGGATGCCACATTGAAAGTGGTTTAGAAATTAATTGTTGCATGCAATAAAGGCTTGTCTAAATTAGGCCTTTAACACGTGTCACATGTAGATGGACAGGCATCGATTGCGATGAAATCAGATGAATCTGCAAAGAGTTGGGGACAAATATGCATCAGATAACTGAATTTGAGATTCGAACAATAGGGGGTGGCAATCACAGATAAAAACGGAGATGCCTCATTCACCTCTGCAGTTCATTGGAGCGACGTGCAACTATTGTAGTCCGGACTTCCTGGAAAAACCAAGGGATCGCTGCCAGTCAAGTGACTACTGGCCAATCACAACACGTCTTTTCCGTGACTTAAATCCATCCATTTCTTGATGTTCGTGGCTGCGCAGCTCAGCTGTTCTTAGAGGCTGCGTACGTAAAGACCCATCCCCACCTTTCTCTGATTGGCCCAGCAACTTCTGTATGTGTGACGCACGTGGAAGCGATGCACACGAATTCCCTTGGTCCCCCGATGCATATGCACTAGAGCCGAAGGAGGCGTCTACCTTTCTATGTCTATGGTGGCAATTACCATCCCCTTTTGACCCAACTGACGCCCCTGGACTGGTTCAAACGTAGAAGTATAGTGACACACATTCATGTTGTCATATCGTCGGGCGGAAACCTTGTATCTTCGAAAAGTGTTACCTTTCAGGAAATGGAGGAGGAATGAACCGACGGATCAATCCAATGTAGTTATCTTGCACTCACAATGTCTTGACACTTTTAACCACTTTACAGCCCTAGTATATGGTTGGCCGGAGTCCCTCAGTGGCTCTAAACTAGTTACTTTTCTTTTCTGTTATTGTGGGGAAAGCTTTGTGATGTCGATGACCTGCTATTTTCTGCGAAAGCTTTCCCCACAATACGGATGCTGGGGTTTAAATGATTAACAACCTGGCATCCCGATCATTATAGGCGGAACATTTCGAAAAGAGATGGGGCTTACATGATAAAACGACTATGAATATGGAGATTTCTGTTCCGACAGTGACAATACATTCTGTACAGATGGGGAGATGATGAATACATAACTCCATGTGACAGCAGGTAGTCACTGAAGCGTCTTGCATTTTTAGTTAGTGCATTAGAATCAGAAACCCCACACGTCCGAGGAATTTAGCATGTAGAATTGTAGTCTATGAACTAGAGCTGGACAATAAATTAGATTGATATAGTGATATGAGACTGTTGTGTTTTCCTGGTTCCAAAGGCTGCATTACAGTAAAGTGATGACACTTTCTGAACTGACAGGTCCTACAGTAACTGCTCTATTATTTCCCTTGGCCCTTTACCCACTCCGTTATTATATTATAATAGGTATTACGGATTATTAGTTATCAAAGATCTCCTTGTGTAACTATTGAAAGCACCATTTGTCATCCCTACAATATTGTCACAATACTGATACCAACAGAATCACTGTTTACAGTTTACAGTTTAGGCATTTAGCAGACGCTTTTAATCCAAAGCGACTTAGAATAAGCAGATAATGCATCACTATAATAAACAAGATAACATGTCAGAACATCAACAACAATATAACAAATGCATATGAATATCAATCTAAAAAAACAATATAATCAGTAAAGAAAAAGGGATTCTAAAAAACCTAAAAACAAATGCTAACTAGCTTCCTGTATGGTCATCATTGAGTGTTTCAGTAGTGCTATGGGTTTAGGTGGAGTCTGAAAAGGTGAGTCTTCAGTCCACTGCGAAAGCTAGCGAGTGAGTCCATTGTTCTAAGTGCGACAGGGAGTTTATTCCACAGCTTGGGGGCCAGGAGGGCAAACTGTCTCGGACGAGTGGATTTTTGTCCTGTGGCTTTTAGCAATGGTTCTGTTAGCATCCCTGTGTTGGCTAATCTATGTGAACGGCTGGGGGTGTAGGGGTTGATCAGGTTTTGGAGGTATGGAGGAGCCATACCTTTGGCTGCTTTGAAGGTCAGCATCAGTGTTTTGTATTCAGTGCGGGTCGCAACCGGGAGCCAGTGGAGTGAGCGGAGAAGGGGGGAGACATGTGAGAACTTAGGCTGGTTGAAGACCAGTCGTGCCGCGGCATTTTGGATCAGTTGGAGAGGTTTAAGTGCACATGCCGGGAGACCAGTGAGGAGAGAGTTACAATAATCAAGTTTTGATATGACAGACTGCTACTGTCACATAACACTTTTACAGGTTTTACAGGTTTCGCGTAAACTCAATTTACAGCATTTGTAGTTTTCAGGAAAGCGAGGAAGGATAGAGATAGAGGAGCAAAGGAGAATACGCACAGGATAGACAGGTCAAAAGAAAATCAAAGATATACACTGTACAATATTGAGGTATTTGGTCCAAAATAGTGTGATTTCGTCCATCTCTCTCGCCCCGGCCTTGCTATAAATTCGGAGCATTAGGGAGAGCTTCTCTTGCTCCGAATTTATAGCAAGGCCGTGCCACTGTGAATAACGCTGAAATATTCATGTCATTTGCTAATATCCTCTGGCCTTTATACATCATAGATGAGAACACACAAGGTGTGACAGGCAGGGTAGAGGTCTTGTTGGGCCACAGGTGGAAAAAAGTACTCAAAATAATTTACTTAAGTAAAAGCATCAATACTGTAATGTAGAAATACTCTGTTACAAGTAAAAGTTTGGAATTCAAAATGTACTTGAGTAAATGTACAAAAGTATTGGTATCAAAATGTGCTCAAAGTACCAAAAGTAGAAAGTACCAATTATGCATAGTCTCATTTCGCAATTAAGTTTCAAATGTAGATTGTATAAGAATCTTAAAATAGCATATCTGCAACACATTGTGAGCTTGTAATGGCCAAAATGTATAGGCTTCAAAGTGGTTAATGTATGTATGTTTTGTGACAATGATGAAAATCTAGAAAGTAACTATATTAACTCATTTCAGATAATTGTAGTGGAGTAAAAGTACAACATTTGCCTCTGAGATAGAACTTTGGAAATACTCCAGTCAAGTAAAAATACCTCCAAATATTATTTAAGTACAATACTTGAGTAAATGTACTTTACACCACTGGCCAAAGGAGTGCAAGTCTTACATACCAGTGATAGTGTCAAATGCTGCATACAGTATGTTATTGACTGTGTGGTATACCGTATACTTGACATGTTAGCCTTCGTGTTATATTATGTTAAGTGTATCGTCTCGAGTGGAAACCTCCACCCGTCCAAAACTGTCACTTTTCAGGGTTCAAATTCAAAAAGTAGCAGATCGACGTCGCTTCATTTTCAAGTCAACTGCACAAGCTGCACAGCACAAGCTCACAACAGGGTCACACGGTGTGACCCATTGGTCAGCTGGTTTCAAATAGTCAAAAGTATAATATAGGCCAGGGTTAAAGTGGTTAAACTGATTTGGATGTTATATTAACTAACCCATGGGAGCTCCCTCAAGGACCCCTGGGGGTCCTCGGTGCCCCACTTTGAGAACCACAGTATTATAGCAGGGGGCCACAGTCCCCTGTATTTACTGTATAGATGCAGCCAGGGCTATAGGGCCCACTGGGGATCTCAGCACACAGACAGACCGGCAGTTGAGTTAATGACTACTACAACACGTGTGTTCTCCTCCACCCCTTCCTGGCAATCATGACTCTGCAAATGAAGGACGCCCACGAGTAGAGGATGATGGTGATGAGGAGGAAGAGGAATGTAATGGGGATCATCTCAGGTGGGAGGAGGAGAAGGAGGAGACAGAGAGAGAGAGAGAGAGAGAGAGAGAGAACGTGAGGCAGGCATTTAAACTCCCCTTTTTATCACCCCTGTCGGGTTGGAAACCTCCAAAACTGTTAGTTTTCTGGATTCAAATAATAATAGCCGACCTCCAAGCTCACAACGCGTCGCAGCGCGACACGTTGTAAGCTTTGAGGTCGGCTATTTTCGATACAGTATTTTCACCAAAAGGCCCTTTTCGAAATGTCAGCCCTTGCCTCTCTAACATTCTCTGCATGTCCCTGCTCTGTAGTATGATCAAGTGTGGGGCTTTCATTCACGAACTAAACAGCAGTGGTATACTTCTACGTCCCGTCGGAGACAGCCATTCGGCGAGCTTCGGCCGCGAGCTCGCGGATCTCCGACACCGTCGTCCGACCCGAGCTTTAAGTCTGACGGAAGATACATTCCCCACGCCGCTGCTGTCCTCAGCAGAAAGAGAGAGAGATGCAATTAACAAGAGAAAAAAGAAGCCATTGATTTCTCTCCAACTCTCCCCCTCCCCCATCTCTCTCTCTCTCTCTCTCTCCCCCAAGAGGATTGTTGCTGCTGTCGCTCCGCTTCCTCCAAACTCTTCCCCCTGCCATACAGTGCCGTAATACATAATCAATGCGTCTAATCAGTCCGTTATGTTCTGGCGGAAGAAAAGGGCCAGCTGATGCAAAGCACACGTCCCATCCGCACTCTCTGTGTGCGAGTGTGCACTGTGCGGAGTATAGGGATGGGACGAACGTGATATGAACGTGTCATATCACGTTCATATCACGTTTATTGTGTCAAAAGAAATCGCGATTTACGATATTAGCGCGATAATCAAAATCCATTATCCTGGGGCGAAGATCAAAAAAATAGTTGATCTACAAGCTCACAATGCGCGTTGTGAGCTTGTAGATCGGCTATTTTTGGCAAGACATTTAATAGAGAGTGAAAAGTATCAAGTACGTATATCATTAGGGATGGGTATCGTCTGCGATACTTTTAATGGTATCGATTGAATGACGTTGATACTATCGGGTATCGGTTCACGTAAAAACGAACGATACCTCGTTTCAATACTCTGGAACGCACTCCTGGCCGGTCGCATCTGTAACAGTTGGGCTACTGAGAGTTTAATGACTCCACACGTTACTGTGGAAAATAGCCGACAATAGCCTATAATGTTTATTATTATGATGATTATCCAACGTCTATACTCGCCTCTCCGCCACACTGTGTGATCATCATCATCACCTCTGATAAAAAGTATCGAAAATGGTATCGAAAGGGGTATCGTATCGATTCCCAGGTATCGAAAAAGGTATCTTATCGATTCAAAGGTGAACGATACCCATCCCTATATATCATAAGTAACTTTTACCAATTATAGTGGGTTTAAGTGGTACCACATATGCAGCTCGGCAAATTAAAGGTGAATTGATCCCAGTGCATGACAGAGGACGATATCACGATATATTACATCTCCACGATACAATTATCGTGAGTGTTTTTTTATCACGATAAACGATAACATCGCTTATCGTCCCATCCCTAGTGCGGAGCAATGCAGTGCAGCGGGCGAAACGAATCGCGGCCCTCAGCCACCACCACCACCACCACCACTTCTTCTTCCCCCTGCTCCATCCCCTCCTCTTCCCCCTCTCAGCGATATCCGAGTCGTATGGTGGAGTGTAATGAAATAGATGTATCGATCCTCCCAGATAAAGTAGGATTTCTTCAAGCCACTAAAATGAGGGGCGCGCCTTGATAGATGAACCTGAGGGGTTATAAGAGGAGAGATCTCTCTGGATGGACTGGCTGCTGCTGGTCGAGGATGTTTGGCTCCTCCAGGCTTTAGGCCCGGCCCTCGAGACAGTCCTATGAATAATGATTATGGACCAAAGAGAGAAAAAGCCTAAAAATAACTCTCTCTATAATCTATCTTCCACTCCCTCCCTCTCTCTCTTTCTCTTTCTCTTCCTGTCTAATTCACTGGTTCTCAACATGAGGTCCTGTGGGGACCCCTCAGGGGTCCTTGCTGGGGGACACAGCAAAATGTAGTATTTGTTTTATGTGTAGGTTTGTTTGGACAGGATTACAAAACACATTTAAACCTTACCAAAAGGGTACAAAGCCGAAGAGAAAAAACAACAGCAAAAAAGACCTAGTATGACCTTGAGGAACAGTTTAAACCTTAAGCCCCCTATTTTATTTGTTGGTTATTTTCGAAAATAGCCGATCTGCAAGTTCACAACGCGTCACTTCATGACGCATTGTGAACTCGCAGAGCCACTATTTTCGAATAGCTTTTACAAATCTTATACAAATGACAAATATATATTATGTCAAATGGGGGTCTGCGGCCAATCAATTTGGGTGTCCATGACAAAACTTTTATTTTTTTAGAACCACTGGGCTCTAAAAAAATGTGTCTTACTCTGCTTTCTGTTTGTCTCCATCTTGTCCTTTGTTGCAACATGTATCTGTATTTAACTCCGACGGTGGTGGAAACAGTATCAATATTGCAAAGTACTCTGTTACAAGTAAAAAAAACGGAATTCAACATTTACTTGAACCTCTTGAAATACTGACTCTGACATACTGTACAGACAGAGACTGTATGGTGATATCATCTGTGTGTTCTGATCCTCAGTAGCAGCACTGTAGGGCAGGCCGCTGTTGTTGATAATGCTGTTGTCACTGTATTGACGTCATCAGTGTGTTCTGTTGATGTTGATTGAATGTATTCGAGCCTTTGTTTATGCTTACATTCAGGCCTAGAATTATTGAATCCTTTAACCAGTGAAAAATAGCAGATATACAAGCTCACCGTGCGGCACCGAGTCCGAGTGCCGCGCTGCGAGCTTGTAGATCTGCTATTTTTGAAAAAGTCGTGAAAATGTGTGCACATCTTTGAATATATGTATTTTCAAAGCGAACGTTTGTAACTCAAATTTTGCTTCTGGGTGGTCCCTGGAACTAAATATTTTGAGATGGGGGTCAGTGGACAAATAAATATCAGTTTGGGGGTCCTTCACATGAAAAGGTTTGAGACATAGTAGTCTCTCAAGAACAGACTAACTGAGCTCCAGTTATGTGAAAAGGACCTTTTCTTTGACGATGGCTGGCCAGATTGCTGACATAGAAACATAGGTTTTTCAAAAAACCTTAGAAGGATTCAAAAGACACTTATAGAATCGGGTAAAAATTCTAATTTTCAAGTTTTTTCAAAAGAGTGCTGCGCTGCCTGTGAGCTTGTATATCTGCTATTTTTCAATAGTTAAAGCATAAAATAATGATACACAATAATGTGTACCCGTTCTGAATGGGTTAATGCTTTGTTAACAGTTGGCAAAATAAAGCACAGGAAGTACGGTTCTATACAAGGTCTGCTAAAAGGATTAAAACCAGAGAAAGTCCTATGGCTTGTTTCCATTGGGGTCCATTCCGTGTGTTCAATTAATTGAAAAATGCACAGTGCGGGAAGCTGTAATGACACTGTGATTAGGTGTTTTTGGTGTGTGTGTTTGTGCATAGTGCTGTTTTGTACAGTATACCAGTGGTTCTCAACCTGTGGGTTGGGACCCCCAGAGGGGTCCCCAAATTATTTTGGGGGGTCCCCAGATGATTAACTTATTGTGCAACATTGTTTTCTCACTCAACAGTAAACAAACCAACATAAGGTTTAAGTGTATATTGGGTATCTGCACATTTCTAAAGTGACAATTTAAGGGCTTTTTAATACCTCTAAAATGACAAATTAAACATTGGCCAAATTGTCAAATATTAGAGGCAGAAATTGTGAAAATAGCAGCGCGAGGCGTTGTGAGCATGTAGATCTGCTGTTTTCACTATAGAACCGTGTTATACAAAATGTAATGCCTCTACTCTTACTGCTCGTCAGGGTGGTGTGGTCCCCTGTTAAAATATGATTATTTTGTGGGTCACGGCCTGAAAAGGTTGAGAACCACTGCAGTATACTATACTGTTGACTGTGTTTTTGTGATGTTGTTCAATCTTCCTATAAAGCCTGGTTTAAACTTCATCGTACGGCGGAGACCAGACATACTGTAGCAGATTGACAGCGTTGTACGGCGAAGTGCTACTTAAAGGAGTGGTTCACCCCCCCCAAAAAACATTATTTTCCATCAATTAGCCTACACATCCCACAAAGCGTTGAATTCATAGAGATTTTTTTAGTTTTTGTCACACTCCTGAGCCAATAATTCGATGACTGATCTGTCAATAGGAGACTCAGTACAGCAGACTCTTTGAGTGTCCTCTGTGGCTTAGGAATGATGTGATCAAAACAACAAAATAATCTCAAAAGAAGACTTTGTGGGTTGTGTATTTGATAGAAAAATAGACACTCTGTCGAGGTGCCAACTTGTGTCTTGTGCCAGAGTCCTGCAAAGGGCCGGGGATCCACGGATACCCGGCAGGTGCCCACGTTTGACGGGCTAAAACAGGCAGAAAATATATCTATACTATAATTTTGCGAATGTCTGAGTGAGTGTCTGAGTGAGTGTCTGAGTGAGTGTCTGAGTGTCTGTCACAGCGTTTCTCCTCAGTGGCTGGAGCAATTGATCTGAAATCGCATCACCATAAGCATATGAACACACCTGACATAACTGTGAAGCCCGTTTGTCACTTTCACAAATCGTATGCTGTATATTAGCATTTTTATGGTGTATCTACTATCTATTCTGCATCTAGCATGAGGCACATCTATTCTGCATCTAGCTTGAGGCAAAATGTTTAACCAGCTCTGTGTGTGTGTGTGTGTGTGTGTGTGTGTGTGTGTGTGTGTGTGTGTGTGTGTGTGTGTGTGTGTGTGTGTGTGTGTGTGTGTGTGCAGGCAGGCAGGCAGGCGGGTGTGTGTGCAGGCGGGTGGGCGGGCGGGCTGGGGGGGGGGGGGGGGAACAGTATCTCTGTAGCCATTAAACGAAACAGGTTTCTTACATTGATGCTCCTACATCATGCAAGCACCAGTTAAAGTTACTTTCCATCCCTCATATACTGTGTGCACAGTGCACATCCCATAACCCACACACTGCACATCATTTTGGAGCTCATATCTTTGAACGGGTAAGGGCTAGTTTATATAATTTCGCGGATACGGGGACGGGTGGTACGGGACTAAACGCGGGCGCGGGTAGCGCACACAGTGAGCAGCAGCTTGCTGCCGGCAGGACACACACAACATACAACACACAACCACAGCATCCATACAAAGTGACACGGATGTTCTTCACTGCTGCATGAATTGCGCTTTTAGCCCATGTTCTCATCATAGCCAGGGTGGTTTAAAAGGATATCTAAAAGAATTAAGATTGGCAGCCGACCTGGCGTTTATGTATATATGTTACTGTATATTGTGTTGCAAACACTGAGGACGGCGTGCAGGGACGATCAAGTGTGTGATGCCATTTGGAAGCATGCACACACACAGCTGTAGGCTATGTACTTTACTGCATGCAATTGTGAGTAGCAGGGCGGGCAACGGTTCCATTTTTGTGGGGCGGGTCTGGTTAGACCTTTATTTAATCGCGGGTAGCGGGTCGGCCCGCGGATCTGATTAATGGCGGGTGGGGCGGGCGCGGGTAGTCAAAATTTGACCCTTGCAGGACAAGTGGCCATGTATGGCCTACTTGTGTACCGCGAGTACTGCGATTGGTGCTGGGTATGTGGGTATGTGACGACACTTGTTGGTTGGTGATGACGTCTCTGTGACCTCACATCTATATAGTGAGGGTTATTTTATCAGGTCAAACTTGTTGGTGGTGACGTCACCGAGAATGCTGCTCCCTCATTGGCTAAAGGCCCTAACTTTGTACTGTCGGCCAGAAACAGACAGCCGGAAACAGACGACATCGAACGCAGTACTTGTGCGCTCTGCTGCTGGTTACTCTTTTATTAAGTAATTATTTGGGTTAACTACTCCTTTAATTTGACTAAGTGTCGCTATTCTTGTATCTTACAGGAGTGGTACTCTAAGAGCTTAGAAATTCAGCCCGAGCCCGACGGGACCCGACGGGTCGGCGCGGCGCGGGCTGGGCCGGGCTCAAATTTCCATGTATATGACGGGCTATGGGTCGGGTCGGGCTTTTATAATCCGGTAGGCAAGCGCAGCGCAGTATCATGATGTCTCTGTGACTGTGTAAACTGCGCGCTCATGACTCTATGGCTGCACCGCTGCGCTGTTTCGCAACTTGACAGTTGAGCGTGAGTGTGTGTGTGCGTGCGCTGTGTGTGTGCGTGTGGCTGGCTGCTGTGGCGTGTGCAGTGCATGCATGCGCTGCCAGCGCTGGTCGAGCAGAGCAGAGCAGAGGACATCGTTGAAACAGTCCACAGACACTTTTTGTATCCTAATAATCATAATAGACGTTGTGTGAACGTTGTAGCTATAATAGCCTGTGCGCCTGCTGTCTGATTTAGCGGCGGCCGTCAGCTGTGTTTTCCAGCAAGGCTTTTTGATTGATTGAAGAATTAGGCTCCGATGTTTTTGTTCCATAATTAGCACGGTACTTGCTACAATGTCTTATATAGGTCTATATAAAGACAGTTGGAAAAGGACTCTGTTCTTAACAAATCACCATATGAGAAAAAAGGCTGCTGCAGCAATTAAGCTTGTTTATAATGTCGGGCTGCGGGCTGTGTCGGTCTCCAATTGTCAATTATGTATCGGGCTTTGGGCCGGGCTCGGGCTGCCGTTCTGTGGGGTGGGTTGGGCCGGGCTCATTTTTTTTGGCCCGATCTTCGTCCAGGGACCCGTAACTCTCCGAGTTACGGGGGTCCTTGAAAATAAAACAATTTGAGATCCACGTTTAAGTATACTCCTCTTAAGCGCCATTCACACTGGGCACGATAGCTATAAAGATAACTATAACTATATCGTTCACCATTGAATTTTTTTTATATAGTTGGTGTGAACACCAGGGATGTAGTGGGGGGGAACGCGGGGGTACGGAGTGCCCACACTTCTCTCAAGTCAAGTCAGTTGATATTATATTTTCAGGTCGTTTTGACCCAGCAATTGGTTGAAATAGGCTCGCCAGCCGTGCTGAAATGAGCATGACTAACAGCAGATGGTAATATAAGATTTGAAAATGGATTAATTAATTGGAAATATCAGTTGTGGAGCTATTTTGCATGGGAAGTTTGGCTGATGATCCGGTCATCAAATTATTGGTTGAGAACCACTGGTCTAAGGCTATTTCTGCTGCCGCGCAGACCCGTTTTAAGCCAGCGAAAACGTTATGTGCACACGCACGGACGCACGTGCGTGCACGCGCATTGACGCGCGTGCACGTGCGTGCGTGGGGAGTGCCCACACTTCCAAATTTAGCACTAGGCCAAACACTGGTGAACACTGGTGAACACTCCGCTTGGCTTACGATTTTTAAAACTACATTGTTTTACAGTTACTGTTAACTCTGGATCTATACTATAACTGCTGCGCCGCCTCTGGTGACTGAATCTGTCTATCTCTCTCTCTCTCTGTGTGTGCGTGTGTGTGTGTGTGTGTGTGTGTGTGTGTGTGTGTGTGTGTGCATGCGTGCGTGCGTGCGTGCGTGCGTGCGTGTCGTCCACAGCCCGGTCCAAGAGCATGGTGCTGGGAGAGCTGTCCCGGGTCTCCAGGCCCTGTTCTCCGCTCGACCAGGAGAGGGCGCTGAAGTCAGGCTGGCTGAAGAGGCAGCGGAGCATCATGAAGAACTGGCAGCTGCGCTGGTTCGTGCTGCGGCCCGAGGCTCTCTACTTCTACAAGGACCAGGATGAGACCAAGGCACAGGTACTGCGTCTATAATGAAACCTTGCATGTCCTACAAGCAGGGGCGTCACACCAAATTCTGGGCCCTGGGTACAAGGATTCACTGCGGGGCCCCCCATGAATGTTAACTATTGAAAAATAGCAGCTATACAAGCTCACAGCGTGGCACCGAGTGCCGCGCTGTGAGCTTGTAGATCTGCTATTTTTGAAAAATCATGAAAATGTGTGCAAGAAACCTATGTCAAGGACCCCCAAGATGATATGTATTTGGCCACGGATCCCGATCTCAAAATATTTAGTTCCAGGGACCCCCAGAAGCAAAATTTGAGTTAGAAATGTTCGCTTGAAAAATACATATATTCAAAGATTTTCACACATTTTCACAACTTTTCAAAAATAGCAGATCTACAAGCTCGCAGCGCGGCACTCGGTGAGGCACAGGTACTGCATCTATAATGAAACCTTGTATGTCCTTCTACAAGGACCAGGATGAGACCGGTACAATTTACAATTTAGATTTTGTGGATCTGCTATTTTTGAAAAAGTCTTGAACATTTTGTGCAAATCTTTGAATTTTCAAAGCAAACTCAAATTTCTGCTTCTGGGGGTCCCTGGAAAAAACATATTTTGAGATGAGGGTCCTCTGCAAAAGAGCTTGTAGATCTGCTATTTTTTAATAGCCAGAAGTATAAAATAACGACGGTTAAAGTGGTTCAAATCTCAAGGGTTAAAGGAGTAGTTCAAATTACATATTTTCTATCAATTTACACTTCATGAAGCGATTGAAGCCTTGAATTCACAGAGGGGTCTTGTTTTTTTGTGAATGACATAGTGGCTGGTCAGTAGGAGACTCAGTTGAGTACCAGAGACACCAGAGACACCAAATGATTGGCTCAGGAATGCGACAAAAGCTAAAAAGAAATGGACCTGAAGGTCAAGATTCAATTTATCCCCTGAGCAAGCAGGCAGGCTCTATTAGCGCAAAAAACTAAAAAAAAAAAAAAAAATCAGGAAACCGGGTTCATAAAAAGAAAAGCTGATCTACAAGCTTGTAGATCTTGTATATCTGCTGACTTGTGCGTGGCACTCTTGTACCACAAAGTAGGGCATTCGTTTTATGGAAAAGAAAAACATATAAAAGTTGAAACATGGAGATACAAGGTATCTGGCCCCAACAAGCCACAAAATATATGCTGTACCCCAGGGAAAAGAAGACAGCTATGATACATTATTCTCTATTTTTGAACCCCAGAAACGTGTACAGATTCATTCAGGGCTAGATCTGAACTCATGTTGAATAATCTTTACAAAGAATAGTAACGTTCCATGAAGGAAGGCACTATGGTTCTCAGAGTGGGGTTCGGGGACCCCTGGGGGTCTTTCAGGGGGTCCCACAGCAGGGTCTCCCGGCAAATTACCCAACTATCGATCATGGAGCACTTAAACCAGTGGTTCTCAAACCTTTTCATGCCAAGGACCCCCAAATTGATTAATTTTTGGACGCGGACCTCCATCTGAAAATGTTGTGTGCCAGGGACCCTCAGAAGAGAAGAGTTGTGTTAGGGTAATAATAATAATAATAATAATAAAAAGCAAACACGTAAACATAAAAAAATAGC
Source organism: Nannobrachium achirus (assembly GCF_963921795.1). NCBI lineage: Eukaryota > Metazoa > Chordata > Actinopteri > Myctophiformes > Myctophidae > Nannobrachium > Nannobrachium achirus. The sequence continues at coordinate 46,068,048 of NC_137833.1, forward strand.
AGATATACAAGCTTGCAATGCGGCATAAAGTGAGCTTGTACAGTATATCTGCTATTTTTGAATAGCAAACATATTAACCCTCTAAGGCCCACGGTTGTAATATTACAACGTTTGTATTTTATCCAAAAAAAGGTTTAAATCATTTTATTTTAGCTCCCCCTACCACCTAAACACCACCATTGGATTCTATTGTTTAGTATTACAATGCCATTGGCCACAATATTTGCATATAAATACCCCCCACAGGGGCTGACATTCACACCCGCCACACCCGCTGAAATTCCAGAGTTTTGACGAACAACATCTCACTTTTTCATGGAAGCTATACCTCACAAAAACATAAGTAAAATGCCTGTACTATTTTTTTTGGTGATCATTAGAATGTCTAGAACATGTACATATGTTATTATTGTGAAAAATATCCCCCATATGTAAATTAGAGCATGATTTATGATTTTTGATTTATGGCTATAAAATCTTACAAAAAACATTTTTTTGAAAAAAACATTACATTTTCCTCTTAATAGGACTCCTACAACACCATCTGATTTTTTTCAATTTTTTATTTCAAGTATTTCTTAATGCGGGCCTTAGAGGGTTAAACTGATTGTGATGCTGCTGTATTAAAGGTGTATTCAGTGATAATGAAAGTGGCCGGGGGTCATCTTGTTCCTTACTGGCCTTACAGCGTGGAAATGTTTAGTTTTTTATAGATTTTTTACACCATTATAATGTTCTTGTTTTGATCATTAGACCCAATCACTGAATATCGCTAGGCCTACGTCTCCAGCTTCAGGATATGTATGATACTGATTTACTACGAGACTGTGGCATTTTCTGAGTTCAGTAGTTTACAATCTTGGCTTTTAGCAGACGTTCTTAACTAATTCAGAACAACTGTGGTTCTCAAAACTTTTATTTTGACCATCATAACTAAACATCATAACATAATTATGGCCATACTCTACCCTGATTGGTCGAGGACTGGCTGGCCACCTCTGAAAACTGAATCTAGCTATGCTCGTAACACAGGCCATGGTGGAAGTCCTTATGGTCAGCACACATTCTAGTGAGGAAAATGAATGGAAAATGTACGAATTATATTTGTATTTGAATGAAATACAATCACTGAATATACCTTTAACACATTTGGCTGGGGAACCTCTGGAACCTCCCTGAGGACGGGGATCCCCGGACCCCACTTGAGAACCACTGGCTTAAACCCTACTGTATATTCTTAATTGATTGGAGTGCCCTAGGGCTCAATGTTTGGACTGCTCCTTTTTACCCTCCATAGCAAATCTCTTCACACACACACACACAAATAAATAAATGCCGATCTACAGGATCACAAAGTGAGCTCGTAGATCTGCTATTTAGTATTTTAGCCGGATGTTTCCTCCCAGAACAGAGACACTATAGGCCTCATGTGTTCTATTTGGTTCTATGGGTACCCTGTCAGAGTTAAGAGTCAAGGGCCATTCACACAGAGCACTAGAACTAGAACTAGAAAAGTATAGTTTTAAAATTAGTCAAATAGATGTTCACACAATCACACTGACTTCAATGGTTAACGATATAGTCAGGGCAGGAATTTCAGGGAGGCCATGAAGGCCATGGCCGTCGTTGCCCCTCAGTTTGTGCCCCTCCAAAAAATGGGATTCCCTGAGGCCATGCCCCAGCTGACTGAACTAGTTTCTCCTCTGTCTCTTTCTTGTCAATGTAGACACCAGTGTCTCTTTCTTGTCAATGTAGACACCAGTGTCTCTTTCTTGTCAATGTAGACACCAGTGTCTCTTTCTTGTCAATGTAGACACCAGTGTCTCTTTCTTGTCAATGTAGACACCAGTGTCTCTTTCTTGTCAATGTAGACACCAGTGTATCTTTCTTGTCAATGTAGACACCAGTGTATCTTTCTTGTCAATGTAGACAGTAGACACCAGTGTATCGTTCTTGTCAATGTAGACACCAGTGTATCTTTCTTGTCAATGTAGACAGTAGACACCAGTGTATCTTTCTTGTCAATGTAGACACCAGTGTATCTTTCTTGTCAATGCAGGGCTGAGCATGGATCAGATTATAAATGCCATTATTTATTTATTTCACAGCAGATAGTCAGTATATTACATTTAAAATCTTCCTTTACCCTTAAATTCAATTAATTCTTTCAATGGACCAAAATCTTGTTTGATTTGGCCTTCCTGCCCTGGCATTGGGCCTTTGTGCCCTCAAACAATGGACAACACCAAAGGCCAAGTGGCCTTGCCCCGAAAATGACAAAATTCCAGCTTTCTGCTTCACCCATGCGACGCTTTGGAACGTTTATTGCGTCTACGGTCTGACGAGAACGGAGAGTTTTAGGACGAGAACGGAGAGTCTTAGTACGCATGCGCCGACATGTGTTTACTGGATTATTTTCCGCTCACGGAGTCACAGGGAATCGAACCCGGGTCTCTGGTTTAGCTGTCATCATGCTCTACCGACTGAGCTAAGCAGACGACTGGGAAATTCCTTTGAGCCGTATTCGGACGCGGAAGCAGTCCCCTGGTCAAAATTTACTATTCTGTCCATAACGGCACATAATTCGGTAACACCGCTGAGTCGGCTCATGTGCCGTTCACACCGTTCGTCGGGGCGACTCGGTCTCGGCGGCGTCTCTCGGCGTTCATCGGCGCCTGAGACGGCGCGGCTCCGTCATTTATAGTGCCGTGAGCGGTAGCGTCGGGTGGCTGGTAAACCCTTCATAGCGGTATCGAATCTCGCTTCGGGAACTACTTTTTTTTTCTTTCTTCTTAGACCACTGGCCATACCCAATGCGTCCAACCCTTGACACAGTAGGCAATACCAAAGCGTCTATCGCCCGACACAGTACAGTACTTCACAACACGTCGGTTGTAGACGCTTTAGAGGTGAGAATGTGTTGAATTATGACATGGGAGCCTTGTGAGCTTGTAGATCTGCTGTTTTTGAGAGGTTTTTAGTGGATTGGTGTAGAAAGGAAAAAAGGAGCAGACCAAGTACAGAGTCAAATTTACTAAGTACGAGGGTTTAAGTGGTTTTAATGTCTGCAAATAAACATTAACTTGAATCCAACATATTAATAGAAAAGATAAGTCAACAAACCAAAAAACATAATAAGGAAGGACAAATACATTTACACAACACTGATGATGAGTGCGGTCAATGAAGTCTTTGAAGCCATCTACAGTATGAAATCTATGAAAATATGTGAAGAAATATGTAGTGTGGAGGTCCCTGCTCCATCTCTCTCTCTCAGGGGGTTTAGGGGGTCCTTGGCGTGAAAACCGTTGAAGGCCCCTGGTATAGAGCTGGGGTCTTCAACGTTTTCAGGCCAAGGACCTCTTAATTGAGAGAGAGAGATGAAGCAGGGACCCCCACAACCTTTTTATAGATTCCTTATTGTTTCATTGTTTTTGGATTCATGTCAATTTGTGTTTTTCAGATATTTAACCACTTGAACTGTCAGTACTTATTATTATACATATTAAACTTGACCTTTCACTCTGTAATTAGTCTGCTCTTTTTCCCCTCTACACCAAAGCTCTTTGCCAAAAATAGCCGATCTACAAGCTCACAACGCCTCGCGCTGCGAGACGCTTGAGCTTGTAGATCGTCTATTTTTGGCTAAACTTCTCCGAATATGGACGCTAGGGTTCAAGTGGTTAATATAAAAAAGGAGAAAAAAAGTTTCTATCACACAAAGATTTGGAGGACCCCCTGTAGTAACTCTGAGGAGCCCCTAGGGGTCCCGGACCCTCTGTCGAAGGCCACTGGTATAGAGGGTCTAAGTTGTTTTAAAAAGGTTGAGAACCACTGTACTGTGGTAACTAGCTGCCCTCTCTGTTGCTCGACGCCGTGTCTTCCGTCGAGTCAGAGCACTTAGCAGGACGACCTTCCACCCCGTCTCATGTCGGAGGGATCAGTAAATGCAAGGAGACGATGTAAGTAGGCATATACTGTACCGTACCGGAGCGAGGGATGATGAAGAGATGGAGGAATGTTTGCCTGACTCATCCCTCTCTCCATCATCATTACCTTCCTTTACTTTGGAGCCATGCCCAGCAGGGGCGTCACAAGGGGGGAGGGAAAGTGGGACTGAGTTACTAGGGCCCAAGGTGGAGGGGCCTTAATTATTGTATACTTTAGCTAATGAAAAATAGCAGATATACAAGCTCACAGCGCGGCACAGAGTGCCGCGCTGCGAGCTTGTAGATCTGCTATTTTTTAAAAGTCGTGAAAATGTGTGCAAATCTTTGAATATAATGTATTTTTTAAGCAAACTTTTGTAACTCAAGCTTTGCTTCCGGGGGGTCCCTGGAACTACATATTTTGAGATGGGGGTCCGTTGCCAAATGCATATAATTTTGGTGGTCCTTCAGATGAAAAGGTTTGAGCACCACTGACATAGAAACATAGGTTTTTCAAGAAACCTTAGAAGGGTTTGAAATATGCAAATTGAAATAGACACATTTTCAAGATTTTTCAAATATATCTGCTATTTTTCAATAGTTATAGCACAAAATAATTGTGTGGGGGCCCGCAGTGAATCCTTGTACCCAGGGCCCAGAATTTGGTGTGACACCCCTGATGCCCAGAGAGAGAGAGAGAGAGAGAGAGAGATGATAATGTTTAACATGCAGCACACGTCCCGTACCTAGAGAAGTACTAATTGATTTGGATGTCCCGACCGAATGTTGTTTGGCTCTCGGATACTGTACCTCGGTGCCATTGTTGTCTGTCTGTACGTGTGTCTGTCTGTCTATCCCAGAGGCTCTCAAACATGTTCATGTCAAGCATGCATTTAGCTGCAGACCCACATTAGAAAATATTTTGTGCCAGTGACCCGACCCCCCATATGCAAGACAAAAATATTCCAACCCGGCCTGGACGGCTAGCTCATCCGTCTGGGCACCTAGCCTCACAGCGTGTCGGTTCGAGTCCCAATACCAAATACCGTCAACCCCCCCTTTTCTCTCCCCATTTCCTGTCAGTCTACCTATCAATAAAGGCAGAAAAAGGCCCAAAAATATATTAAAACTATAAGCAGTGCTCTTCCGAGCACAGGTCTCCGCCAGGTGTGGAATTTTGTTTGTGGGTGTGCATTGTTTGCTGTCGCTATAACAGGCTAATGTGAAATGGGTGGCATTTGTTCCTTGACAAGGAACAAATGCCACCCCAATGTGCATGCAAAATCTTACGGAAATCCCATGCTTTGAGGCCTTTTGTTCCAAAAATGTGTTTTGCTAAAATCGACCTGCTGGTGGCGCTATATCAGGCCAATGTGAAAAGGGTGGCATTTGTTCCTTGACCTACAGTAGATGGAATGTGTGTGCAAAATGTCATGATTTGAAGCATTTTGTTCAAAACGGAAACAGAGCACTCCTGCACACTTTGGAAGCAAATTCTAACCAATCAGGTAGGAAAATGAAACATCTGAAAGACCCGTCTCGTTTAATGAGATACTGTGTACCCATTCGCGTGTGCGTGTGCGGTTTCGCGTGTGCGGTTTCGCTGCCATCGTGCCAACGGCCATGCCTTTCGGCCTGGCGGAGACAAAAATATATAGCTTATTGTGACCGTAGGTCGCATTTACTACCAAAACCTCCACAGGCTGTCTGTCAGTGAGTGAGTGAGTCAGTGAGTCCGTCACACTTTTGCCCTGCTCATATCTCCACAACCGTTGCCCCCATCCATGCCAAATTTTGCACACACACTCCTTGACTGCCAAACTACAACCTCCAAGGACCCCCGGAGCCCCAGGGACCCCCAGGTCCCTGGGGGACCCCCAGATGTAAAAAATGACCAAATGTGCTCACACGTCACACGTCACACTTTTTCCCTGCTTATATCTCCGCACCCGTTGACCCGATCCATGCCAGATTTTACACACACACTCCTTGCCTGCCAAACTACAACCTCCAAGGACCCCCGGGGGGGACCCCCAGATGTAAAAAATGACCAAATGTGCAAAAATGACCAAATGACCACCCCAACGGGGCTGCTCACAGGGAATTCCCGGGGACCACCGACTCCTGGTGCTCCAGAACGGATGCAAAAGTGGTGGCGCCCCCAGTGGAGGACCCCCTGCCACTGCAGCGCACATAAAATGCCGTAACTCGGGCTAGGAGCGTCCGGGAGAGCCGGGGCCGGTACCTATTCGTCCGCCAAGGCAACGCGGAGACCCCACCCCTCATTTCTCACATGGCCCTATTCTAGCGCCACCTTCAGGCCGATTTTTAAAACACATTTTTGGACACTGCTCCTACAGTTTTTGCCCTAAAATCACGAATATCACTACACAGCATGTCTACACTCATGTCATCAACATGGATCAGGAAGATTTTGGAAAAACAAATTTTTGCCCTATTTGTGGAGATAAGCCACCTACGGTCGCTTATCTCCCGATTAGGGAGTCTTACTGGTGTATTTATCATTTTTAATATGATTTAAACTAGTGAAAACAGCCGACAAAGCCAACAAGCACACAACGCCTCGCGGTGCGAGGCGTTGTTTGCTTGTAGATCAGCTGTTTTCACAGTTTTTGTGCCAGTGACCCGACCCCCCATATGCAAGACAAAAATATTCCAACCCGGCCTGGACGGCTAGCTCATCCGTCTGGGCACCTAGCCTCACAGCGTGTCGGTTCGAGTCCCAATACCAAATACCGTCAACCCCCCCTTTTCTCTCCCCATTTCCTGTCAGTCTACCTATCAATAAAGGCAGAAAAAGGCCCAAAAATATATTATATAAAAATATATTATATAAAATTATATATATATTGCGTGCGTCTCTCTCTCTCTCTCTCTCTCTCTCTCTCTCTCTCTCTCTCTCTCTCTCTCTCTCTCTCTCTCTCAACTATTTCCCTCTCCTCTCCATCAGGGCTGTATCCCTCTCCAAGGCAGTCAGGTCAACGAGCTGCCAGCCAACCAGGAGGAGCCAGGCCGCCATCTCTTTGAGATCGTTCCAGGTAGGTTCAGTACAGATGGTGAAGACAGAGAGATCATTCCAGGTACTGTAGGTTCAGTACAGATGGTGAAGACAGAGAGATCACTCTAGGGGCGATAGGGAAGACGGGGACTTGCAAAAGACAGCTGTGTGTCCTATGCAGGCTGTCACACAGGCTATGCTTCATGACATGAGACATAACAGAGGTGACATGCTGGCCTTATGTGTCCCAGACGTCCAACAATGGCTTGATTCATCCCGCTGTTGACATGCATGGGGTCGGCGTTAGGCATGGTTTGTGTGGTCAGGACAGCGTACTGTACAGTACAGTACAGTTGAGAACAGCATGTGTGAACCATCATTTTAGGAGATGCCCAGAGTCATTTTTGAGGTAAAACAAAAATAATTAGACAGAGATGGCCTTTAGTCTAGATCTTTCTCTCAGATGGATATTAATGGATATTTTAGTTAAAACAAAACTTTTTTTTAAAGCACTATATTCTGATTGTAATCGTTGCTATAGAGTGTATGTTTAGTAACAGGGGTCTCCCTGTCTCTCCAGCTCTCTAATAAACAGAAAATACATTTTCGGTTGGGTGACAACATTTCAGCCAATTAGAAGAGAGTACCCATTTATCAGCTTCATTACTCGCGCCAGTCCCCGCAAACTTATAATAGTATATTTTCCGCCCGTTTTCACCCGTAAAACTGGTATACCCGACAGGTCCCCGCGGGTACCGGACCCGTTGCAGGACTCTGATGTGGCGCTATCTGTGTGTCTGTCTTTACACCCATAGCCAATCAGAGAGGGGCAGCCCAAACCTTAGCCAATGAGGGAACAGTATTCTTGGTGACGTCACCATCACCAAGTGCACCCTGATATAAATAAGGCTCTATGAGTGCACAACACGCAAGTTGGCACCTCGACAGAGTGCAGTCTAGTTGTTATAGTGTTCCAGTTCCAATGTTGTCTGCTCATATCTTTGTGTCTCATTACTTTCCAACTTCACCTGTTTATTCTGTATCCTGACTGAGGTCTCTGTCCTGATTGGATGAAATCGGCGACCTGAAAAAGCCTGTTCTGTTTAATAAAGAGCTGGCACCTGGAGAGACATGGAGACTCCTGAACAAACACTCTATAGCAACGAGTACCATCAGAATGTAGCGCTATATTTACCGGTAACACTTATTTTAACCAAAGAAAATCACTCAACCTTTAATTGTCGTGGATGGATGTGGAAGAGGACATGCAGATATAGTGGATGGGGTAATGGTGTTGTGTATAGCCTATCCGGGGTCACCATGCAGAACTGGCATGGCGGCACGGCTGCAGACCCCTCCTCCAGCCCGTGCCACTCATGGGTGCATGGTGAACCCGCTAGTGGTGCTGCCTGCCTGCCTGCCAGAAAGAGCTACAACATGGGCCAAGGCTGCTGTTGCAATCTCACTAAAACCCTGGGAGTCCTTCCTTAAGGGCTGAGGACTCCATTAATGGTTGGTGTAAGTCTTTCTGAGCTTTAAATTATTGACGAGGGGAGAGAGAGAGAGAGACATTGTGCAGAGTAAACCGCAGTGATGCCGCATCACTCTGTGTTATTATGTTCTTTCCTCGCCCCTTCTTGAGTGGTTCTCGAACCTCTTCATGACAAGGACCCCCCAATTGACACGTGTTTGGCCACGGACCCCCATCTCAAAATGTTTTGTGCCAGGGACCCCCAGAAGAGAAGATTTTATGTAAAAGAAAAAGATCTATTAAAAAATATTTTTGAATAGCCAACATATAAATGGATAAAGGGGTTAAAATGATTGTGATGTTATGTTAACTACTTTTGCTGGGGACCCCCTGGGACTCCCTAGCCCTGGCAAGGACCCCTGTAGGTCCCCCGGACCCCACTTTGAGAACCCATGAGTTAGAAGAAGGCTAAGAACGTCAATATGGAACTTATTTTTAACGAATAAAATGTTGTTTGAGTCAATCGGTATGGTAGACAATTAAAACAATTGATCACATCTGCAGTGGTTGGAGGTGGTCTCCCTACTGAGACATTTAGTCCCTGCATGGTGTAGGACAGCCACTGGCTGAAAAGTAGCCCTGCCGGAAGCTCTCCCCTTCTCCAAGCAAGGGCGGAATGACCTCGCTTCTCTTCTGTCACGCGAGGACATGAAATATACAGGTTGCAGCTTTAAGTTCACATGCACTTGTGTTTATTGTGCATGCATTGAAGCATATCATCATTGTCGGGTGGAAACCTTGTATGTCCCAAACCGTTTGTTTTGTATTTATCATTTTTTTTAAATTGTTTAAACGAGTGAAAACAACCGATCTACAAGCACACAACGCCTCGCGTTGCGAGGCGTTGTGTGCTTGTAGATCAGCTGTTTTCACTATTTTTGCGCGACAGCCTTGTGTGATGAAGTAGTGCTTTACTTTGCGAAAAAAAATGACAAATTTGAAACTCTGAGATACGAGGTTTCTGCCCGACAGTGACGATATTATGCATCACTGCTTGTAATAAACGCACGCACGCACGCACGCACGCATGCACATACACTGTTTACACATTTGAACGTGTTTTTATTTTCTGTTATGATGTTGTCAGGGTTGATAATTCCCCCCCACCTTATAATAGATAAAGTGCATGGCTGCCCAGAACAGAATGTGCCATTGACGGTCATATAAACATGTAAACAGTAACCACAGGGACAAGCTGTGATTTGACTTGATTGAAAAAGTGTATCTAATTAATTAGAGGCTTTGTAATTAATTAATCTAAGTTAATCGCATGTTTAATCGCATATAAATGATTCAATCTGTGGGCCAAGCAAAACGGTCTCATCGGCTTCTTCTCCCATTACGTGCACTGGGCTTTGCTGTATGTTGACTGTCCGTTGTGCAAAAACTAAGCGTGATTAAAATGCATAATAATAACTATTATACAGTAAGTGCATCATCATAATGCATTATCAATGTTGATAATGCATTATAGACCCGCCCTTAATATATAGTCACAAGCTCACAGTGCACAGCGAGCATGTTTTATTTCAACATTTTTGAAAAATCTTGAAAAGTGTGAGAAGTACACTGATTTAGGAGACATTTGTAGACCCAGACAGCACAGCAACTTAGCGCCGATGCCTATTTCCCTCTGTAACAAATGTAGGCGCTATGTAGCGTCGGGAGCGCTTGCTCTTTGGGAAGATGCATTTGCGACGTTGCGTGCCAAAACCTCAACCTCGCTCGCGCAGCATCGGCAAGCTACGTAGCGCCTACATTGTTACAGACGGAAGTAGGTATTGGCGCTATGTCGCTGTGCTGTCAGGGGAGAAGGGAAAAAGTGATTCTTTTTTTTCAAGGAAGGCTTGGCAAGCCTATGGCCAGGACTCCATATTCATAACCGCTCAGTGGGACAAAGTCAGCATGCTCCACCCCCCTCCCCCCTTTGCTTTTAAGAACCTCCATGGTAATAAATCACTAAGCAAAGGTGTCTGTTGAGCCTCACACACACACATGCACAAGAATTGCGTGCAGCATACACTCTAACCCTAAACTGAATCTCTTCCTAAACTGTATGAGATTAAATCTGAAGATCTTTTTTTTAAACCACAAAACAAACAATTGGAACAAACAACAGGAACAGCAGCAGGATGTTTTGATCCTCACAAGTATAGCAATGCAAGCACACACACACACACACACACACACACACACACACACACGTGCGCACGTGCGCCCATGCACGCACACACGCCACACATTCCCAATAGGAGAGAAAGTGCTTCTTTACGACCTTTCTACAATAACGAGCGCGTACACACACAAACACACACACACGCACACACGCACGCACGCACACACGCACGCACGCACGCACGCACGCACGCACGCACGCACGCACACACACACACACACACACACAGAGTCAGCTGTTATGCTATGAACCACACATAAATGTCAATACCGTTAACAGCTACAGCGGAGATGATCACTGTAGGAACTTTGCGGGGAAGTGATGCATGCTGGGAAAGCGGCGCTCCGTTCCGCTGCATTGTCAGCAGGTTCTACTGTAATAATAATACTGTACCTGTAAAAAATAACACCAGCCTAACCCTGGGGAAGCAGTTTGAGCCGCGTAATGCATTCTGTGAGTGTGTGTGTGTGTGTGTGTGTGTGTGTGTGTGTGTGTGTGTGTGTGTGTGTGTGTGTGTGTGTGTGTGTGTGTGTGTGTGTGTGTGTGTGTGCGCGTGCGCGCGTGCAGTACTTGTATTACTGTACTTGCAAGGGCCAAATGGGCAGGAGTGGTTCAGGGGTAGAGTGGCTCGCAGAGCGGCCGAATGGAGAACCGCGAGGTTCCCATGAAGTTCGATCCCGGGCTCCCACAGTTAGTGCTGAAGTGTCCTTGAGCAAGACTCTGAATCCCGATGTGTTGGTTGGTGCCTTGCATGGTTTCCTCCGCCGTCGGTTTATCGACCTTATTCTTTCGGTCATGACCCACACTTCGTGTGTGTGCGTGTGTGAGTGCACACGTCTGTGACTGTGTGCGTGTGTGCGGTTGGAGAGTGTGAAGGTGTGAAAGTGTGTGTGTGGGTGTGAAAGTGTGTCCATAGGGGTGTGAAGTGTTGTCCAGAGGCAGTATCACCTTGGATGGGGAGAGCGAGAGAGAGAGAGAGAGAGAGAGAGAGCGATAGCATGACAAAAACTCAAAAAAAGATGAGAAAAATGGTGATGGTTGGAGAAAGGACGGTGTGGTGGAATGGCCATTATTATGCTCACAAATTATCCCTTTTTATTTTCCATTGCAACCCTATAGTGTCATATAATATGCATTGAGCAGCAAGGGAGGGAGAGAAAGAGGGTATTTTGTCATTTTTATTTCTTCTCTAACATCTACGTTGGATTTCATTTGTTGTACTTTTGCCGTTTCATTTTCTCCCTTGGTTGTTTTGAAAATGCATAGAGGCATACTGCTGCGTTCTTCATCCTCCCCACTCTGTTGTGTTAGCCTATGCAGACTATATGCACCTATACTGCACACAAAATGTAGTGGAAACAGAGCCCTTTCTAACCACCTGCCCACTGTACCCAGACATCCCAGACACATTCTGTACTTCCCACAGATTACATGCACCCAAACTGTGAGTTTGAAAATCTGTACCGAGTAGACCTCTAGTCCAGGGGTCTTCAACAGGGGGTCCAGGACCCCTAGGGGGTCCTCAGAGTTACTACAGGGGGTCCTCCAAATCTTTGAGTGATAGAAACTTTTTTTCTTTTTTTATATTAACCACTTGAACCCTATAGTGTCTTTATTATGAGAACTTTAGCCAAAAATAGCAGATCTACAGCAAAAATAGCAGATCTACAAGCTCACAACGCCTCGCAGCGCGAGGCGTTGTGAGCTTGTAGATCGGCTATTTTTGGCAAAGACCTTTGGTGTAGAGGGGAAAAAGAGCAGACTAAGTACAGACTGAAAGGACAAGTTTATTAAGTATTGACGGTTCAAGTGGTTAAACATCTGAAAATACAAATTGACATGAACCCAAAATACACTGATGATCGATCGCGCTGTCAAACAATGAAACTTTATGGAATCTATGAAAAGGTTGTGGGGGTCCCTGCTTCATCTCTCTCTCAACTAAGGGGTCCTTGGCCTGAAAACGTTGAAGACCTCTGCTCTAGTCCTACTGCACATATAAACAGAGCTGCTACCTTTAAACATATTTAAAATTTGAGCTCCTTAATGTATACTATTAAAAAGGTTTTGAGGGAAGAAATGCTGCTCTTTGTCCCAAAGTGACTGCAAAAGACTGCCGCTATTTGTTTCAAAAAGCGTTATAACTGTATACAGTACCTGTATTTATTTAGCGAATGTCTGTCTGTCCGTCTGACCATCTGCATGCTATCACTGATACTACAGTTTCGCCGCCATGGTAACCGTCTGTCTGCATGCTACTCTGACGTCATAGTACTGACATCACAGGCCTGGACATAGAACACCATAAAGATCTGCCCATCGGGCACTCCCACATGGAACACCATATATGGGCATAAAGATCTGCCCAACGGGCACTCCAACATTACTTCTGAGACTCCCTCCGGGCACAGGACTAGTGTATATAACGATTGAATGTGATATAGCTCTGTTTACACAATGCTGTACCCCCTCCAACTGTATATACGTTCCCCAGCTTTTATTTTTGACACATGTTTGGCAATGTAAACGTATGTTTTCTCATGCCAATAAAGCACCTTTGAATTGAATTGGGTGAGACCTTCGACGTTGAGCTGGAGAAGTGCTAGCGCTGGGGCTGTGGTCGTTGGACGTTGTGACCCACTGCGAATGCGGTGATCCATCACAGACTGTGGGACATGTGATGACTAGCTGCCCCATATACCAGCCAACGAATGGTGACCGTGGCTTAACTGACCTAGACAATGACACACTGGACTGGCTTGCTAAAACGGAGCTGAAGGTCTAACGACATACGACAGAAGAAGAGAATTGAATTGGGTCCTTGGAACGACAAAGTTTGAGAACCACTGGTTTAGAGGATTGGCCTCATGTCTTGATGGGTTTACTAAAACACAGTTGATAGGGAGAGAGAGGAGAGTGACTGAGAGGTTTGGTGCAGCCAGTGGGTTCGTCCACAGCAAGGGCATAGTATCCGGCTTGCAAGTTGAGGCGATATAGGAACAGACTTCAAGAGAAAGTTCAAATGAATGGCAGCTAGTTTCACTGTTTCCCCCCTGCTAGTACCAAAGAGAATTATGCTCCTTTCAAGTGTATAAGATAACACTGGTGTAGGCCTGCGCGCCGAAACGCGTTTGTTATCTGAAGGCTACTGCTGCTGCTGCTTCTTTATTAAAAAAGACTCTTATTTAAAGTGAGTGCGGAGTGTATTTCTCTTCTTATGTTTTGCTGGATTCTGCACCCAAGAAACCCTGAAACCTCTCAGACTGTCCTACGAGTTGAGCAAACCTTTTTTGAACTGAGTTTTTTTGCCGAACTTTACACTTTGTTTTATCACCTTAATAAACATTGTCATAAATACTTTATGCTTCCAGTCGCTAGTTTAACGTCTTCTTTCACCATGATACAGGCCTAAGTTTTGTTAAATTATCCCATGTATTTTGGAATTGATGATAAAATTAATAGCATATTATGCCGTAGGAGGGGCGTGGCTAACTTTATTGACAAGCTCCATGAAACCAATAGCATGTATTGACCCACCCCCCGCTCTGTCCCAACCAATAGAATCCTGGTTCCATTTCCATTTTCAGGACAGGATGTAGAAAGACGGTGGCATGCACACGCTTGCTAAATAGGATTAATTTACCGTGTGTAGAGTATATGGGTGTAGCTTTATCCGGTGCAGCCAATGGGTTGGCGCGGACACAGTGACTGAGAGATTTGGTGCAGGCAGTCAGTGGGTTGGCCCACAGGCAGGGACACAGTGACTGACACAGATATAAAGAGCTAGATGCCTCGTTCACCTCTGCAGTTAATTGGAGCGATGTGCAAAAGTTCTAGTCCGGACTTCCTGGAAAAACTAAGGGAACGCTGTCAGTCAAAGTAACTACTGGCCAATCACAGCGTGTCTTTTCCGGGACTTATCCAGGACTACAATTCAATTCAACAGAGCCAGTTCCGATGTTGCGCTGCTCAGCTGTTCTTACAGGCTGCATACGTAAAGACCAGCCCCCACCTGCCTCTGATTGGCTTACCGACTTCCGTATGTGTGACGCACGCGGAAGCAATGAACACGGAAGCGATGAAGATTCCCTTAGTTGCTCAATGCATACGCCCCCTAGCCGAAGGAGGCGTCTACCTTTCTATGTCTATGGTGACTGAAAGGTTTGGTGCAGTCAGTCAGTGGGTTGGTCAACAGTCAGGACACAGTGACTGAGTGGTTTGGTGCAGCCAGTGGGTTGGTCCACAGTTAGGGACACAGTGACTGAGTGGTTTGGTGCAGCCAGTCAGTGGGTTGGTCCACAGGCAGGGACACAGTGACTGAGTGGTTTGGTGCAGTCAGTGGGTTGGTCCACAGGCAGGGACACAGTGACTAGTGGTTTGGTGCAGTCAGTGGGTTGGTCCACAGGCAGGGACACAGTGACTGAGTGGTTTGGTGCAGTCAGTGGGTTGGTCCACAGGCAGGGACACAGTGACTGAGTGGTTTGGTGCAGTCAGTGGGTTGGTCCACAGGCAGGGACACAGTGACTAGTGGTTTGGTGCAGTCAGTCAGTGGGTTGGTCCACAGGCAGGGACACAGTGACTGAGTGGTTTGGTGCAGTCAGTCAGTGGGTTGGTCCACAGGCAGGGACACAGTGACTGAGTGGTTTGGTGCAGTCAGTCAGTGGGTTGGTCCACAGGCAGGGACACAGTGACTGAGTGGTTTGGTGCAGTCAGTCAGTGGGTTGGTCCACAGACAGGGACACAGTGACTGAGTGGTTTGGTGCAGTCAGTGGGTTGGTCCACAGGCAGGGACACAGTGACTAGTGGTTTGGTGCAGTCAGTCAGTGGGTTGGTCCACAGGCAGGGACACAGTGACTGAGTGGTTTGGTGCAGTCAGTGGGTTGGTCCACAGGCAGGGACACAGTGACTAGTGGTTTGGTGCAGTCAGTCAGTGGGTTGGTCCACAGGCAGGGACACAGTGACTGAGTGGTTTGGTGCAGTCAGTCAGTGGGTTGGTCCACAGGCAGGGACACAGTGACTGAGTGGTTTGGTGCAGTCAGTCAGTGGGTTGGTCCACAGGCAGGGACACAGTGACTGAGTGGTTTGGTGCAGTCAGTCAGTGGGTTGGTCCACAGACAGGGACACAGTGACTGAGTGGTTTGGTGCAGTCAGTGGGTTGGTCCACAGGCAGGGACACAGTGACTAGTGGTTTGGTGCAGTCAGTCAGTGGGTTGGTCCACAGGCAGGGACACAGTGACTAGTGGTTTGGTGCAGTCAGTGGGTTGGTCCACAGGCAGGGACACAGTGACTAGTGGTTTGGTGCAGTCAGTCAGTGGGTTGGTCCACAGGCAGGGACACAGTGACTGAGTGGTTTGGTGCAGTCAGTGGGTTGGTCCACAGACAGGGACACAGTGACTAGTGGTTTGGTGCAGTCAGTCAGTGGGTTGGTCCACAGGCAGGGACACAGTGACTAGTGGTTTGGTGCAGTCAGTCAGTGGGTTGGTCCACAGGCAAGGGACACAGTGACTGAGTGGTTTGGTGCAGTCAGTCAGTGGGTTGGTCCACAGGCAGGGACACAGTGACTGAGTGGTTTGGTGCAGTCAGTCAGTGGGTTGGTCCACAGGCAGGGACACAGTGACTGAGTGGTTTGGTGCAGTCAGTCAGTGGGTTGGTCCACAGACAGGGACACAGTGACTGAGTGGTTTGGTGCAGTCAGTCAGTGGGTTGGTCCACAGACAGGGACACAGTGACTGAGTGGTTTGGTGCAGTCAGTCAGTGGGTTGGCCCATAGGGACGGACGGACACACTCTTTCTGGGTCATTTCACACAGCCACCACCATAACCCACAATGCACCACGTACAGCGCACTGCTGCTGTGTAATGAATGCAGGTTCCTTCTATGTATGCTGTACAATTCTGAGAGTGAACAAAATACTATTTGGGTCTATTCGGTTGTATATTTGTGAGTTATAATACAGTACAAGTGATTTTCTTTGGTTAAAAGAAGTATTAAATAGCTTTATTCTGATCTCATTGATATGCAATAGAGTGTTTGTTATGTAACAGGAGTCCCCACGTCTCCCCAGCTCTTTATTAAATAGAAAATGCATTTTCAGGCCAGAATACCAATTTCATCCAATAAGGACAGAGAACTCAGACAGGGTACAGATTAAACAAGTGAATGTGGAAGTGATGATACAAAAGAAATGTGCAGACAAAATGGGAACTGGAACACTATAAAAAGGAAGCTGATAAATGGGTACTTTCTACTGATTTACATTGAAGAAGGCAGCTTAGTCTGTCTGACACCTTTTTCTGTCTCTGTCCACAATAAAATTGCATCGGCAGCTACGAGTGTGCGGCTACACTCTTTTATTATTTAGTGTTTCATCTGTTGGCCGGCGCCTCACAAGGACTGGTGTGCTGTGCACCTTTTGATACCCGTACTCTAGTCCAGTGTTTCTCAAATGGGGGTACGCGGAGGTATTTCAGGGGGTACGCAAGAAAATGCCCCCAAAAAAGAAAAATCACACCCAATGTGAAGTGAGCGATGGTCGTGCTTGCATAACGTCTTCAGAATAGGATTTGAGTCTAGCATGTACAGGCTATGCTACACACACACGTTTTTCTATGGCAAAACGCTGGGGAAAAAGGCTACAGACATACGACATATGACATCACTAGACAAACATGCAGCTACGTACACACATTTTGCTATGGCAAAACGCTGAGGAAAAAGGCCACTCTATGGAGCGGTTTACCACCGCTCAAAAATATAAGTAGGAGGGAGAAAAAACATTCACTGTTATGTTTAATGATGACACATGGAGAAACACATGATAGTTGCTAACCCAATTGACAATGGCTACTGGGACGTACTTGAAAGTTGGCACTGTTAAACTCTTTCACTCCATTTCTTATTTGTGATTTTATATTCTTGAAATGGGGGTTATATCATAGCATCATATATGCCTAGCGCTATTAATGGTTTTAATTGCAGTTTTATGAGCAAAATGTTGTCGGGTAAGGGGGTACTTGGATTCATAAATCAGTGAAGGGGGGTACTCAAGCCAAAAAAGATTGAGAAACACTGCTCTAGTCTGTCCTGATTGGCAAATGTTTATTAAAGAGGTGGTGCCATAGTTTTGTACTTTTTCTGTTTTGTATGTGTCTATAGAGTTAACATTACTCTGTTAAACCCCCAGGTGTGGTTATAATGTGCAAATATGCCTTCCCTGTGTATTTTTGGTTACTTCCTGAAGCCTGAAAGCCTCTGAGTCAAAAGGCCCAATTGAAATACACTGATATAATGACATCATAAAATCATCCCCTCCCTTTTCACAAAATATCACGGCACAGTATCTTTACAGAGCTGGAGAGACTCCTGTTACTGAACAAACACTATAGCAATAATCATCAGAATATAGTGCTTTAACCGTTTAACAAACGCACTTTAAAGTGTCTCTATTTAACTTTTTTACTCTGTATGGAGTATTGTGAATACAATATACGGTAACTTATACAATTGGGGTGGTTGTATTTTGTCTCCCTGCTCTTCTATTGAGACATTTAGATCGTGTCAAAGGTCATGTCTCACATACAGGGCCGTCGTACAGATTTTTGGGAGGGGGGTCAAGATCAAATACCTGGCCCCCCCCTCCATGTGGGCCCCCCTCGGTTTTTCTCCTGTGCACAGTGCGTGGGCCGAAAAATACGGGTATTTCACAGTAAATTATACATTTTTAAAGTAAAAAAGAGAAAACTGTTCTAAACGGCGGCAGAACCGTTTAGGCTTAATATAATAGGGTTTATAGCTGAAAGCTCTTCGGAGCTGGCCGGGTGTATGGAGAACCGGAAAGATTGGAGACTCCGATGGAAGCTCGTCTGAGGACAACCGAGAGGAGAGGAGGATATAAAGCATGATGTCTTAATCTTAACTTGGGAGAAAGTTCTTTCACAGCCACTCAAATCTTTCCTACACAAACTAGACTGCTCCCGAGTCCCGTTCAACGGGGCCCCCCCTTTCCGGGAGGGGGGACAACTACCCTTTGCCCCCCCCCCCCCCTATCGGCGGCCCTGCTCACATAGACACAGGATCTGACACAAATTTTGACCTGATGGTCAAAATTCAATAAATCTCTTGAGCAAGCAGGCCGGCTCTGTTAGCTCAATGGTAAAAATGCCGCACTTGCACAATGTCAGTGCAGGAAACTCGGTTCAGCTCAAGCTCTCTCGCTGATCTATTAAGAGTAGTGCGTCAAAAGTAGCGGATCTACAAGCGCCTCGTGCTGCGTTTCGAGCTTTTGGATCTGCTACTTTTGAGTGATCAAGCAGAGCGTTAATTTACAGAAAAACTCATACATAATGGAGATAGAAGGTTTCTGCCCGACAGCGATGAAGTGCTGCTTGCACTCTGAACAGCTAAAGGTTAACAGAGTGTCCATAAAGTGAATGCATGTCATTATGTGTAATCAACGCCTGACTGAAATGTCACAGTGGACCAAACAAGCTGTGTCCCTCCTCACAGCCAGGCACGTGCACACATAGACACCAAAAGGGGGCTTGAGCCCCTGCCCTTATGCCCTCTCCAGACCATGAATACAGTTTTTGAAGCGGTGAAAACCGCTTCCAATGAGTGGCTTTGTGTGTCCCATGCCCATATATGGTTATTTCAGTCCAGAATGAACAGGTTTTTTCAAAAACAAAATGTATGTCACCTCATGTCCATATATGGTCACTCCAGTCCAGAATGAACAGGTTTTTTCTGTCCCGTACGTCCAGAATATCAGTCCAGAATGAATAGGCTTTTTCAAAAAGCAAAATGTGTGTCCCATGTCCATATATGGCCATTTCAGTTCAGAATGAATAGGTTTTATCTGTCCTGTACGTCCAGAATATGTGTGTAGTGTCCCTCCCGGTCTGATGAATGGATACTTTGAGGATTGGTCAAGCTTCACATGATAATTTGGCCTTCAGGTTTTATCTGTCCTGTACATGCAATAGTTCTCACCTACTGCATCCACAACTTATGCTTCACCGCTTCACTTCGAACCGAGGTTTGATTTTTACTATGGTGAAAGAAATGCAAATGCCCTCTTTCCATGCCATACCTGAAGGCGGCATTCAAGAGAATTGTCTTGTACAAAACTCTCCTGAACTTGAATGCAGCGTGACGCGTTGTGAGCTTGGAGGTCTGCTATTTTCGATATTTTCTCCAAAAGGCCCTTTTAGAAATGTCAGCCCCTGCCTCTTCACCATTCCCTGGTGAACCAACAAGCTGTGTCGTCGTCCCCCTCCCCCTCCCTCACATGAAACTACTGGCAGTGGCAGTGCTCTGTCTGTCTCCCTTGTATGGCAGGGTGCTGGAGCTGTTAAGGTTATGTGAAATCACTGGAATCTGGGGTTCCAGAGGGTCTCCAGGAAAATGTGCTAATATAGAATCAAAAATCAGTTTAACCACTTTTAGCCTATTTTATTACAAAACAAGAATCGACACACAGTCAATTTAAAATCTGGTGTATTGGTGTGTTGAAGTTAGTGTTGGTGTTCTTTCTCATGTATATTTCATAATATTCTAACTTACTGTAGGCTATATGTCTAGGGATGGCCAAATGGAGATTTTTTCTTAACCGATAACCGTCAGGCCTTATCAGTTAATTAACCGTTAACCGTTAAGGAAATGTGTTCAAAAATGCGCTATTTTAGCGATTTTAAAAAGGAAAATAGGCCTACACACGTTTTTCCCCATAATAAAGTGCTATATTTACACATTAAAAACCATAACACTGGGAGAAACAAGAATACAAATGTTTTCTAAAAGAAATGTGTTTTTGCAAAGAAACGGATTGAAATTATAAGTCTGTAATGTGATGCGCTGGTCGCCAGGCACGTGCGCACATACAGCAAAAGGGGCTTGAGCCCTTAACTTTTATCCGTATGAAAAGGCCCTTTTAGAAATGTCAGCCCATGCCTCTCTAAAATTCTGTGCACTCCCTGGACCCTGGCTGTTGCCTAACAAAACCAGCATGAGACGCATGTAGCCGCATGTAGCAATAACTTCCAATCGTATGACTTTTGGAATCGTTGAATCGGCTAAACGTGATGTCCATTTCATTCATTTACTTCTCTCACGCCCGTGTTTTGTGTGTGCTGATGCAGCGATCATTGAATTTGCGACTCTGAGCTTTGTTATTTTCGCATAGCCTACTATGTAACCAAGACGACTTTAGCGTTCCTCACGTCATCAATGTAACATTAGAAAGTTGTGTTTTAAGCTCTTCTTAAACAGGATTCAATGTGACGACGCGGGTCTGTTTTGTAAAATCCAATCGACGAGGGAGCATGTTTCCTGATGAACAAGTCAGCGTGTACAGCCAAATCAAGCACGCAGCGGCAGACTCGCAGTTGTATGAATGCATGTATGTTACACAGACATTGGTGTCCAGAAATGTGTGACCACAGGGCCTGGCCTGAAGGAATGGTGCTCCCTGCTGGACAAAATATTTCATTACCAGTCCAGGATTCCATAGTCTGGAGGAGAGGTAAAGTCCCCTGCTATTGGCCCTAATGCAGTAATGTCCACCCATCGTCTGGAGGGCCGCTCCCAATCATGAAACTAGCTCGGTTACCATGTGACATGGACAGCCAATCGGCAAATAGGTCGCCTGAAAGTCTCCTGAAAGTCTCGCCAGAAAATCATCTCTTTAAAGATCTGGTTTACACCAGATAAAAATCTAAAAATTAAAATGGAGGACCCAGGGCAGGGCAGACCCAGCCTTTGTGGAGGGGACTTTTTCTGCATTCACTCAGCAGATGGCTGCTCAGATGGCTCTTGGTGGGCAGCACAGGCGGGCTGTTGTGTATTGCTCAGAGAGAGACACTCCAAGAGTCAAAGACCTTTCTGATTCCCACATGGCCTCTCTGCCCACTCAGCTTGTAGCCACTCCACAACATAATGTGTTTGTCTATTCGGCATCATCATCATAATTTGATCCCATCATGTACCAAATGTGGTTTTGATGGTTATGGTGATGGTTGTGTTGATGATAACATGTCTGTGTGGTCACTAGGTGGAGTCTGAAGTGTTGATAATAACATGGCTGTGTCATCATAGGTGGAGGTGGGGAGAAGGACCGGACCGGGGTGAGCCACGAGACCTTCCTGCTGATGGCCAACTCCCAGAGCGACATGGAGGAGTGGGTCCGGGCCATACGCAGAGCCATATGGGCCCCACTGGGAGGAGGTACCAACCACTGGGCTGGCTTCAGAACAGAAGAAAATCAAACATGTTCAAGATAGAATAATAATAATAATAATTGTTCACTAACCAAAGAAACACACCATAAAGACGTTTAAGGGTTTTAATTAAATAAATAGTAAGCAAATAAATAATGAATCAATTATGAATAATGAATGGGAGGAGGGGATGTGGTTTCCGGGGAGGGTCGGTGAGACCCTGGAGTCTTTGCTCGCAGTGCGGACAAAGTGTCGCGCTGTGAGGTCGTAAGGAGCTCGTATTATATACTGTATATAAAAGAAAATCCAAATATTTTCAAAAGTGAGCTTGTAAATCTGCTATATTTGAATAGCCAACCCATAAAATATGGATAAAGGGGTTAAAATGACTGTGATGCTGTATTAACACATTTTTGCTGGGGACCCCCCCAGAACCACCTCAACAAGGACCCCACTTTGAGAACCAATGCTCTAGCCTCTCTATTCTGGAGCTGCTAAAAATCTGCTAAAATATGCGATTTACAAGCTCAAAATGGCTCGCAACACGACCCGTCGTGAGCTTGTAGATCGCCTGTTTTCGCCGAAGATAGAGATAAACAGGAGGCTGCTTGCCTGGCATAGAGTTCTGGGGGACTCTAGCTCTAGCTTTTTTTCATTTTTTTCATTAAGGGGCTTTAAGGGATTTCTCTCCTTTTTGATATATCTGGGCCCTATCTTTAGATCATTTTAACCAAACAAAAACAAAAGCGGGGTGGAAAGATTATTGTCTGGATGGGCTTTTTCCTGCGTTTTTATCATTTATTTATTTTTATTTTTATTTTCTTTACCCCCGCAGGCCACTGGAATAGTGTTTTCAGACAGATATAAGAATGCAAGCCTATGGCAAACAAAACAAAACAAAACTAAAAACCTGGCATAGGAATTACCAGCATGACCCTCCCTCCCCCCCAGACGTGAAACGAATGGACCGTTTCCAATCATTTTTACACCCACCCTTTGTTGTTTTTTAGTTTTGTTTTTAACATCCCCTTTAACAATATCTTCCAGATAAAAGTGGGAAGGCTTTAAGATTTGGGTTGTGTAAGAAAGCTGGGACATTGCACATCGTCACTGTCGGGCAGAAACCTCGTATCTCCAAGTTTCACATTTTTATTTTATTTTTTTCGCAAAGCAAAGCCCTGCTTCATCACACAAGGCCGTCGCACAAAAGTAGTGAAAACAGCAGATCTACAAGCACACAACGCCTCGCGGTGCGAGGCGTTGTGTGCTTGTAGATCGGCTGTTTTCACTAGTTTAGTTCAATTTTTAAATGATAAATAGAAAACGAACGCTTTTGGACATACAAGGTTTCCACCCGACAACGACAACATACTGTATGGTTGCTGCCGGGCAGTGCGTTTTGGACATTATGAGGTTTCCACCCGAAGGAGACGATATGACATGGTGATAAAAATAACCTTAAGGTACGCTACAGCAGAAGGCGCTAGTGAACCATATTGACTAATGACTTGTCTAGGAATAGACTATTCGGCTCAGAAGCTCTCAGAGAGACTGATATTTTTGTAACTTTCTGCCTGTTAAAATGTCTGGGCGTTAGAAAAAGTGGGGCATTACGTTTTCTATCATCACAAAACACATAGGATTATTTGTCCTGTGGATCTGTGAAAACCTAAAAAAGAAGAAGAAAGAAAACCTGAGTATTTCTACCACTACTGCTAATAAAAATAGATTGAATGTTTCTGTGCTTAAAATGACATTTTACAATTGTAAGCATTTAGCAGATAATACTCTTATCAAACGTCACAGCTTGTCCGCTTGTAGACGTGTACACATTTTTACGGTATACTCTTTTATGCCCATACATGGAGATCCCTGATGTCATCAATATTAAGCCCATATCTAACATGACTTCATATGGGAATGCCCATATATGGAGGAAGACAGCCCACATCTGTGTGGCTGGTTCAGACAGGGATGATATCCATGTATGAGCACAAAAGGGATGTACTATATACAGTACATGGCTCTCCATATATGGGTACCAGGGGTCTCCATATATGGGTAATTGGTCCGATATACATCACTGGCCAGATGGCCAAGAATTGGCGCCACCTCCCTCTTTAGGGCGAGGTCGCATGTCGCCCTGAGGCGTCTTACTAGTAAGCATGAACTCAAATCACCAAGGTAAACAATCACACATAAATAGACTGTAAGAGCAATAGAGTCCATGCACTGCAGAAAGAACCTTTGTTTATTTGTGAAGTTAACTTCCTCCGCCGTGTGTGTGCGTATGTGTGCGTGTGTGCGTATGTGTGCGTGTGTGTGTATGTGTGTGTGTGTGTGTGCGTATGCGTGCATTTGCGCCCGTGTGTGTGTGTGCAGGTATCTTCGGGCAGCACCTGGAGGAGACCATGGTGTGCGAGGGGGGCCAGCAGTGTGGCACCCCCCAGAGGCCGGTCCCGGTGCTGGTGGAACAGTGCGTGTGCTTCATACGGGAGGAGGGGCTCCAGGAGGAGGGGCTCTTCAGGGCGCCGGGGCAGACCAATCACGTGCGAGAGCTGCAGGACGCCTTCGACCGCGGCGAGAAGCCCGTGTTCGACAGGTACGGCGGTATATATCTGTGGGGAAAACTGAAACTGCTTTTTTCTCCTCACAGGGGATAGGGCGGAAGTCCTTATATGGACCAAACCCTCTATAGTAACTAGTACTATCAGAACATAGACCCATTTTGTTATTATTTTAAATTAAATTAAATCACTCACCCTAACTTTAATTAAAAAACGTATAACCAAAGAAAATCTCTGAACCAAATAAACACATAATCTTGTTATTCTTATATGTGTATGTTGTAAGGATCACTACATGTTCACCTTCTCGTACAGTACCACAGATGTCCACACGGTGGCGTCGCTGCTAAAGCTGTACATACGGGAGTTGCCCGAACCCATAGTCCCTTTCTCCAAATACACACAGTTCCTCTCCTGTGCTCAGCTGCTCCTCAAGGACAAGGAAATGGTAACTGTATCTCTATGCATAATTCCCTATAACTACAGTATAGCTACCCATCAATTTACTGTGCCCTCTTCTCCAACAGTACTGTCTTCCCACTTAAATGCAATTCTTCACATCTTTTCTTTCCTTTTTTTTTGTTAAGGGCATCGCAGAGCTTGGTAAACAAGTGGAGGCCCTTCCTCAGGTCAACTACAGCCTTCTGAAATACATCTGCAAGTAAGTAGTAGTCAAGGTTGTTCAGCGCAAGGACCCCCAGAGTAAGAGATGAAGCAGGGACCCCCGCTATTGTATAAAACTGTGTTGCAGATTAAACTTTTTCCTAGATTCCGAAAACTTTGTAAACTATAGACAGCACTATCTGTGTATGTTAGATTCATTTACCTATTAAACCATCATCAAGAGTCTACTTAGTAAACTTGGTCTGCTCTTTTTTTCCCTCTAAACCTCTTTGCCGAAAATAGCAGATCTACAAGCTCACAAATATATATATATATATATATATATATATATATATATATATATATATATATATATATAACATTTTTGGATAAAGTTTTACCTCAGAATAGGGATGCTAAGGTTCAAGTGGTTAATGTAAAAAATAATTATCCTATTACACAAAGATTTGGCGGCCCCCCTGTAGTAACTCTGAGGACCCCCTAGGGGTCCCAGACCCCCTGTTGAAGACTATTTAAGTAGGGAATACAGCAAATATATCCATGAATTCAAAAGATAATAATAGAGAAAGGGAAAACAATGACAAAAAACAAAGTCTAAAAACAACAAAATCAAATGAGTTTTTTGATAATTGAGTTTTTTGAAATTGATAAAAGTACCTCAGTCTGGTGTACAATCATCACTTAGCAGCAGACAAACATATGAATATGTATCAGATGTGTGGGAATGGAGAATATTCTGTGAAATGCATTCACAGTCATATTATTCTGCATAACAGCAGTGGTTCTCATGGGTCCCCAGCAAAAGTATAGTTAATTGCGATCGTAGGTACAGTAGCATTTGGTAGGTAGCTGATCATGTCCGTCCGTTTGTGCGTCACACCTCATGTCACGCTCCATATATGGCCAAGACATCTCCATATATGGAGTTGGCCAATACCTCTACACCTCTACATTTGACCCTATATAGCTGACCTGTTCTGACATCACAATGAGACTCGACCAGCCAGATTAATAGTTTAACTCCTGCTTCTTAACTGTGCCGTAATAAGAAGCTCTGATGTTTCAGCGGAAGGGCGTGGTCGCTTCTCGCCTTAGGGCGTCTTACTGGTGTAGCATCACAATCATTTTAACCACTTTATCCATAGAGGTTTTACTACAAGCGTGTACATCTGTCATCTGCTATGTCTAACTACTAGTAAGACACCTCAGGGCGACATGCGACCTCACCCTAAAGGGTGAGCCATCTGGCCGGTGATGTATATCGGACCAGTTACCCATATATGGAGACCCCTGGTACCCATATATGGAGATCCATGTACTGTATATGGAGATATGCTGTGAGAGACCAAACATGCTTACTCAGTTATTCGTTATGTGAAAGTCCTATGATGTCTATGACATCTGACATCATACCCTTTTATGCCCATACATGGAGAATGGAGATCCCTGTCTGACTAGAACCAGCCTCACAGATATGGGCTGTCTTGGCCATATATGGATTCTGTTAGTGTGGTATGTGGCCGATGTGGCCTCCATATATGGGCATTCCCATATGAAGTCCTGTTAGATATGGGCTTAATATTGATGACATCAGGGAACTCCATATATGGGCATAAAAGTGATTCTGTTAGTGTGACATCACAGTGAAGCCAGAGCGTGATGTCAGAGCGGCAAACCCATTCTGTTAAGAGTGGTTCCCCTGACATCACAGTGACATCAGAGCATGATGTCAGAGCGACAAACCCATAGAACCACAGTGTCAGGCGTGACGGAGATAGATACATACATACAT
Organism: Nannobrachium achirus; assembly: GCF_963921795.1. Lineage (NCBI taxonomy): Eukaryota > Metazoa > Chordata > Actinopteri > Myctophiformes > Myctophidae > Nannobrachium > Nannobrachium achirus. The sequence continues at coordinate 46,094,900 of NC_137833.1, forward strand.
ACATACATACATACATACGGACAAGCTGTGACCGTTCACATAATAATCTGCGAATGGTCGCAATTAATTTATAGAATGATTGTTCCGTCTGTCGTCTGTCTGCATGCTGACATCACTGATACTAAACATTGTCTCCACCATGGTAACAGCTGCATGCTGAGTCAATGCCCAAATGTGGAGAAAGCTGACATCACTGACTGACATCACTAACTGACATCATGGAACACCATATATGGGCATAAACGGGTGAAACAGTGCCCAAACTGCTATCCTACACAACACAACCACGCACGCCACGGTTCGAGCTTGTAGATCTGTGATGCTTTCATGTGACGTTGTAGTGTGATCAAGTAAGGACGGAAACAGTCCATAATTGGCCCAGCCGCCATGCTGGGTGCGTTCGGAAATGCACACTCAACGCACTGGTGTGCCATGTTGTCGTTTGTTTATTCGGTGCACTTGGTGCGTTGTCGTTTGGAAATCCAGTGAGCGGCGCACCGGGTGTGCTGAGTGCACGCACTGACGACTCTAAGAAGTTGGGGTTTGGCTGTGTGGTGCGGCAGTGCATTGTTTAGATTGGTTGGTTTTCATGGCCGTGTCTCGAGCGCTTCTCAGCTGTGAACAATGGCTTGGGAAATGATAACAAAATGCACCATTTGCTGCTTTATTGGTCCTTTGGGCTTTATTGTTACACACGCATCAATGTGTAAACTAACAGCAGGAAGGCCATTGTTATGAATTAAATTACCTTTCAATAGCAACGTAAAGTTAGCAACTGCTGCTTTTCAGAAAGATTTCTGACTGAAAAAGCACACAGCTGGGAAGACCACCCATTTTCAATATTGAAATATATCATTAATATACCTTAGAGGAGTTGTGTGGAAATAGAAAAAAAGTTCCCCCCCTTCTGTGTTGCCTAGAACTGGAGGATTGATTTTGGGGTTTGTATTGTAAAGTAGCCTACAATGTTTGATGTCATCAAGTTGTACTTTACAATACAAACCCCAAAATCAATCCTCTAGTTTCCACACAACTCCTCTAAGGTATATTAATGACACAGTTCAATATTGAAAATGGGTGGTCTTCCCCTTTAACTGGTCGTTCGTAAATAAGCCACACTGAATGCACGTCACCGCCCACTGCACTCACTACACTGAGCGCGCACTCTGTGCGCATTTCCGAACGCACCCGCTGTCATCAGAGGAAGTTGTGACACATCCCTGATTGACCGCGTTGGAGTGGATGGCGTGCGTCTCCTCCAGCATCAGCCCTTCTATTAATACCGTGCATCCGTGGTGTTGTTCTGATTCTGAAGACATCACAGGACAGCCACTCAGGCACACAATGGCAGCATGATGACTCAATCACTCCTTCATACGGATGGAAAGAGACAGATTCATAATAGCATAGCTGTCATATTTCCTTTTGTGAAACCTTCTATGTCCAAAACTTGATCATACTACGGTGTCACACAAAAGCGTCAAAAGTAGCAGATCTGCTATACTGTTGATGCTTTTGAATTTGAGTCCTGAAAAGCAACCGTTTTTGGAGGTTTTGAAGTTTTCCACCCGAGAGAGGCAGTGTCCAAAACTGTGACATTTCAGGGGAAAAAAATAGCAGATCTACAAGCTCTGCGAGCTTGTAGATCTGCTATTTTTGAAAAATCTTGAAATCTTTTGCAAATCACACAGGTTCCTGGACGAGGTCCAGAGCCACTCTGACCAGAACAAGATGAGCGTCCAGAACCTGGCCACCGTGTTTGGGCCCAACATCCTCCGGCCCAGAGTGGAGGACCCAGTCACCATGATGGAGGGTAAATGACCATTTCATTTACACAGCGCTGCAAAATTACTCATGTTTTTTACTTAAAGACGGGGTGCTGTGATTTTCCCCCCTAGAAAATGATCATCAGGTATTATGATTATACTTGGAGGAAGATTTTATTTTTTTCTTTCAAAAAAGTGTACAGAAAGAGTTAAAATTAGGTTTTTATGTGGCCACACCCACCTGTTCATTAAGTAAGCCTGGTTTTCAGGTGGGTGGTGACCCAGCTGAAGTTAGTCACACCCACAGTGTTGCTGTATGGCAAAAGGGGGAGGGGAGGATTTTATGATGTCATTAAAGCTTTCAGCTTTCAGGAAGAAACCAAAAATGCACAAGGAAGACATATTTGAATATTAATTAGAACCACACCTGGGGGTCTATTAGTAGCCTGATTTCAGACTCTGCGCTGAGCTTGAGTCTGACATTGTCCCATTGACAAGAGATTTCAAAGGGGAGGGGATTTGAAATTTGAAATTCCCAATCACAAGAGATCTGGTGGGAGGGGTTGTGTTTGACTTGTGTGTACACAAAAACATTCCCCCCTCCCCCTCCCCTCTATGACAGGCATCAAACAGGTCGTTGTCTTTGATGCTAACGAGGTAAGCACAACCCCCTTTGAAGTTCAAAGGGAGCAATTAAGAGCTTTGGCTGAGCTCCCCCTCCCTCCACTGTTTCTGTTGATTTTAAAAGTTAGACCCACTCCCTCCTACGAGGCTCCGACTCTCATTGGCTTGGTTCTGCCTAAACCAGAGAAACTTTAGCGTCATATGACAACATTAGACCAAGAGAACCAGTCCGCTCAGAGAGTGGGCGGGTCTATGGGCTGGAGCCAGGCAAGTCTATTAGAGCAATGTTAACTCCATAGACACATACAAAACAGAAGAAGTTCAACACTATGGCACCACCTCTCCTGACCTATAGTGCCTAAGTATTACAGAGCTATATATGATTTGAATCCATGTAAAAAAAAATTACCATTAGGCTTACGTATCCATTCCTACACCTAACTGTGTGTGCGTGTCTTGTTCTTTCTTTTGGCCTGACGGCCAAACGACAGGAAGCTCCCACGTGCAGCACCTGATGACGGTGCTCATCAGCGAACACGCCCGCCTCTACCACAGAGAAGACCCGGAGCCGGAGGTCAAGAACCACAGCCGGGGCAAAGCGGAGTGGCTCGCTCAGGACGACACAGACTCCAGCCCCGCCTGTCCCGAACCCCAGAGAGAGACCCCGCAGCAGTCCCATCCCTCTCCGGACACCAACCCCTCGGAACCCACCGCCGGCAGACTGGTCCCGGAGAAGGAAGACGAGACCCAGACGGAAGGGAAGACCAGGCCGGCGAAGGCGGTGGCGGTGGCGGACGGGGGGAAAAGCGAGGCGAAAGCCGGGAGCGGCGGCGGCGGCGGCGGTGGTGGCGGTGCGGCCCTCAGCCCCAGCAAGCAGTCCAAGGCGTTGCCCTCCTGGCGGTGCTCCCTGAAGGGGGGTCCCGGCGGGGGCCAGGGGGCCAAGGGGAGGATCATGGGAGGCTCGGCGGGGGACGTGTCGGGCGGGAACTGGCTGATGAACGGACTGTCGTCGCTGCGCGCCCACCGGCGCACCGCCTCGTCCGGGGAGAGGCTGAAGGACTCCACGCTGTCCCTGAAGGAGACGGGCACGGTGCACCACCACCACCACGCGCTGGCGCTCAGAGACTCCCACCAGAGCAAAGACTCACCCCCGCTCTCCCACAGGGCCCTCCTCCAGTCGCACAGGCTGTCCGCCTACGACAACGTCGCGGGCGCTCCCTCCAGCCTGAGCCTGCCCGCCGACACGTCGGGGTCCCTGTGGAGCACCTTCGAGATATCGCTGGCCGACCCTCCTCCTCCTCCGGCTCCGGAGGACCACCACGGGTCGGACCAGGGGCCGGAACAGGAGAGGCCCGAGTCGGACGCGGTGCAGGAAGGCGTGGGTTCCCGGGGGAGGAGCTCTGCCGACTACGCCGGCACCGAGGCCGACGCTCCCGCCGACGGCAAGAGTCAGGGGTCGTCATCGGGGACCAACGGCCACGTCGGCGACCTGGTGCTCGAGCTGAAGCAAGAGCTGAAGAGGCAGAGGATAAGCTACGAAACCTGCATTCGCAAGTAAGAGCTCATCGCAGCTGTGGCCTAGACCAGGGGTTCCCAAACTTTTTTGTCTCAGGGCACCCCATGAATATTTTTTTTAATCCGAGGCACCCCTACATTATAATTTTCACTCCCAGCACCTTATATTTATAGCATATCGTCGTTGTCGTGTGGAAACCTTGTAGGCCTATGTCCAAAAGCATTCGTTTTGTATTTATCATCTATAAAATGTACTAAACTAGTGAAAACAGCAGATCTACAAGCACACAACGCCTCGCATCCCGAGGCGTTGTGTGCTTGTAGATCGGCTGTTTTCACTAGTTTTGTGCGACAGAGGTTTCTGCCCGACAGTGACGATATTTTAGTGATTATATTGCGAGGAAAGCGTTGAGATAATATCCATTTTGGTTAGAACTGACTGAAAATACGTTTGTACTTCAAGTTTAAAATGATACTAAATATTTCTTCAAGTGTCCAAATAAATTCCAAATATTATCAAATTATCTCGCTGCACCCCTGGACTGCCGTCGCGGCACCCCGTGGTGCCCCGTCACCCACTTTGAAAACCCCTGGCCTAGACACACCTTACAGCAGCACCTATACCAAGCTGTAGTGTAGAGATTAGATGTTATTGGACGTCAATGTATGTTACTTTAGAAGAGCGCAGTGCCCTGGGTTAGTATTTATTGTTCTGGGGCACTGTATAAATACTGAATGTTGCTGATGCAGCCCGACTGAGGTTGGATACCGAGGCAATCATTTATTCATCACATACCCTGATAGTCACTTCGCACCGCGTTTAAAGCTTGCAGATCTGCTACTTCTGCTACTGTGTGTGACGCAGTGTGAAGATCAAGTAGGGTCGTTGATTTACAGGGGGAAAAAACACACAGAGTCAAAATATCGTCACTGTCGGGCAGAAACCTCGTATCTTCAAGTTTCAAATTTGTATGTTTTTTTTCAAAGTAAATCCCTGCTTCATCATACAAGGCCGTGGCTCAAAAGTAGTGAAAACAGCAGATGTACAAGCACACAACGCCTCGCGGTGCGAGGCGTTGTGTGCTTGTAGATCGGCTGTTTTCACTAGTTTAGTTCGTTTTTTAAATGATAAATACAAAATGAACGGTTTTGGACATACAAGGTTTCCACCCGACAACGACGATATGGAGATAAGAGGTTTCTGTCCGACAGCAACGAAATGCCACGCAGGTGAACAAAATGGCCGTCCTACCAGGATGTCCTAACAGTGTGCGTTTTCATTTTCTCACGTTTCGTTCCTTTTATACCCAGATAAACTCCGGTGTCTCCTCGGCTGTGAATTTGTCAAGCCGTCAGCACCATGTTTGGCGGCTGAGTGTATCGTCCGTGTCAGTTTGACTAATGGCATCAGCTAGCCATTCATTACCATTTGTTTCCATTACCTTACATTGCTTCCAGTGAGTGGACATTTCTCCGTAGCCGCTGTATTTAAGAAACGACTATTTGAGAAAACCTGCAAGACGTGCGATATACCAAAAGCCCAAGGACAAAACAACTCAACTGTCCCTTTAAGGCAGCTGTGGTTCTCAAAGTGGGGTTCTGGGGAACGCTATAGAGGGGTCCTTGAGGGGTTTGCCATGGGGTCCCCTGCCAAAATGTCTTAAATAGAGCATCACAATAATTTTAACCCTCATATTTTACATAATGGCAAAAATAGCAGATGTACAAGCTCGCAGCGCCGCACATTTTTTAAATTTATTTATTTTTTATCTTGAAAATATTTGGAAGATTTTGAATAATCTTTGCGTTATTTAAACACAAAGCTCCTCTTCTGTGGGGGTCCCTGGCACAATATAGTTTCAGATGGGGACCCGTTTGGACAAAATATATATCAATTTGAAGGTCCTTAGGCACGAAAAATATTGAGAACTACTGCTTTAACCAATTTAAGGGGAACACACACCGGCCACGGAAGGTGCGTGTCAAAACAGCCGCCTCCAAATATTTTCAATGAACTAACCCACACTGCTGCCTCACCCACTGCTCCTATACACAGCTGTTATAAAAAAAATGTTTTTTTCCCCACCAGGGGAAATTTTCAAATTCAGTCGGTGTTACCGTGCTGCACTTCACACGCGTCAATACTGCGACGCTGTGCAGCCGCCCACGGCCGGTGTGTGCTTCCCTTTAGACCTGGAAAGCATCTGTGTGTGTTAGATTTTAACCACTTTAACCATTATTTTTTATACTTTGTCTATTCAAGAATAGTGCGCGATATACAAGCTCATATGAACTTGTAGATTTGCTATTTTTGAAAAATCACGAAAATCGGTGCAAATCATTGAATATATATTTTTGAAAGCGAACATTTGTATAAAACTCAAATCTTTCTTTTTTCAGGGTCCCTGGAAGAAAATATTTTGAGATGGGGGTCTGCGGTCAAGCACATATAAATCTAGGGGTCCTTGACAAAGTTCTAGCACCACTGATATAGAAACAGGTTTTTCAGGGCATTTACAGTCATACTGAAGCTACGGAGGAACAGAAACACATTGTACCTTCAGGGGATAATAAAAGATGCCCCCAGGATCTAACTGCTGGGTTCAGAGCTGCTTGTGATCTGGCCCCGGCATTCAGACTGCCGCAGTATGCTGCTCCAGACAGTCCTTTCTATTCTGAAACCTCCTTCCCTTTCTGCCTAGCTTCCTTACATGCAGGGCCATTCTCATCCAATTCAAGACCACATCGTCACCTTCCTAAAATAATGGCGGTTTCTGAGGGACATTTTAGTTTTGCCTAAATCAGCTCTGCACGACACTGGCCACCTCTGGTAACACCGCCTGTATCCTTATTGAATAGGATCATGCTGTTAACCACCCCAGTAGCATAATGGACCATGTTAAGGGCACCCTGGGCAAGATATGACTTCCGGTTGGTTCTAGCTGAAGTGCTGCTGAAGTGCTGCGTGTGGTGTTTACATTCCCCAGCGAAACAAACACAAAGATTGTAGCTCTTAACTCGCGCTTAATAGGTGTAACGTTGTCTGAATCTATGTTTTTATTTGTATATTGTTTATTGCGAGCGCACCCGACGGAGCGTTGGAACTAGAACAGTTCTTTTCAGCGGGAGATACATTTGCAGGGACCGTGAAAAAAAGACAACTTCCGGGAAAATTCAGCCCCACCACCTCCTAGAACTCTCTCTGCTTCATATCTTGACTAGGCTTTTCTCTTCGCAGATGAGTAAGCCTGGCTACGCAAGGCTATGTTAAAAGTGTGACCTGCTAGGCCATTTTGTATTGCCCAAGTCAAAGACGATGTCTGTGACTCAGGGCAGGCAAAAAATAATTTAGGTCAGGTTTAGCAGAGCCTAAGTCAAGACATAATTTCACAAAGTCATTTAATCCTCTTGTTGTTATGTTACATAACTGACAGACTGCGTTATTTCTATGTCAATAATCATATATTGTTATAAACCTTTTGGGTGAAATGATTTCACCCAAAAGGTTTATAACAATGAAATGATTAAGCAATAATATCATATAGTTTGTTTTGGTTCAGTACACAATGGCTTTCCAGGTTGCACCAATGCAACTATAGTTGCAACTCCTTGCAACAAAGCCATTTTAAGGCCAGTCCACAGAAAGCAGCTCCTTGCATCTGCCATTGGGAATAAAGGGGACGTGTCGCCTTTCCGACACATCCCCATTCCGATTACCAGGTTAGCTACTCACCAGGTTAGCATTCACCAGCGTCGGCAGGTTAGCTACTCACCAGGTTAGCATTCACCAGTGTCGGCAGGTTAGCTTCTCACCAGGTTAGCATTCACCAGTGTCGGCAGGTTAGCTACTTACCAGGTTAGCATTCACCAGCGTCGGCAGGTTAGCTACTCACCGGTTAGCATTCACCAGCGTTAGTTCTACTGAGGTTAGGGTTAGGGTTAAGGTTATGTTTATGTGGTCGGAATAGCAAAGTGCCAATGTGTAACCGGGAATAATGGTTGCATGTAGTTACCTGTTTCAAGGAGTTGCATTTGGTGTGGACTGGCCTTGGTCACTGGGAGGCTATCCCATCTTAAAGGCTGATGATGTATTTGTTACCTTGTGTTTTTTCCTTGCTTACTGTAAGTCGCTCTGGATCAGTGTTGATTCTGACAGCAAATTTAGATTTTTTTTTAGTCTTTTGAATACAATTGCATTTGTTTAAGTGTCTTTTAGTTGACTAAATATCATAAGATTTTGGTCCACTAAATCTACAGTTATTTAAGTCGACTAGACTAAAATGTATCTTAGCAGGCCTTGATAGCGTTGTAATGCTTTTTATACTTAGCTGAAAATTTGCTGATCTATAGATCGGCTACTTAAGGAACGTGAGTGACACCTGTGTTCAACTGGATCTTTTCTCCACGAGTCCCTCCCTAACATTTTAGTCTTGCTTTTATTTGTTGACAAGTTTAAGTTTTAGTCATCATAGCTTTATAGTTTATTTAGTTTTTATTTAAACTAACATTTTCCGTCAGTTTTAGTTGACAACATTAACACTGCTCAGGATTAAGGACATCTGCTAAATGCCTAAATTGTAACTGTAAATTGTAGGCTTCCCTTGACTCACACACTAAATAGACCCTCCAGAAAAATCCTCTGAGCTGTTATGAGAAATTAGCAAACAATAGAATTAAACAATAAAAAGTAATATTGAAAGACCAGAAGAAGCCACAAATGAATAAATAAAGTAAAGATCTTTTTGCGGATCCAAATACGATTTTTAATCAATCTTTGGGCCAAAAATTGCTCTTTTGATAATAAAGGCTGCCTACCCCTGGTCTAACTATTCTCCCATCCTCTTGTATTTGTGGTGGAGGTTGTTCTAAAGCCTCTATCAGAGTCCAGGGTGAAGAGCTATTCACTTCACCGCGTTGTAGTTTCCTAGCTATCACCTAGGCTTTGTTATGTATTTTTAGGTGATAGCTAGAAAACTACACTGCGGTGAAGTGGAAAGCTCTTCACCCTGGACTCTGATAGAGGCTTAACAGTGGTCTAACTAAACTCTCCCATCCTCTTGTCTTTGTGGGGGAGGTAGTTCTAACAGTGGTCTAACTAAACTCTCCCATCCTCTTGTGTTTGTGGTGGAGGTTGTTCCAACAGTGGTCTAACTAAACTCTCCCATGCTCTTGTCTTTGTGGTGGAGGCTGGAGGAGTCGTGCGCTCAGTACCAGGGCCAGGTGGGCTGCCTGGAGGAGGAGCTGGACCAGGAGAGGAAGAGGTTCCACATGATGGAGATCCGCCTGCGCAACTCTGAGCGGGCGCACCAGGACGCCGAGAGCCGCAACGTCCACCTCCAGAAGGAGATGGAGGAGTTCTTCACCACCCTGGGGGACCTGACCACCAGAACGCCTCGGACCACCACCACCACCACCACCACCACCAACACCAACAACTAAAGCCCCTTTCCCACTACAAAGCGGAACCAGAACTTTCCAGAACCTGAACCAATTATTTTGGTTCTGGTTTTGTTTCTATTGTTTCTATAGTTCTGGGAACCTATGGGCGGGGCCAGCTGCACTGCTGCTCTTTTTTTGGGACCTTCTGGTCTTATGGAAACAAAAGCAGAACTTGGTCCCGGAGCTTCACAGGTTCTGGAAGGTTCTGGTTCTAGTTCTGGTTCGGCCCTGTAGTGGGTTAGGGGCTTAACACAGTGTTTCTCAAACTTTTACATTTCAAGGTCTCCCCTTAACTCTGACGAGTGCACAAATGGAACCAAATGGACCCGTTCCATGCATTTCCAATGGAAAAGGTTCCATTTGTACACTGTCAGAGTTACAGACGTGTATGGGTCAATTTAGACCCCCATAAAGGAACCCACAGAGTCCATGGAATCCACTTTGAGAACCACTGAACTAATAAAAAGACTCCACCCCAAAACCTGCCTTTCATCTTGCCCCGGTGGCTCTCAAGGACGCCACCACAGCTCTTGGGTGGGGTACACAAAACAGAAGCAAATGGACCCGTACGTAACTTAAGGCAGTGGTTCTCACCATTTTCAGGGCGTGACCCCTCCAAAAACAAAAGAAAAAAATCATATAGGAACTGGGAGGATGCCTGGAAGAGAGGGGGGGTCGGCGAAGCCCCCCGAAACGCTCCAAAGAAGACCAAATACCTCCAGTCCAGTGCAGTATCTACTTCTTCTTGCTGTTGTGCCCTCTGTATAGCTCGGCCATCTAGTGCCTACCGCCCCCCCCACCCCCCGGCCAAGTGCTGGTGCCAAAACTAGAACTTTCTCCTTCGAACCCTTGGCCATTCCATAGGATCTCTTTCAACTGTTCTGCAACGTCCTATACCATGTTACCTGACCACTTTGTTAATGCCTAGACCAGTGGTTCTCAACCTTTACAGGCCGTGACCCCCCCAAAATAGTCATAGGTGAACTGCATGGGGATCCCCCACCACCCTGACAACTAGCACTTGGAACATAGGAGTTGAGGCATTACATTTTGTTTGAATATTGTGAAAGTACCAGATGTGTGAATGTAGAGCGGCTATTTTAACCATGTTTGTGTCTTTCTTATATTATTTGACAATTTGGACAATTTTTGATCAGCTTCTCATGGTAGTTTGTTGTTTACTTTTGATGCACTAATGGTCTTTTTCTTTTCTTTCTTTTTTTGACGTATTATTAAAAAGGTCTTAAAGTCCTTACCGGCAGGTTGAGAACCACTGTCCAGAACAGTGGTTCTCAACCTTTTCAGGCCGCGACCCTCAAAATAATCATATTTTAAATGGGGGACCCCCCCACCCTGACGAGCACTAAGAGTTGAGGCATTACATATTGTAGGCTATAACATGGTTTTATTGTGAAAATAGCTGATCTACATGCTCACAACGCCTCGCGTTGCAAGGCGTTGTGAGCATGTAGATCGGCTATTTTCACAATTTCTGCCTCTAATATTTGACAGTTTGACCAATGTTTAATTTGTCATTTTAGAGGTATTAAAAAGTCCTAATTGTCACTTTAGAAATGTTTTATACACTTAATCTTTATGTTGGTTTGTTTAATGTTGAGTGAGAAAACAGTGTTGCACAATAAGTTAATCATCTGGGGACCCCCCAAAATAATTTGGGGATCCCTCTGGGGGTCCCGACCCCCAGGTTGAGAACCACTGTCCTAGAAGACAACAGTCTGGGAAGTCTTATTTATGATAAATATATGACATAGTTTTACCTGCATACTATCCATAGTGAGAAAAGAAGAAAATAGTAATAATAACTCATCATTATGCACTTTTTGTCTCGTGTTCTTGCAAAGAAACTGTTGCGTTGGGAATAAAAAGAAACCACATTGTAACATTAAAATTCAACCCTTTTCTTTTTATTTTGCAGGAGTCGAAGGTTCACAGACACAGTGCCCGTTCTTGATGTACATTTATTTATATCGTTTGTTCTGTTGGTGAGAGGCAATTTCACATCCCGAGGCTAAACATGGCAACGGTTGGCCTTAAATACCAGCAAACGCTACCAGAGCAGCACACCGTTTTGACAGTAAAAATAAAAAAAAGCAGCGGTCCACCAACCCAACATTTTTTCTGGATCGGGGGCCCACTTGAAAATCTTGTTGGCGGGGGGCCCACCCACCTGACCACTCATCACGGTCGGCGGCCGTGCGTTTTCAGAGCGTGTTTTTTTTTTTTTCAGCGGTCGGTCGAATCGATCCGGCTCGGATCAATGGCGCTAAGAACAAGAACAACTAAGAACTACGTTCCTACTTATGTGAATCACAACGAAAGCTCGTTTTTTCAAGGTTTTAAAGAAACCAAAATACAGTGACATTTAAATTTCACATCATTTTTTTTTTTTAATACTAATGCTATAATACTATCATTAAATTTTTTTTTTTTTTTTGCCATTTACTCGGTGGGGGGCCCCGCAGTTATTCCTCATGGCCAACCAGTGGGTCCCGGCCCGTAGGTTGGGTATTGCTGCAGTAAAAGCCTTGGTAGTGCTGTTGTAGCGTTTGGCCAAATCAACAGACTATCGCTTGTGTCGGGGCAGAAACCATATTTGAAGTTTTTTGACGTTTTTCCGTTAAAAAAACAAAACAAAAAACACCCTACTTGATCATACTACTGCGTCACACAAAAGCATCAAAAGTAGAAGATCCGCAAACTTGAAAATTAACGGTTTTTATGAGGTTTCCACCCGACAGAGGCGATATGATAGAGCGTCATCTCCATTATTCACACGGGCGGCCATTTTGCCCCCTTACTTGATACGCGGATGGACGGTGGGTGTTTCCCCCCACTGTTTTCCCCCCACTTCCCCTGAGCATGAAGTAAAAGCAAAATGGCCGCCGTTTGAATAGCGGCCAAATAGTGTTGAAAGGCTCGCTCTCCCTTTACACAGTAATGCACCTAATACACTAAACCAGATTTACCATGCATTAATCCTGAAGCTTTTTTATGTCTTTGTTTTTTTGTTTTTAACTACCCTATGTTTTTTATTTTGGAGGAAATAATGGAGGAAGGAGACCATTAGGAGAGGCAGCCACAACGGACTGCTGAGATGCAGCCTAGTAGGAAACAGTGGTGGACCGTAACAAAACATTTAACTTGAGTATCTGTAACTGTCCTTTTTTTATATACTTTTGACTTTCACTCCACTACATTTTCAAAGACAAAATATTTCTAGACAGGGAAAGAGTATACATATGAATTAGCCAATTCAGTCCTAGCCTATTTAAAATATAATGAATGTAGCAGATCTGTCTTTATTTTATTTTTTTTACAATTTTAGTTTCTTTTTTTGTTGTTGTTGAAGATTTCAACATTTCAATGAAGCAATGCTTTTGATTTTCATAAGAAAATGCACTTTCTAATTTGTGCTTTTGAATATTTATTAGTATTTCTAGAAGCACGTACTGCAGTTTCACTACAGTTGCCGAGTAACAACTGGTCGTTGAGTACTTAGTCCACCACTGTGGTATAGCCTACTAAGGGGGTTAGCCTACTGACTGGCTATAAGTTAAGGGAGACCGCGCCGTGAGAAGGGGCACCGGGAAAGATTTGGAATTGAGTCATCAAAATACATCCAAAGGTAAACATGGGCAGGTACCAAACTGTTTTCTTGACTCTCGGGGAAAAAAAAGAAGAAGAAAAAAAAAACATACATACATACATACGTCTCTACGGTCAAATGTACAGATCAATCACCAACTACCCATTCTAAACTACAAATCATATTGCACCGAAATCAAAAGAAACAAAAAGGAGGGGGGGATGGGGGGAGAAATGCATTTAAATAGTACTTTTGAAAGAAATGTACATTACATACAAGAGCCACCTCCCAGCGTGAAATAAATAAATAAATAAATACACAAATACAGAGAGAAAAAAACAAAGTTTTCCTCTTTCCCCCGCAGTTCTTTTGGATGATGTGTGCCGTAATGTACATATCTCCAGAAGCATGTGTGTGTGTGTGTGTGTGTGTGTGTGTGTGTGTGTGTGTGTGTGTGTGTGTGTGTGTGTGTGTGCGTGTGTGTGTGTGAGGTAGACCTAAGAACGATGCACTTACAAGTTGCATGTGCATCGGTAGAGGGCTTATGCACTAGCTATACTCCGTCATATATAGGACAAGTGTTGTGTGCCGAAAACAGACGATGTTGGCCATTCGCGGCAAATCGATTTGGTGTAGGGAGGAGGGGGAAAGGATGGGGGGGGGGGGGGGGGGGGGGCAGGTGCAGACCCCTGGAGGATACCTATACCGCCGTAAGACGAAGTATAAATCAGGCTTTCATAACGTCACTGAATGGAGTAAGGGCACTTAAATAAAATCAAATAGTAGTAAATTAAAACAAAGGCCTGCAAGAACCTTCTCAAGGGGCCAAAGTGACTTATTTAGACCTCGTTCCCCAAGCAACACCCTATTAACTACACTGTAAAATCACCGGTGTCCATTTAACCCTGAGAATGTACAAATGTACCGTAACCATGTTTTTGTACCTTCTCAACGTTACGACGTGGATGAACGAACCCAGTAGACTTCTTCGTTTTTTTCAGCTCTAGCACCGACTAACTTCTCTACGTCGACATTTACGCGGTTTCTTTCTTTCTCGTCCAGAATACAGCCAAATAAATAAATAATATGCAAAAAAAAAAAAAAAAAAAAAAACACCTTATCAAATGCATCAAATCATCACGCGATTATGCCGTGGCACAAATGAACCGGCGCGACACGAGGCGCATAGGATTAGCTGAAGTGACAATCGAATATTCAACTTTCCCGTTGTTCACGTAACATCGTCGCTGTCGGGGCAGAAACCTCTTATCTCTAGAGCTGTCACAATTATTACATAATCGTCTAATCGCAATTGTCTCACATAATCGCGATTATTTTTCATAATCGTCATAATCGTTTCCACGTTGAAAAATGTTCAGATATTTTTTTTAAGTAAAAAATAGTGGAAATAGCAGATCTACAAGCTCACAACGCGTCGCATCGCGACGCGTTGTGAGCTTGTAGATCGGCTATTTCCACTATCAATGTTCTTTTTTAAGCATAAAGTTGTCAAATATGTCAGTCATTTCTTTGTATATTTAGATTATGTGTCATATCTACCATGTGCAACTCCAAAGCCTAAAAGCCAAACAGAAATGTAATTGTCAACGACAAAAACACAATTAAATTGTTAATCGCAATTATTTGAATGACAATTAATCGTCACGTAAAATGTGATAATCGTGACAGCCCTACTTATCTACATGTTTTAACTTTTTGTGTTCGCACAAAAGCATCCACAGTAGCAGATCTACAAGCATGGAGTTTGTCTTGAGCTTGTCGATCTGCTACTTTTGAACCTGAATCCTTGAAAAGAAACAGTTTTGGACATTATGAGGTTTCCGCCCCGACAGAGGTGATATTTAGAGGTGACGCAGCTAGGGAGGCACGATATTGTCATTTCGCCACAATATTTGTCAGTACCAGTTTCCACCGGTAGTAATTTATCGGCTCATACCGATTATGATGAGCGATATATCGTATATCCCTAGTTCTAGCGTTAATAAATAAGGTATAATGTTGATACACTGACGTGTACTTTCCACAAGAAAAGAGGGGACAATAGTGAAAACAAACACGTTTTCATTTGCACTAAAATCCACAGGGGGAGGGTGGGATTGCATTCTGGACTATAACAGAGCTTATAACGGAAGAATTAGTTCATACAAGTCATTCAAAATGTCTGAAAAACAATACAAAAAAGGAAAAAAAGTAAATGCAAAATGAACATTTCAAAAAAATATATTAAAACATAATCCATAATTGTAATGCTAACAGCAAGGTAAATCCATTGTGCAGCAGTAGCTTAAAAACAGCAATGGGTCATTAATAAAAATAAAATAAAAAAATCCCTTTCCATCGCATTACGTCACAGATTCACATCAAGACATTCGGATTCTTTTGCAGAGAAAATAATACCATTTTTAAACAATCATTTACAGCAGTGTGGGGGGAGTTGGGGGGGAATTAAAAACTAACTAACTGTACATCAAAAGCATAGCTCTACAAACACAGCCAACTCCTCAGTGTTCATTCATCCATTCGCCACGGAATCGTGTAGCCACGTCGATATTTTGTTGAGAAATAGGGCATATAATAGCGTATTTCTTTTGAAAATAACCGAAAGTCCGCCGTTCCGTGTGACACTAAATCATTGATATCCTTAACATCAGAAAAACGCGGGGATTTAGGTTGAAAACCAGCGACGCTATATTAAAAAACAAACACTGAGGACAGCGTGAACCCAACATGACAATTCCCGTTGGCCTAAAAATCCCTTTCCCCCCTCCCGCCGTTGCTCCGAAAAACAAAGTGCACGGGTGAGAACAGGGCAGCTAGTTTGATCTCCTTTAAGTGTAAGCGTGTGTGTGTGTGTGTGTGTGTGTGTGTGTGTGTGTGTGTGTGTGTGTGTGTGTGTGTGTGTGTGTGTGTGCGCTGTGGTGACGGTGGGGGGTGTGGGTGTTATCTGCAGCAGCCCAGCGCGCCCAGGGTGGTGGTGTGAGTGTCCAGGTTGCTGTCCGTGTCGGAGGAGGGGATGGCGGAGGGCTCGCTGCACGGCTCGCTGGGCTCCGTGGACATGGACGAGACGTCGTTGGCGGAGGACGAGGTGGACGAGGAGGCGGCGGCAGCGGCGGCCTGCTGCTGCTGCGGAGAGCGGTCGATCACTGCTGCACCTGTGCTGCGAGAAACACCGGACGCATGGTTTAAAGCAAAAAATACAGTCGTACGACCGGAAGCTTTTCTTTCAGGCTCCAATGTCTGTCTGTGATTGCGGTGCAATGTGTCGAATAATGATGTTTTGTTCAGATTGAGGCCTTTGCCACTGTGAAATATTAGTTTCCATGAGGGCTTTATTGAAGATGCTTCTGAGCATGCATTCTATAGCAAGGTTTGACCAATTCAAAGATGCTTTGACATAATCTATTCAATTATACTTTCAGCTTCATCTTAAAAGAACTAATAACCCATAATAGCACATCTGTAGGAGCTTGAAGATCGGCTATTTTCAGTCCACAATATGAATCCATAAAAGAATCTGAATGAATGGCGACTGAGAAGCCATTCACAATTGCTTTTTGGGGGGATTAATCGAATAGTTTAGAAGCGTGTTTGTTTAATGTATTTTAAAGAAAATATATATAAACAATTCGATTAACCACGTTATTTTAAACTTTGTCGCACAGCGATGCCATGCAAAACTAGCCTGTTTAGACCTTAGGTGGATTATAAAAATTCCTTCTAAATCCTAACCTCGCCATGTGACACTTTGTGAGCTTGTAGATCAACTTTCTTTTACATTTCTTCCAACTCTTCGCCTAAATGACATGAATCAAATCGATTGGCTGGATTACTGTTGAATTGTGGCATTCCTCAACGAAGACTTACGATAGTCTCTCGCCACCATCTCGCCGCAGTGCTGTCGATTACTCACCTAAAGGAGACGGCTGGCCCCTGATCACGCCGTTCTTTGTCCACTCCTCCCATTCGTACACTTCCTTGTAGATCAGGTCTGCCGAGGCAAGAACACAAACAGAGTCAAGTCTCACAGCAACGCGAGCTCTTTTCTGTAGATTTACACTTAAACCCTCTATGTCACCCCCGTCCAGGGGAAACCTCGTACTGTTACTTATCAAGATTCAAATAAAAAAATACAGGATCTACGTCAGTTGCTTTTTGATGCTTTTGTGTGACGCTGTAGTATGATCGAGTAGGTGATTCATTTACGACAAAACACAAAAAGCTGAAATGTGGAGATAAGAGGTTTCTGCCGATAATACTCAGTTGACTGGAGTCCTCTAAGGCTCTATTCTAGGCTCCCTCCTGTTTACACTCCACACTAAATATCTTTGCTGAAAATAGCCGGTAAAAAAGTCCACGACGCATAGTGACCTTGAAGATCGGCTATTTTCACAGAACGTTCGCCCCCCAGAATAGGGATAATGTTTGGGCTTCCGTTGTAGCCGTCAGGTATCCATGACCAGACTTCCTCCAACACAGGTCATTACAGCGCGCTTCGCTACTTGAGACGCCAGAGCGGAGTGGAGAGATGCCGCGCGGGCGCGGATCATGTAGCCGCTTCACTCCCAATAAACAGTTCATCAGTCGATGGCCGTGATGGATTTCAAGCAGGTGTGTATTTCAGAAATTGCGGGCCGTTTACAATTTAGGCATTTAGCAGGGGCATCTTATCCAGCGCGACTTACGAGCGCGAGATCAGAATAAGCAGAGTAAGCATGAGCTGCAAATCGATATACAACAAGGTACAGTAAATAGTGACATAAGTAGAGCGCAGAGAGAACAATGTGAGCGCCTCAAAGAAAGGATACCCGGTAAACAATGAGCCAACATCTGTCTAAAGTCTAAAGGGAAACACACACCGGACGCGGAGGCGGCGCGGACGGGGCGCGTCAAAACATACGGCGAGGCGTCAGAGCCGCGGCGGCGCGGCTCTGACGCCTCGCCTGCCGCGCCGATACGCTGCTGTTCTATTTTTCCAGCGTTGACGCACGGCGAAAATGTTCTCCCCACCGGGGAGTTGGTGTTACCGTGCGGCACTTCACGCACGCCAATACTGCGACGCGACACCGCGCAGCCGTCGGCATCCGGTGTGTGTTCTGTGTTCCCCTTAAGCGACACGTTATGTACAGTAAATCACCTCCTTAACGTCTGTGATCGAGAAAAACAAATCTACAAAACAGAAACGTGAGAACACATGACCAAGATATGTCTTAGTAGTTTTCAAGACATTCTGGCGTCAAGACAATCTGAAAATGTCCAAAATATGGAGATAAGAGGTTTCTGCCCGACGGCAACGTTATGTTAGGTTAGCTCATAGTCAAGATTGTAATTTGAGGGCATGGGGGGTCGTTATCACCTGGCAGAAGGGGACATGATGACCTCACCCCCACCAAGTGATATTTACACACACTGACTGGGTACTGGTCATGCCTCATAGCATCACGTTACCCTCGCTGGCCAGACACTCCATGAGAGCCTTCAGTACAGCAGGCAGCATTAGTGGTGGAAAGTGATAAAGCACTCCACTACATCTTGGATTCAAAATATTGCACTTTTATTCCAGTACTTTTATTTGAAATCTTTAGTTACTATGTCATTTGTAGATTGTGGGCTTGTAGATCTGCTATTTTCTTTTTTATACATTTGGAAACTTGAAATGGGATTTTCTGCATAATGTGTATTTTTACTTTTGTTACTTTAAGCACATTTTGATGCTGATACTTTGTATTTTACTCAAGTACATTTAGAATTCTGGACTTTTGCTGAGCAATTGCATTGAAGCCAACAGAGGATTTTACTTCCGGATGACGTCATCTCCCAAAGCATCATGGGAAATTGAGTTCCTGCATAACTCCGGGCTATAGGAGACCGCGATTTGATATACAGTAAAACAATGAAAAGACCAATTGACGGACATATTCTTCAATGGCACCGAACCTGAACACTCGTCATTGGTATCGAAGGTGTTAATTTATACTCCCTTTTCTCCCCATTGTAGTGGTTATGTCAGTTTGATTCCTACCCACACACATCTCTGTGTTTGTTGTCATTGCTGCTGTAATCCTACTAACCTTTCCATTCTTCTACAGTGTGCTCTCTCTCATCCAGCTGTTTGTCTGTGATCTTCGGAGGAGGCTGAGACAGAGAGAGAGGTGAAAAACATCAATAAAAAGGAGAAACGGTTCATTATAATGTTTATTCCATTTAGACCTGCTAAACGCCTGTGTCGCTTTAGATTTTAACCACTTAAACCAGGGGTCTTCAACGTTTTCAGGCCAAGGACCCCTTAGTTGGAAAGAGATGAAGCAGGGACCCCCACAACCTCTTCATGGATTCCATATTGTTTCATTGTCTGACAGCACATTCATCGTTGTATTTTGGATTCATGTCAATTTGAACCGTCAATACTTAACTTGACATTTCACTCTGTACTTAGTCTGCTCTTTTTCCCCTCTACGCCAAATGTCTTTTCCCGAAAATAGCCGATCTACAAGCTCACAACGCCTCGCGCTGCGAGGCGTTGTGAGCTTTTAGATCTGCTATTTTATACATGGACATAATATTTCAACACATACTGTATGGACAAACCCGCACCTTGACATGAACACAGAGATTACACGAATGTATCGATAGAAGTGTAGCTATATGAAATGGAAAAGTAATTTGACCCCTCTTTTTCATTTTCCCTCTTAAAATAGCTAAATACAAGACACAAATACTTAGTTTCCAATAAAATTATTTTGCAATGCAAAACAATTCGATACCGATTATCTGCATTGTAAAAGGATACGATACAAAGCCAAACGGTACGATATTTTGCTTTTGCATATTGATATAGTAGATCATTGCAAATTAAAATCGATTCTTCGATTCAGTTACTATATTGTTACACCCCTAATGTTTTACGTCACCCTTTTCCTAATTATCCCCTGGCCCATTCACTCACCGCCTCCACCTCGGCCGGGTCGTACCACACGTTGATGTAGGGGTGCTTCAGCGCCTCGTCCACGGAGATGCGCTTGGAGGAGTCGATGACCAGCATCTTGGCCAGGAGGTCTCTGGCTTGGCTCGCTGCAGAGGGACACAGCACAGCACACACCCTAAGACAGTGGTTCTCAACCCTTTCAGGCCGCGACCCCCAAAATAATCACATTTAAACTGGGGACCCCCCCCCCCCCCCCCCCCCACACCCTGCACAAGCACTTGGAATTGTAGGAGTTGGCATTACATTTAGTTTGACTCGATCTATTCCAATTTCTGCCTCTAATATTTGACAATTTGACCAAAAAGACCTTAAATTGTCACTTTAGAAATGTGCAGATACCCTACACACTTCTACTGTATGTTGGTCTGTTTAAGGCGGCCGCAGACTAGCCGATAATCGGGCTATTTAATTACCCCCCCGACAATCGGGCTGCCACCGACTGAAACGGGCCCGACAATCGGCCATGAACGTCGTCTAGCGTGAGGTCTCACAGATCCACTCGGAGCCCAGCCGAGTGGCTCGGAGGACGATCGGGGGTAGCCCGACTCTTTTCAAACATGTTTGATATTTTCCTGGATCAGTACTGTCTGGATGACTGGAAGAGCAGCAGCAGCCGCTGATAGACGCAAGTCTCTGAGCTGAGTGACAGATATCCATCTCTTTTTTTTCTCTCCACCTCTCCCTCTGCCTCTCACTCACTCACTCATACACACACACACACACGCGTGCCCGCACACAGACACACTTTTCATAGCGTCCATCAGGTTGTATAATGAATGATTGGGATTTAAATTAAAACTCAACGGCAGCGCATATCAAACAAACAGAAGAAAGACTGCGACCAGCTGCGTCCCTTGGAAGTAGGTGGGACGTTCGCGAACGAATCGAGTATTTTGAACGGCTCTTTGAAATGAACGATGGGATCCGGTTCACAGTAGGGAGCCGTTCCTTTCTAATGAACAGTGGTGGGAATGTGGAAATACTCTGCCACAAGTAGAGGTTTTTTGGAATGTTAATATACTTGAGTAAAAGTACAAACGTATTGGTACCATTCAACATTTCATTTAAGTAGCCTACAGAGTACCAATAGTAGAAAGTAGGCAGAATGTCCTGTTTCACAGATTTAATATAAATTAATTAATTAATCAATATTAATAATAAAATATAGAAAAATCTTTTGAAATTAGCTGATCTACAAGCTCACAATGCGTTGCAATGTGAGCTTGTAGATCGGCAATTTTCAAATGGCAGGTATGTAGGCCTACCTATATATGGCAGAAATAAATGTATATAGGGTTGAAGTTATTTGTAATTATAATCAAAAATCTACAAAGTAACTAATGAGCCAGTCTTTTGAACGGCTCTTTGGAACAGATCCCAGAGATCCGGCTCACTTCAAAGAACCATAAATCCCATCTCTAAAAGTACACGCCCATCCTGATCTACAAGCCTACAACGTGGCTTGTAGAGACACCGTTTGGTCTTGTAGATCTTGTTCTGGGTGCGCTACACAGTCATACGACTAATCATAAATCAGGCACCATGAGAAGGACGAAGCAGCACTTTAACGCAGGAGAGGGGATGTCAGAGTTGGATGTACATTAAACGTGTCAAAGAGAACTCATATTATCGTCAAAATAGGACACAACTTCCATATTGAAGCTTCTTTTTTTTTTCGTTGCGTGAGGCGGTGTTGTGTGTTGAGTCAGTGGATAACGTCATGTGTTTGTATGTGCGTGTGCGTGCGTGTTGCAAAGTACAGCGCTCAGAATCCCGTGGCATCTTGTATTCATTATATTATTTATTATTGCTGTGTTCGAGCCCGACTCAATCTGGATAGAATCCTGTAGCGTGCGGTGCGCCCGACTGTTCAAAGCGGCTAGTGTGAGCCCGTTTAGATTATCTGGCCAGATAATCTGAAAAAATGATCCTGTAGTGTTTAATTCTACCCGATTCAGTCGGGCCCGATTATCTTGTAGTGTGTTGCCAGCCTTACTGTTGAGGGAGAAAACAATGTTAATATTTAGGTAAACATCTGGGGATGAGAACCAATGCCTTAAAGGAGTAGTTCACCCCCAAAATGACTTTTTTTCTATTGATTAGTCACGCCATGGAGACTAGAGTTCAATAATATTTTTTGGTTTTTGTCACATTCCTAAGACAAAAATTTGATTCGAGTAAATTTACCCCCATTCATTCCGGATGAATGGGGGTAAATGTATTGTTATCACATTTTTGTCTTAGGAATGTGACAAAAACCAAAAAATATTATTGAACTCTAGTCTCCATGGCATGACTAATCAATAGAAAAAAAGTCATTTTGGGGGTGAACTACTCCTTTAAGACAGGGGTCTTCAACGTTGTCCAGCCCAAGGACCCCTTAGCTGAGAGAGAGATGAAGCAGGGTCACTACATATAGTATTGGGCCCTATTTTCGCCCATGCCTTAAAATTCTTTTGCTTTTTTTTAACTATTTTGAAAAACATTTTTTTAATAGTTCAAATAGCTGATCTGCAAGCTGATCAATGTAGATCGTCTATTTGAAGTATTATAAAATGTTTTACAAAATAGTAAAAAAAAGAAAAAAAAAAGGCAAAGAAGTTTAGGGAAGTGGGATAAGGCCTGGACGAAAATAGGGCCCACTGTGTATAAAATCTTATTGCATATTAAACTATACATTCCCAGCCTTTATTTGACCTGGATAAGAGGGGGTGATAAAAGGACAGAGAGGGTATTAAGCTTGTTCTGGTTGGTCGGCGGTCATACAACCCCGAGGTGCCGTGGCAGCGGACCAGTCTTCCCCGTGGGCTTACACGTCAGAGCGACCAATCGGTGTGCAGCTAAGGCGGGCTAAACTGACCCGGCGAGCGACCTCTGCTCAACCTACAGAGCTGTGGCTGCCGAGCTCAGCAAGATTCCCTCAGAAACGGCACGTTTTGAGCACGTCGATCAGCTACTTTTGCTATGTTTGAATTTGAATCCTGAAAATTGAATTGACAGAATTCTTCAGAGCCCAAAGGAACCAAAACGGAGAGTGGAAGGGGGCGAATGACATAGCGAGGTGCGCCAATAGATTAACATGACATTAAGTGTTTTTGTGTCAAATCCGCTGGCGAAATTCCAGGGGGACTAGACTGAGGGAGTCCCTCATTACTGTTCCTAATTTTCCGCCGCCGTCTGAAAGCTCCTCATTTAGACAGATGCTATAGGTTCATTGTTTAACTGGTAGTTGAGTTCTCAACGGGCCTGAAAACTAAGGCCTGGCCCTACTGGGCCCTAACATGGGCCGGCCCAAGACCCGGCCCTACCCAGCCCGAAAACGTTGGGTTGGTCGGGTAGTGTTCGGTAAGAATTTAAGAATTCTATCACAGAGTAAAAGTAATATAAATAATAGAAAATAATCTTTTCTGTTTTCATTGAGCCTGAGGCCTGGCCCGGCCCTACTAATTAGCATACATTTTAGGCCATACCCTACCCTAAATGTCGGGTCGGGTTCGGGCAGAATTTGAGAACTCTACCTGGTAGGATATCCTGGTTTCTTTGACACACTACATTGTTCTCTCTGAACTCTACTAATGTCGTGGCTTGCCTAGCAGTTCTTTGACTACAGTTATGTTTACTTTCATTTTACACTTCTGGATAAGAGTGTCCACTAAATCAGCGGTTCTCAAACTTTTAAATGTCAAGGTCTCCCCTTAACCCTGACAATGTACAAATGGAACCAAATGGACCAATGGTCAGAGTTAGACTTGTAAGGGTCTTGTAAGGGTCAATTTTGAACCCCCTAATGGAACCCAGAATCCACCGAGAACCACTGCACTAACTAACTGGACTGTACATTATAATTGTATATACCGGTAATTGTAATCTATGGACCTGGGGCTGCGTTTTCACAGATTTCAACCAACCAGGGGAAGTAAATCATTTTACTGAAATTGATTTCTGCTGAAAAGAAAAAAAAAAAAAAACTCGATACGTGAGCTATTTATCACGGGCTAGTGGAGACAAGATGGCGGAGCACTGGAAAGACTAACTCCCATGGGGCTCGAGAGTGTTGAATAAAATGCAAATCTTCTCGTGGTCTTTGTCAATCAATAAGGTTATGGGTACTTATTATGTGACGAACACATTATCACCCAGCATTTTCAGAGATATATCAGCACGCTTGTTTCACCTAAAACCCGCGCTCGATATATACAGCACATGGTATGTACACAGGGTTGGCTTAGCTGGGGAGATGGGGGAAACCCATGCCTGTACTGTAACATACACATACATACATACATACATACATACATACATACATACATACATACATAACACCTTTTGTCACTGATATGTTAGATACACTGTATATGTGTGTGTATCTATCCATCCCTCTCTCTCTCTCTCTCTCTCTCTATCTCTCTCTCTCTCTCTCTCTCTCTCTCTCTCTCTCTCTCTCTCTCTCTCTCTCTCTCTCTCTCTCTCTCTGTGTATTATGTATGTGTACTGCACTACATCTCGTAACCAAATATTGTACTTTTACTCCACTACATTTATTTGAAAACTTTAGTTACTTGTTACTTTGCAGATATACATTATAATATATAGGCTAAGTATGTTTTATAATAAAACATACTTAAAGGAGTAGTTCACCCCCAAAATGACTTTTTTTCTATTGATTACTCAGGCCATGGAGAGTAGAGTTCAATAATATTTTTTGTTTTTTGTCACATTCCTAAGACTAAAATGTGATAACAATAAATTTACCCCCATTGATTCCGGATGGTGACCCGTTTCGAAACGGGTCACCATCCGGAATCAATGGGGGTAAATTTACTCGAATCAAAATTTTGTCTTAGGAATGTGACAAAAACCAAAAAATATTATTGAACTCTACTCTCCATGGCCTGAGTAATCAATAGGAAAAAAAAAGTCATTTTGGGGGTGAACTACTCCTTTAAACCACTTTAGCCCTAGCTTAGCTATTTGAAAATAGCCGAACTACAAGCTCACAACACATCGTGACGTGTTGTGAGCTTGTAGATCTGCTATTTTCAAACATTTTGTACTTTTACTTTTGGCACTTTAAGTACATTTTGATGCCAACACTTTCATACTTTTACTCATTTACATTTTGAATTCCGGACTTTTACTTCTAACAGAGTATTTCTACATTACAGTATTTATACTTTTACTTAAAGGTCCGCTGTCACGCCCCGAAATTATAATAGTATGATACAGTAGGTCATGTGGTCTCTCACATACTGAAACAGTCTGAAACTGTCTCAGTGTAATCTGCCCAACAACAGCTGACCAGTACAGTAAGTAGTCATACAGTCAGGCTATACAGACAATTCATTTGATTGGCTTATAATCGCGCATCCCCACAATGACATCATAAAAATATTAACTTGTTTTTTAAGATGATTCTTAAAGTGTCAGTAACCCTTTAGGTGACAGGCCCCCTTTAAGTAAAATTCATCACTGCATTTGTCAAAAATTGAGAGAGAAAACAACTACTATACCTTTCAGCTTGTTGTGTTCGGAGTCGGCGGGGAAGAGGACGTCGGGGAAGAGCTTCTCGAAGGTGTAGCCGGCGTAGCGCGGCCTGTTCTCCACGTACGTCCTCACCGATTGGTTGAGCTTCATGAGGAACTCCTGGGATGGAGTGCCCAGCTGCTCTATCACTTTGTTCCACTGGTCGATGTCTGACGCCCGGGTGTTAGGGAAACATATACGGTAGCACATGGACACTGCAGCACAGTGCACACACACTGTACGTCAGGGTTCCCCAATAGGCGGCCCGCGGGGGGCTACTGTCTGGCCCACATCAACCCCAGTAATAATGGTGGTATAAGAGCAGCAACAACACTAGTATATCGTCGTTGTCGGGTGGAAATCTTGTATCTCCAAATGTGTACGTTCTTTCGCAAGTCATACAAGGCCGTTGCACAAAAGTAGTGAAAACAGCAGATCTACAAGCACACAACGCCTCGCACCGCGAGGCGTTGTGTCTTGTAGATCGGCTGTTTTCACTAGTTTAAATCATTTCTTAAATGATAAATGCCAAACGAACGGTTTTGGACATACAAGATTTTCACCCGACAACGACGATATCTGAACTGTCGCTGGAGTAGCGGGAACGCCCTCCGTCGCCCCCTGCAATGTTGTGGCCCTCGGCTTGGTACCCTAGACATGATTCGGCCCTTGGGGAAAACTAATTGGGGAACCCTGCTGTACGTGCATTCATGGCTTCTCATCCGCAAACAAAGAAAACCACTTAGCTACAATCCATAACTTTTCTTAGTGAATACGACATTTTGGACGAATCTATTTCATTTTCAAGGACCCCCCAGTTTGATATCCAATCGGGTGAAACCTCATTTTGTCAGAAACTGTAACTTTTCAGGATTCAATTGCAGCAAAAGTAGCAGATCTTCAAGCTCGAAACGCCTGCTGCTTTGGATGCTTTTGTGTGAGGCTGTAGTATGTGTGAGGCTGTGAGGCTGTAGCATGCTCAGCATGTAGATCAGCTATTTTCACAATATTTATCAGTGGAACCCAGTCACATTAAATTAATACCTACAATTCCGAGTGCTTGTCAGGGTGGGGGTCCCCAGTTCAAATGTGTTTATTTTGGGAGTCACGGCCTAAAAAGGTTTGAGAACCCCTGGTCTAAAGTGATATGGGGGCAGCACAGGGGTGGGAGGGGGAGGGGAGACTGGTTGTAAGCCGGTAGGAATGGTGGAACGCAGGCACGTGCTCACATAGACATCAAAGGGGGCTTGAGCCCCTGTCCTTTTATTCATCTGTAAAAAAAGTGCCCTCTCCAGACCATGAATGCAGTTTTTACTACGGTGAAAAAAAATGCAAATACCTGAAGGCAGCTTTCAAGAGAATTGCCTAGTCCAAACTCTCCTGAACTTGCATCTCATGTTGAAAGAATTGCCCTGTCTGTGTAGAAATCAAGCATCGAAAATAGCCGACCCCTCAAGCTCACAACGCGTCGCAGCGTGTTGTGAGGTCTGCTATTTTCGATATTTTCACCAAAAGGCCCTTTTAAAAATGTCAGACCCTGCCTCTCTAGCATTCTCTGCACGTCCCTGGGGGAGCGAAGTGATCGATGCGAACTCTGGGGATGGCAACTGAAAAGGGTGGGGAGCAGTGGTGTAAAGTAACTAAGTACATTTACTCAAGTACTGTACTTAAATACACTTTTGAGGTACTTTAACTTTACTGGAGTACTTCCAATTTCCACCTCTTTTACTCCACTATATCTAATAGGCAAATATTGCACTTTTACTCCACTAGAATTATTTGAAGACTTTAGTTGATAGTTACTTTGTAGATTTGGATTATTATTACAAAACATGCATTACTCACTTCAGCTATATATACATCTAGATCTACAAGCTCACAATGCGTCGCATTGTAAAATTGTAGATTGTAAATTGTGCTATTTTCAAAAGATTCTCATACATTTGAAAACTTGATATGGGACATTCGGCATAAGGACTACTTTTACTTTTGGTACTTTAAGTACATTTGGTGCCAATACTTTTGTAGCCTACTATTTAGTCAAATACATGTTGAATTCCAGACTTTTACTTGTAACAGAGTATTTCCATATTGCAGCATTTACTACTTTTACTCAAGTAAAAATTGTGAGTACTTTTTCCACCACTGGGAGAGGGTGTGGTGGGTGGGGGTGTGGCGGTGGATGGCTTCACCCAGGATGAAGTGACTGACAGCGGAGGGAGGGAGGGTATGGTATGGTATGGCAACATGACTGGTGTGATGTTGCCATACCTTAGCTTTGGCTGAACTGACGCCACTGGGGGAGGAGGGGGGAGAAGGATACGATCAGTGCCGGGGAACAACACACTCCCCCGGATCATCTCGGCCACAATGCACCCCACTGACCATACGTCCACTGCAGGACCCCCGCCCGGGAGGGGGGACGACGATGAGGATGAAGATGATGATGATGATGGCAGGAGGAGGAGGGGAGAGCATGCAAGAACCACACACAAAATGAAATAAATACAATGTCAAACACACTAAAAAGAAACACAACAAAGAAATGGAGTGGATGAGAAAAAACGGCTCTTTTGGAACTACAAAGAGTTAACCCTACCCAGAACCACCTTGAGGTTATGTCATAAAAATAACCTGAAAGAAAAAAGGAGAAAGCGTTTTCGCATGGCAACACGTCGGATGCTTGTAGATCAGCTATTTCTTTTTGCTATATCTATTAGTATAGCACTTTCTGTTCCTGAGCAGGGCACGGATTTAGGATCTGAGAATCAGAAAACCGTAGGGCATAGCATGTGTAATCATATCCAGAACCCGTGAAATACATTAGACCTGGGCTGGGGTCTTAAAATGTTTTGGAGGCCAAGGACCCCTTAGCTGAGAGAGATGAAGCAGGGACCCCCACTACATTTGTACAATTTGTACTTGCAGATTTCATGAATAGCTTCACAGACTTGCTTGACAGCACTATCATCGAGTAGCGTTGTGTCGGATTCATGTTAAGTTATGTATTTTGAATTTTCAGTTAACCACTGAAACCCTCAATACTTAAAGAACTTGCAGGGTTCAAGAGGTTTATGTAAAACAAAATGAGTTCCTATCACACAAAAATATGGCAGCCCCCCCTAATTCAGAGGACCTCCCCCAGGGGTCCCGGACCCCCTGCTGAAGACCCCTGCATTAGATGGCACAGCATAATTCACTCGGTTCTGAAAGTAGTCAAAAAGAGCCAAAAGAAATGATGAAAAGTGAGAGCGGACAGCATGCAGCAGCAGCAGCAGCAGCAGCCGGAGGCAGGCTTATGTCAGACGTGAGGAAGGAAGATTTCCCCCCACGGGACTTGGTGGGGTGGGGGGTGGGAAGGAGGAGGAGGGGGGCTAAAAATGAAGATGAACGATGACTTGTTGCAGAAAGATCATAGCCCATGACCGTCCCAAAACCGGCTCTTGAAGGAGGAGTATTATATTGACCTCTTTTAGTTAGTAGTGATTGCCTGGAAAAAAAAACCTGGCGAGCGTTTTCTGTTGCCCCGCCGTGCCAAGAATTGATTGCTATCCAGAGGAGAGGAAAAGATCTGACGGGTCTCTTCTTGCGCCGTTGCCAAATGCAAAGCGCAAGATTTTTGAACCAGCACAGCATTTCAACAGAGGAATGTTAACAAGGTAACGTATAAATAAAAGAAGCGTTAGGATTAGAGAAGAATGATGCAAGGATACAGTCCCTTCCCGGGAAAAGGATTTTATGGCGAACCATTTCGGCCAGTATGCAGCCCACTGACCATATGTCCACTAGCGCGGCGGGGAAAAACGACGTGAACAAAAGAGAGAAGTACACCGTAAAATCCTCCATGTCAAAGGGTTTATGGACATTTTCACCGAAACAAGGACATAATACATCCACGGCCGTTGACAAAAGGTGTGAAATAAAAGTACGCTATGAATTGTGAAATCATCATTTTGAATAATTTGGTTCGGGATGTCCAAACTGCAGAATTACTGGTTTGTTTATTATCTCTGATGGCAGCCATTATCCATCTGTTTTCAGGTAATATAATTTTACATTTTTACCCTAAATATAATCTTGTAAGGCAGCCAACCACGTCATGTTGCAGACTATATTGCCTTTGCTGCCTTATGGAGATAACAAGGAAATAACCAACCTTATGCGACAGAGGTTTTGTAAAAAGAGCAGCCTCTAGTGGCTGAATATTGTCTAGCGCTCCTTCAATTCCAAAGAGTGCACAAATGGAACCAAATGGACCCGAAAGGGTCCATTTGGTTCCATTTACGCACTCTTTGGAGGTACATTAACACAGGATTTTACCATGTACGAGTTGAGAAGAAGACAGAGCATCCAGTTAGAAGGGGTTAGTTTAGGAAAGCAATAATCTCATAACAACCAAATCCACTTATGCACCATGCCACTTAAGAATATCATATGTGGAGCAAACCTATTTTCACTGCTGTGTCTGCATTATGGATTTGTGGTCGGAATGTAATGTAACTGAAGTAGATTAAAGGTGCTGTAAGCGAGGGTCAGGGTTAGTGAGGGCTTTTGTTTTCTTAAAGGGGTACTGTCACCTAAAGGGGTTGAGGGGCAGATTACACTGTGACATGAGCTTCTCTGAAAACGGTCTGAAACAGTCTGAAGCTCATGTCACAGTGTAATCTGCCCCTCGCCCCCCAACAACAGCTGACCAGTACAGTAAGTAGTCATACAGTCAGGCTATACAGACAATTAACTTGATTGGCTTATAATTGCGCATCCCCACAATGACATCATAAAAATATTAACTTGTTTTTTTAAGATGATTCTTAAAGTGACAGTAACCCTTTAGGTGACAGGCCCCCTATTCTGATAGTAATCATTGCTGTAGATTATTAGAGTATTGTTCAGTCTGTTACGTCTCCCCATCTCTCCATCTTTTTAGTAAACAGGAGGAGAGAGAAAAAGAAATCAGATCAGGGATATCAATTTCATCCAATCAGGTGAGAGAACTCACACAGGATAGAGGACAAACATGTGAAATTGGAAGTGATGAAACAAAAACAATGAGCAGACAAAACTGGAACCAATTGAAGTTGATAAATGATCTTTCTCTCTTAATCGGATTAAACTCAATTTAACGTTTCATTAATTTCTGTTTACTAGAGAGCTGGAGAGACCGGGAGACCCCCTGTTACTGAACAAACGGAATAATAGAGCTTTAATTTTTCATTTTGTTTGAACCCAAACACATCACTTTACTGCAGCATAGTTCTCCCACCCACGCGGTCCACAGATGGGCGGACCGCGCTCGTTTTCAGAGCATGAAGCAAGAGGAAGACCTGCCGTCAAAATCAACACTACCTACCAGTGACATATACAGCATTTTAATGCTATATCTACAGGATGGGACGATAAGCGATACTATCGTTTATCGTGATAAAAAAACGCTCATGATAATCGTGACATCGTCCTCCATCATGCACCGGGATCACCTTTTATTTGCTGAGCTGCATATCCGGTACCACTTAAACCCTCTATAATTGGTAAAAGGTACTTATAATATACGTACTTGATACAGTCTTTTTATCAATCTCTATCAAATGTCTTTGCCGAAAAAATAGCCGATCTACAAGCTCACAATGCGTCGCAACGCGTGGCAAATGTTCCGCCCCAGAATAATGGATTTTGATTATCACGATAATATCGTAAATCGTGATTTTGTCTGTCACAATAATCGTGATATGAAATGTTCTTATCGTCCCATCCCTAATTAAATCTACACCTGCCAGCCAGCCAGCCAGCCAGACAGCCAGACAGGCAGACATACTGACCGTTGGCCTGGTAGCCCATGCCCAGGATGACCTCTGGGGCTCGGTAGTAGCGCGTCACCACGTACGGGGTCATCAGCAGCCCCGTGGCGGCGGTCCGCGCCAGGCCAAAGTCCAGGATCTTCAGCGTGCAGTCCGACTTCACCACGATGTTACTGGGCTTCAGGTCCTGGAGGAGGAATGGCACTTTAGTACAGCGGTTCCCAAACTGTGGGTCGGGGACCCATTTGTGTGGGTCACGGTCACGGACACATTTTCATGGGTCACGTAAAAAAATCCCACTTTATTTTCCTACATCAATATAGAACTTTAGAGAAAACTGCTGCGCCCTTGTTTGTCCTTTGTCTTGGTTTAGCTGCAGGTGCGGAGGTCTGGAGTAAATGAAGGAAGGCTGGTAGAGGACTCGCTCACTGCATATATACTTAAGGAATACTCCTTAGACTGAGACTTAAGTATCATTTATTTTATTTTTAGCGCATAGTGTTCAGGTGCTCAGTGCAAAATAACAAAAGCAAACGTTTCGGTCCTGGGACCTTCGCCAGTGCCTACATTAATATATACAAGAAAACATGTTTACAGTTGTTGCACAGAAATTAAGCACTTTTACATGAACAGGGGCGGGGTGGGGGATTAGCCCCCGGCACCTTGGGTTTCTGACAATGTGGCTGACAGAATTTTGTTGAATACCCCTGCTGTAGTGGGTGCTTAATGTCTGATTTAACAAACGTGCTTTGTTTCTCCCAATAAATCATTATATCACCTTTTCTTTTTTTTTAAAAGACCAGAAAAAATACCCCCCAAAAAAATGAAAAACTCTACATTTTGCGCGCGGAGAGTTGTGTGGACCCCCTCGCTTTATGAATGCCATCTGTGCCCCTGGCCATGGCTGCCAGTTCCCACCTGATGTCATGTGGGAGTTCGTTCTGCTCCACGCCGTACTGAATAACTGCTAGCTTGCATAACGTCTTCAGTGTTGGATGTAAATCTAAGATGTACAGTTCCTCAGGGAGTGAGTAGTTTGATCTTCCAAAGAGGAAGATACGATCTCCCACCATGCAACAACACGCTGTATACCCCCGAGGAGGGCCGTTTCCGTTGAGTTCCACCTCCTTCCAGGTGAAGGTCCCTGGGTTGAGTTTCCACAGATCATTGAAGGAGGACTGGCTCATACCAAATAAGTAGCCACCATATATGTACAGCTCTCCGTTGTAGACAAAGGCTGAATGGCCACAGCGTGGTTCTAGGAGAGGCATTGTGGAAGGAGTGCTCAGCCAGAAGTTGGTCTCTGTGTCAAACACTCTGATGTTGTTGGAGGAGCAAAGACACCCAGGCCCATAGTCTCCATAGCCTCCGAATACAAACATCTTTGTCCCGATGATGGTGGCAGAGTGCAATTCTGAAACAGGTGGAGGAGTGCCTCTGATATTACTTAAAGACCAGACCATTCTAGTGGTGTCCAACATGTACATGTCATTGGTGTATTCTCCAGTCCACTTGGTATATCTATGTCCTCCATAGATATACATGACCCACTTCAGGACACAGGCTGAGTGGTAGCACCTCGCCTCTGGAACGGTCCCAGAAACCTCGGGCTTGAACCATCTGTGGGAGTCGACATCAAATGCATAGAGCAGGTTGCAGTCAGAACGACCTCCCCAGATGTAGATGCAATCTGCTATCAGTATTGCTGTGCGTCCCCGGATCCAGGAATGAACTTCAAGGGGACCTTCACTTCCCTTCACTGGGGGCAACTTCCTCCACAGTAAAGACACTGTGTTGAAGATGTGCACTTCGATCTGATCACTGTAGCTCGTTCCCCCTCCAAAGCAGTACACCTTGTGTTCTACTGCGACAACAGCATAGGGTGTCTTTGGTGATCCTCTCAGATGTACCGTCCATCGTAACATTTCCCACACCAGCACCACCGTCAAACAATGTGACAAACTACAGTAATTATCTAGGAAACAGGTATAAGATACTGTGCAAGCTGTCGCATTAAAAGTAGCAAAAGGATGTTTTGTTTATTGAACAACTCATTATAAAGGACAGTTACACGCGACAGTATATGATGTCATTGCATTATGATGTCATTATGTAGAACGAAATACAAAAACAGCCGCGACCCGCGTGTCCATAACACCATTAACTTGATTTCATATTAATTGCACGTTTAGAGCATACAAGTCAGGCCTTCGGCAGCACCGCAAAAGGAGGGAGCAACACTGAACACCGAGCAAAACCACAACGTTTGTCGTTGATGGAGTTCATGATCAACCATTATGTCTGTGTGAAAGCACATGGGAAACAGTCCATATTTGGGCGTAGCTCGACTTGAAACTCAAAAAAAGGTGTACACAAAGTGTTACAATTCTGTTTTTATGTGGCCACACCCGCCTGTTCATTAAGTATAATACTGTACCTGGCTTTCAGTTGGGTGGTTAGCCAGCTGAAGTTAGCCACACCCACAGCTGTTGCTGTATGGTCAAAAGGAGGAGGGGAGGATTTTATCGTGTCACTAAAGCAGTGTTCTTTGACTGGGCCTTTTGACTCCAAAGAATAAACCAAAAAAAAGACATACAGGGAAGACATATTTGCATATTACCAGTAAGACTCCCTAATCGAGAGATAAGCGACCGGCACGTCGCATACACAAACTTTAGAAGGCAATCGTAGGCAACCAGGATTGAATATGGGAAATGGGACAGATCAAAGTTGATGACATGACTTTAGAGATACTGTGTCCAAAAATGTGTTTTGCAAAAATCGGCCTGATGGTGGCCCTAGAAGAGGGCCATGTGAGAAATCAAATTATAGGGCATCGATGCCAGAGATAGAGTAGGGGCAAAAGTGTGACGTGACTGACAGGCGGACGGACAGCCGGTGGAGCTTTTCATAGTAACTTGCGACCTGATGGTCGCAATAACCACACCTGGGGGTCTATTAGAGTATCTGTCTGTGCCTTGTACTGTGCTGCAGACACAGTGCCGGTTCCGGAAAACCCTGATGTCAGACATCAGCTCCACATACGGAGATTCCGAACCTTTTGCGCCGGTTCCGGAAAACCGCATATCGGATCGGGTCGAGGCCAGGCACAGGCACAACGCGTGTGCCAATTTTGAGGCCGGTGGGACGAACGGTCCCATACCTGTTGTCATAGGACCCGTTTTGACCATATGTTTGTCTGTGTCCATTTATGCCCATATGGAGATCTCTGTATAAGTCTGTTTGTGTCCCTTTATGCTCATTATGGAGATTTTTTTTCCTCTTGATTATGTCCTTACCAAAAAATATCTAATTTCTTTTATTTACATTTTTGAACAAACAAACAAATACATCTAAGAAATTCCATTAACAAATAAAAAATATATAATAATAATAATTAAGAAGTAGTGAAAATAGCCGATCTGCTAGTTTCACTATGGGGTTCCTGGCAAATGTCTAATTTCTCTTTTGGGTCTCGAGCTAAAACGTTTGGGAACCACTGATTTAGTAGGACGGGGGTCTTCAACGATTTTTTCATAGGGTTTATAGATAGCTTCATGACATTCCGGGTTAATGTAAAACAAAAAAAGAAGAAAAAAAATGATTTGGTGACCTCCCCCTGTATTAACTTTGAGGACCCCCTGTTGAAGACCCCTGTATTATTTGTGGGTTTCTATTTCATCGAATAGAGGTGAGGAAACCCCCCTATAGTTCTCCAGTGCTCACCGCCAGCGCGCTTGCGGTGAGCGGTGTTAATTCCAAAGATATGCTGCAAAGGGAGAAGTTAATTATTATACGGCTCATTAAATGGGTCCTTAAGCCAACATGATGATGCGGTTAACATGTATATCTTTGAAGTGAGTTCATCCACGGGAGAATATCGTGATGAGACTGCTAATTAGAGTTCCCCTGTTTTTATCTCTAACCACAGCAGGTCAGATGAGAGGTACGGAGGAGTTTAACCACTTAAATCCTAGATCCGGCCAGGGACCCCTTAGTTGAGAGAGAGATGAAGCAGGGACCGCCACAACCTCTTCAAAGATTCCATAATAGTGTAATCGTTTGACAGGCACAATCATCAGTGTATTTTGGATTCATGTCAATGTGTGTATTCAGATATTTAACCACTTGAACTGTCAATTCTTAATAAACTTGACCTTTCACTCTGTACTTAGTCTGCTCTTTTTCCCCTCTACACCAAAGCTCTTTGCCAAAAATAGCTGATCTACAAGCTCAAGCTCTTGGCTAAAGTTCTCAGAATATGGACGCGATAGGGTTCAAGCGGTTAATGTATAGGGGTCCCGGACCCCCTGTTGAAAACCCCTGTCCTAGATATTTTGTTGACCGGGGGTCTATACTTCTTACACCCACTCCTCCCCCCCTACACTAAATCTCTTCATCGAAAATAGACGATCTACAAGCTTGCAACGTGTCGCATGTTCACCTATTATGACCCAAAACCACATTGTCGCCGCTTAATTCCTGTGTTATGTAGGAAACTGTCACGCTACTTGTTAACCTGATAGACTTGGTTATTGTCTCCGCCAG
The DNA here is from genome assembly GCF_963921795.1 of Nannobrachium achirus. Classification (NCBI taxonomy): domain Eukaryota; kingdom Metazoa; phylum Chordata; class Actinopteri; order Myctophiformes; family Myctophidae; genus Nannobrachium; species Nannobrachium achirus. Next base: position 46,130,720 of record NC_137833.1, read on the forward strand.
GCCGAAAGGGATGGGGAGACCTTGATATGAAAATGTCAAGGACAATACAATTGTTTTATACAAAGTATGCTACCCTAGCATGGGTTCCCATCACGTAGCAAGGGAAGGGTTTGTTTGGGGAGTGAGTGGAGGGGGCCCAAAAGTTCAGCTTTGCCTGGAGCCCCCGTCACTGCTAATTGAATTTAGTTCTTCATCAAAGCGTGGGCCCTCAGATACTTTAAATGGAACATGTTTGTTGTAGCGAGTGCTGCTGCAAGGAACGTCTGACCTGCTTGTGTTGATGTACTGAATTTACATATCGTCACTGTCGCGCAGAAACCTATTAACTCCAAGTTTCAAATGTGTATGTTTTTTGGTAAAGCAAAGCCCTGCTTCACTATACAAAACCGTCGCACAAGACTAGTGAAAACAGCAGATCTACAAGCACACAACGCCTCACGGTGCGAGGCGGTGTGTGCTTGTAGATCGGCTATTTTCACTGGTTTAGATCATTTTTAAAATGATAAATACAAAACTAACGGTTTTGGACATACAAGGTTTCCACCCGACAGCGACGATATGTGCTGTGTTGCCTGCAGGTAGAGTGTGAGTCATGTAATGAATCATGCAGCTCCAGGTGCTTGTTTTACTGAGAGCCAAAATAATAACATGACAAGTACATTGGTTTAATTGTCTCCCCGCCAGGCCGAAACCGTGGGCGAGACTATTTTTTCCCCCCTGTATGTCGGCAGGTCCGTCCGTCCGTCCGTCCGTCCGTCCGTGTGTGTACACCGTAGGACCTATCGGCGTGAAACACTCCCTGGAGCCCAGAGCAGAAACTCTGCCCCAAATTCTTCACATTGCCCCGTTATAGCGCCACCAGGAGGCAAACTACAGATCTGACATTGTGTAAATCGCGAGGCTACACATTATCTCTATAGTCATCAAGATGGACCTGTCCGATTTTCCATATTGCATCCTGATTGGCTAAGATTGACTGGAGGAGCTCCGAGAAGCACGTTTTTCTAGTTTGCCATCAGGATTCACTTTGTGGTTTCATCTGTAAGAATACACTTTTCTTCTCACTCTTCTAAGCTAGTTAGGTGTTGTCATTCCAGTGGACTGGCTACCCTTTCACTATAGTCTCAAATGCCAAAGCAGTTTTACAGTATAAAGGCCCTTGAGTCTTAGAAACATTTTAAACAGACATGTACTTCTCTATGACCTCTTGCACACCTACGACTTCGAAAATAATTGACAAATACAAACTCTGTGTGCAAGGGCATTTAAACCAATTAGGACCTATTATACTGGTTGTACATGGTGTCATGCAGTAGAGAATAACCGATCTACAAGCGCATAACGCGTTGCATTGTGATGCCTTATGATCTGGAGATCGGGGGGGAGTCATTTGGGGTCTCAGGGGGGATGGCAATTATTGCCAGCCCTTGTGTTCACATTAACCTCAGATTCAGTTATTTCATGCAATCTTTGCAAATTAATCTGATTTCAGACCAACGCTGAGTGCATCTCTGTCCACCACAACCATGTGATGTGACACGTTATCGATAGGTGTTTTCTGTTCTGCAACCGTACATTTATAAACCATTTTCTAGCTGGCATCTCTATTTTAGATTTTTTAATGCCTACCCTGTGAATGTTGCCCTACCCTGTGAATGAGGCCCTACTAAGGATGGGACAATAAGCAATATTATCCTTTATCGTGAAAAAAACACTCATGATAATCGTATCATGGAGATTTAATTTATCGTGAAATCGTCCTCCGTCATGCACTGGGATCAATTCACCTTTTATTTGCCGAGCTGCATATCCGGTACCGTTTAAACCCTCTGTTGGTAAAACGTACTTATAATATATGTACAGAACTTAAAACAGTCTTTTTTCACTCTCTACCAAATCTCTTTGCCAAAAAATAGCAGATCACACCTGATGCAGATCTACAAGCTTGTAGATCGGCAATTATGTGGCAAATGTTCTGCCCCAGGATAATGGATGTTGGGGATATTTTGATTATCGCGATAATATCGTAAATCACGATTTCTTTGGTCACAATAATCGTGATACGAAATTTTCGAATCGTCCCATCCCTAGGCCCTACCCTGTGAATGATGCCCTACCCTGTGAATGATGCCCTACCCTGTAAATGATGCCCTACCCTGTAAATGATGCCCTACCCTGTAAATGATGCCCTACCCTGTAAATGATGCCCTACCCTGTAAATGATGCCCTACCCTGTGAATGATGCCCTACCCTGTAAATGATGCCCTACCCTGTAAATGATGCCCTACCCTGTAAATGATGCCCTACCCTGTGAATGATGCCCTACCCTGTAAATGATGCCCTACCCTGTAAATGATGCCCTACCCTGTAAATGATGCCCTACCCTGTGAATGATGCCCTACCCTGTAAATGATGCCCTACCCTGTAAATGATGCCCTACCCTGTAAATGATGCCCTACCCTGTAAATGATGCCCTACCCTGTGAACGATGCCCTACCCTGTGAATGATGCCCTACCCTGTGAATGATGCCCTACCCTGTGAATGATGCCCTACCCCAGGGTTCCCCAATAGGCGGCCCGCGGGGGGCTACTGCCTGGCCCACACCAACCCCAGTAATAATGGTGGTATAAGAGCAGCAACAACACTAGTATATCGCCGTTGTCGGGTGGAAATCTCGTATCTCCAAATGTGTACGCTCTTTCGCAAATCATACAAGGCCGTCGCACAAAAGTAGTGAAAACAGCAGATCTACAAGCACACAACGCCTCGCACCGCGAGGCGTTGTGTGCTTGTAGATCGGCTGTTTTCACTAGTTTAAATCATTTTTAAAATGATGAATTCAAAACTAACAGTTTGGGACATACAAGATTTTCACCCGACAACGACGAAAACTGTCGCTGGAGTAGCGGGAACGCCACCGTCGCCCCCTGCAATGTTGTGGCCCTCGGCTTGGTACCCTAGACATAATTCGGCCCTTGGGGAAAACTAATTGGGGAACCTTGCCCTACCCTGTGAATGATGCCCGCAGCGTGCAGGTGCTTGATGCCACACAGCATCTGGTACAGCAGGTAGGACAGCCTCTCATGGTCCAGCTCCATCTGAATCACCTGGCACAGGTTGGCATCCATCAGCTCCATCACTATGTATCTGGAACACACACACACACACACGCACACGCACACGCACACACACACACACACACACACACACACACACAATGCATATGAATGCACGCGCACACACTGACAGCACTTTTGTTTTAATATGTGCATATTTTCTCAAACAGAAACACAAGCAGAAGAATGTACACAGGGAGAGGCACGCATGCACACACACACACACACTCACACATGCACACGCACACACACGGAAAAACACACACACACACACACACAAACACGCACACACGCACGCACACACACACACACACACGCTCGCTGACAAAAGAGTTACTTACACATCTTGAAATTCTTCTAATGTTTTTTGTGGGGTAAATACATTTAATAGACCGATAATCTGTGGAAACACAAGACATGCATCAGAATAATTATGTCGTTATGATTTGTTCATACAATGTAATAATTAGTCATGATTAATCGTACACATTGTATGTACATAAACATACTGAATCTGTGGTGTTAGCATCTTAAAATGTTAAAGCTCACAACAAGGCGGTAGCTTGTAGATTGGCTATTTTTCGCTATTTGTCTTACAAAGAAGTACATAGGGCTGAAATACATTTGTTTTTTGTTTTTTCTAATTGAACACATTTCATAGATTGCTGCTGTCGGGCGAAAACATCTTCATCCAAAACAGTTTTTATGACTATTATTAAAAAGATATTAAAAACATTTACTTTTGTGCGACATTCTGATGATTCTTATGATGAAGTGAAAAAAATAAATAACATATCGTCGTTGTCGGGTGGAAACCTTGTATGTCCAAAACAGTTTGTTTTGTATTTATCATTTAAAAAATGATCTACACTAGTGAAAACAGCCGATCTACCAGCACACTCGCGAGGCGTTGTGTGGTTGTAGATCGGCTGTTTTCACTACTTTTGTGCGACGGCCTTGTATGATGAAGCAGGGCTTTACTTTGCGAAAGAACGTACACATGTGAAACTTGGAGATACGAGGTTTCTACCCGACAGTGACGATATATTGAAACACGGAGATACATGGTTTCTGCCCGACAGCGACGAAAAGAAATACTAGTTCTGTGTCAGCGGAGCAGTTTTACCCAACGTACATTTTTATGATTGACACATTTCATAAGTACTAGTTCTCTGTACGCCCTCTTGGCGTGGGTCTGATTCTGGAAAGGCCGACTCAGCTTCTTGATGGCGACATTTCTTTCAAGATTGTGGTCGTATGCAGAGCTGGAGAAAGAAAGGGACAGAGAATGTAGGAAATGCAGGAGTACAGTAATGGAGACCACGCCGTATGCATTTTACAGTTCCACTGCTCCACAATGGCTTCATGATGATGACATAACCATGAAACATAGAGACAATAAGATAATACTTTTGACATTTAAAAATGTCAACTCTTACGCAAGTATGGGCTGGGCGATGCCAATCAAATCTAATATCCCCATATTTTTGATTACCAAATACCTCGATATTATTGACAATATTGTGGGAGGAGTGCTTTCACGTAGATATTCATACGATGACATTTTCTGATAAATAATCCGCAGTAATGTTTCTGGTAGCAGCTCAGTGACCTTGTGGTTAAAGTGTCCGCCCTGAGACGTGGAGGTCCGGGTTTGATCCCCGGGCGGAGTCATACTAGCCTGGAACCAGACCAATCCGCCTGGGCAAAAAAAAAACTTGCCCTTGGCGAATATGGGTCTGGCCCTGCTCAATTAGCCAGTAGCTATGCCCCTCCCTTAAAAGCTTTTTTCCAATGCTAGCTTAGCAACTGGCAGCTTGCCAAGGCTGTTGCCAAGGCAAACCTTGGCAAGCAGGAAGTTATTCTAAGCTAGCATTGGACAAAAGCTTTTTGGGAGGGGCATAGCTACTGGCTGATTGTAAATCCATTTCCTCTCCCCCAAAATTTGGGGGGCCAATCAGGGACCAGCATTGGTCTGGTCTAACCAATCGTGTCCAGAGAATTTTTTTAACCCACCCCTTGGAAATGAAAATTCTGCTCGCGAGTCCAGACTAATATCCGATACGCAGTGAGGAATTAGTATGATCAACGCCAGGCTATCAAGGTCATACCACAGACTATCAAAACGGGACCCAGTGACTCCCTCCCTACTTGGCACACAGCATCAGGGCTTGGATTCAGACTATTGTAGAATCATGTCCAGGGGCTGTGCTTGAACATCAAGCTGCATCACACTACAGAAACAGCCAGGGGAGAGAGGCTCCTGACCTGTGGGCCCAGCACAGCTCCGGAACGGTTGGTTCCCAAGGCTACTCACTGCTTACATAATAATTCAGTGGAAAAGGCAAATGATATACAGCCAGAACAGATAGTAGGTAAATTCAGAAAAAGGTCATCGCTTCTACGCAGCCATTAAAAACCTGACTCACTCTCGCTCCCCAAAATGCATAACGTGACTTTTTTGCATATCAAACGGTGCAAAGCAAAATGTGTAATTGCTTAACCAATTCAGGCCTAGAATTATTGAATGCTTTAACTATTGAAAAATAGCAGATATACAAGCTCACACAGCGCAGCACCGAGTGCCGCGCAGCGAGGTTGTAGATCTGCTATTATTGGAAATGTGTGCAAATCTTTGGATATGAGTATTTTTAGAGCGAACATTTGTAACTCAAATTCTGCTTCTGGGTGGTCTCTGGAACAACATGTTTTGAGATGGGGGTCCGCGGCCAAATACATGTAATTTTGGGGGTCCTTGACATGAAAAGGTTTGAGCACCACTGACATAGAAACATAGGTTTTTCGTTTTTTTGCAAGATTTGCAAAAATGATTTATTGTGCCGCGCTGTGAGCTTGTATATCTGCAATTTTTTTAATAGTTAAAGCATAAAATAATGCGTAATAATCTGTACCCGGTTTGAATGGGTTAAAAAGTAATGCAATGAGATATTCATATTAGCATGAATCCCCCCGATGCTGTGCAGAGGCGCGGTAAACAATGTCGCATATTATTTTGGCATGGAAATGAGGACTGGAATATGGATGAGGGTGCTGCGTGCGGCTCGCTCACCAGACGATTCCCTGTGCTCCGGAGCCGATGGGCCTGAGGTTCTGGTAGCGCTTCAGCACCGTGAACGTGGAGTCCCCGACGTCGATGCTGTAGAACTCCCGTTCTCTTTTGTTCTTGTTCATGGCGGCGAGGTCTTCAATCACTGCTTTCTGCGCATCCAAAAATGTCTGTCTCTGCGTGGGGGACAAGGGACGAAGATGGACACACGCACACACACGCATGCACACACGCACACACACACACACACACACACACACACAGATCCTTTTTTAATATTATGACTCGTGCTGCACATTTTCATACGGCAGTCAAGAAAAAGTGAAACATTAACGACTAATCACGCTCTTATCAAACTCGCGTCCCGGGAATCCCGGTCAAATGACGAGGCATCCCTTGTAGGGATGGGACGATACGCGATATTATCGTTTATCGTGATGAAAAACACTCACGCTAATCGTATCGTGGAGATTACATTTATCGTGATATCGTCATGCATTTGATCAATTCACCTTTCATTTGCCGAGCTGCATGATATCCGGTACCATTTAAACCCTCTATAATTGGTAAAACTTACGGTACTTATAATATATGTACTTGATACAGTTTTTTTTTCACTCTCTAACAAATCTCTTTGCCAAAAAATTGCCGATCTACAAGCTCACAACGCGTCGCGTTTTGTAGATCTGCTATTTTTTGGCAAATGTTCTGCCCCAGGATAATGGATTTTGATTAGCGCGATAATATCGTAAATCGCGATTTCTTTTGTCACAATAATCGTGATATGAAATGTTCATATCGTCCCATCCCTACTCCCTTGGTGATTCCCATGCCATACTGGTCCTGAGAACGTGTTTAAAACGAGGGGGTTAAGAAGAGACTGCTGCTGAAATTCACACTTCAGGCGAGCGCTGCAGAACAGATCCCCCCCACGGCCGCGACCAACTCAGCAAACCAGCCATGGGATGGAAGATTTGATATCGTCTCCATCGGGTGGAAAGAAACCTCACTTGTCCCAAACCGTCACTTTTCAGGATTCATATTCAAAAGCAGCCAATTCGAGCGTGCAGATCTGCTACCTTTGGCGCTTTTGTGTGACGCTGTAGTGTGACTTAATGTGTAATGGTCTTAATGTACAGAAGAAAACAAACAACGAATTTGAATAGGATGGAGATACAAGGTTTCTGCGCGACAGCAACGCTATCATCATCAGCGGGGCCGGGCGCCCGCTGATCTCTACTAGTCCATCATATGAAACACGAGGCTCACATTGGAAACCAAAAGCCCTGCTGGTGAAGTCTCCTATAGCCCCGTGTGCCTGACTGACTGACTGACTGACCGCTTGCTAGAGTTTTCTGGACCTCGGCCCAGAGTCCAGGCCCTGTTCCCGCAGGCAGGACTTCCACACAGGCACATGTGTAAGTGGGTCAAAGTTACACCGGGAGGGAGGGAGGGCAGGGGTTCCAGATAAGAACACCAAGCAAGAGATGCTCATTTCGATTGAATGACCGGTAGATCGGCTATTTCTTTTGTCACGCGACATTGGCTCACGCAATGAAGTGTGAATAAGTATTGACGCCGACGATATTACGCTTTCCTATGCCGGTGGTTTTCATGCCAAGGACCTCCAAATTGACATGTGTTTGGACCCTCAGAAGGGAAGATTTATGTTAAAGATTTTATCAAAATTATTCAAAGGTTTCCAATAGCAGATGTACAAGCACACACACACACACTTTGAGAACCAATGATCAATAAGCTGCAAGCTTGTAGATCGTCTTTTTTTCGTCACGCGACATTGCCTCGCAACTAAGAGTGAATAAGTATTGACACTGGCGATTTTTACGTTTTCTATGCATTATGCACAATTACCCGGCTATTACATTTGCTATATTCAATGGTAATGTTTCTCGCTACACTGTTTTAACAGCCCACTACACACTTTCCATATGACCGGCCCTTAAAGAATTAAACAAATGACTACGGTCGTCTCATCTTCGCCGCCTTCCCCTTTCAGGAAGCCAAACAAAGCTTTATGTAAGCAACCATATAATAATCGCGACTCGCCATCATCTATCTCTCTGTCTCGCTTACCAAACACAGTCCATATGAGGAACGGAATGACTTGCCACAGTGAAGCGTGTCAGCGTTCCCCTTCTGCTCCTCCGACGTCAAAATAGACACACTACACCACACTAGGGGTGAATCTTTTTCCTGCCAAGGACCCCCAAATTGATATATATTTGGCCCATCTGAAAATGCTTTGTGCAGGGACCCCCAGAAGAAAAGATTTGTTAAAAAAAAAAACATAATCTTCCCAAAAGCTCGGAAATAGCAGAAGTGACATACTGTGAGCTTACATCTGCTATTTTTGAATAGCCAACATATAAACGGGTAAAGTAGTTAAAATGATTGAGATGCTCTTAACTACTTTTGCCGAACCCCACTTTGAGAACCACCGCACTACACTACACTATAAGTGGACACACGTTACGGATCATAACGCATTAAGTGTAGACGCTGTCATTTATATCAGAGGTTCACAACCTTTTCAGGCCGCGACCCCCAAAATAATCATATTTTCGCCTCTAATATTTGGCAATTTGGCCAATGTTTAATTTGTCATTTTAGAGGTATTAAAAAGCCCTTAAATTGTCACTTTAGAAATGTGCAGATACCCTCTATACACTTAAACTTCATGTTGGTTTGTTTACTGTTGAGAGAGAAAACAATGTTGCACATTAAGTTAATCATCTGGGGACCCTCCAAAATAATTTGTGGAACCCCCTGTGGGTCCTGACCCACAGGTTGAGAACCACTGGTTTAGATCACTGTGTTAGCATGGTGGTCAGGAGGGGGGTCTCGCAATGTCAACATGAGGGCCACCCCCTCTTCTTTGATACCTATAGGTGAACCCATCCCAGTAATTATGGGTGCGTTCGGATATACGCACCGGGGGTGTGCTCAGTGTAGTGACTGCAGTGGGCGGTGACGTTGTAGAGTGCACTCAGTGTGGCTTATTTATACGAACGACCAGCTAAGGGGCAGCGGTGCGCTTTTTAACTCTAAAGGAAAACCTTCTGAAAAGAAGCAGTTGCTGACATAACATTACTATTAAAAGGTGATTATGCTGTTAGTTTACACATTGATGTGTGTGTAATAAAGCCCAAAGGACCAATCGGCAAATGGTGCATTTTGACGAAAATCATGAAAATCAGCCAATCAAAACACAGCATTGACGCAGCACACCGTCAAACCCAAACTTCTGAGTAGGGTTGGTTAATGCGCGCACTCAGCACACCCGGTGCGCAGCGCACTGGATTTTCGAACGACAATGCACCAAGTGCACCGAATAAACGAACGACGAGATGACACACCAGTGCGCTGAGTGAGCATTTTCGAACGCACCCTATATCAATCTCTGTTTCTATTCAGTCATAATGGTGGGCAGTCGGGCGGGAACCTTGTATGTCCAAAACTGTTCATACTCTTCAGGAAATTGAGAAAATAAGCCTGTGTTCTGCATCAATCTAATGTAGTTATCATTTAGTCACAAGTGCCTGCTAATAGTATTGGTTAAATATTCCTAAAAACCCACAGGCTTTCGCTTCATAAAAAAGAAGAAACAGTTAGGAGATATGAGGTTTCTAACCCAACAGCGACAATAGGCTATATATTCATAATACTCCATGGTTATATAACAACTAGTTGGTGTGCTCGGTGCATAATATTAGGCGGGTGCAACAGCATCAAAACGTTCTGTATGAAAAGACGTGGAACACTCTGAGTAGTGATGCCGATAAAGTGTGGTGCGCACCCTGCCTCATGGATTTACAGGGGGATGCAGTAAACAAGCCATCACCAAACACGGTCTGTTAAAGCAGTGGGGGTCCAGGGACCACCAGTGGTCCTTGAGGGGGTTCCAGGTGGTCCCCAGCTAAATGATGGAGAGTTGGTAGCCAAATGGACCCTTATAGATCTTTAACTCTTGAGAGCATAAAATGAAACCCTTACGGGTCCATTTGGTTTAATGTCAAGTCAAATGCCTTCAGGAGTAAAATTATTGTTAAACATCTGCATTACTAAATTAAGAAGTCACTCTACAAAATTAGAGAATGTAGAAGATTTGATCAACGTTTGCCTGTTTTCTCACCTACCGCCTCAATACAGCATGGAAATGTGAAAACAACACAATATTCAAAGTTTTGGGTCTGAGAGGCTAAATCTCATCAGAAGGTGGTCCGTGGCTCAAAAGCCGAACAAATAATGGTCCTTGACATGAAAAGGGTTGAAAACCACAGTGTTAAAGCTTTCCTGTTAGGGATGGGACCATAAGCGATATTATCATTTATTGTGATAAAAAACACTCATGATAATCGTATCGTGAAGATTTAATTTATCGCACTGGGATCAATTGACCTTTTATTTGCTGAGCTGCACATCCGGTACCACTTAAACCCTCTATAATTGGTAAAAGGTACTTATTAATATACTACTACTTGATCAAGTTGATACTGTCTTTTTTTCACTCTATCAAATGTCTTTGCCAAAAAATAGCCGATCTACAAGCTCACGGCGCGTTGTGAGCTTGTAGTTTGGCTATTTTTTGGGCAAATGTTCCACCCCAGGATAATGGATGTTGATTATCGCAATATCTTAAATCATGATTTTCTTTTGTCACAATAATCGTGATATGACATTTTCATAACATCCCATCCCTATTCAGAAGGGGGGCAGAAAGAACAACAACCAGATCTAGATCAGTGGTTCTCAACCTCTCCGTGACCCTAAAGAAAGGCTGCCGTGTTAAGTGGTCAGATGGGTGGGCCGCGTGCATTCTCTTTCCCAGAGCATGTTTATCTGAACCGCTTTTAAACCTAATATACCGTTGTTGAGCGGAGTCCCTCAGGGCTCTATATACTACGTGTCTTTTTCTGTTTTCACTCTTATATCTTCGCTGAAAACAGAGCCTTGTTGTGACCGAAGGTCGCAGTTTGGTATGTGAGACGGCACAAGCTTACTCTGTCGGTCAGTCTGTCTGTCTGTCTTGACATCACGCTTTGACATCACTGTGTCACTGTGATGTCATGGGAATCACTCTAACAGAATGACTTTTATACCCATATATGGAGATCCCTGATGTCTTCAATATTAAGCCCATATCTAACAGGACTTCATATGGGAATGCCCATATATGGAGGAAGACAGCCCATATCTGTGTGGCTCGTTCAGACAGGGATCTCCATGTATGGGCATAAAAGGGATTCTACGTATGATGTCAGATGTGATAGAAATAAATAGCTGAGTAAGCATGTTTGGGGTCTCACAGCATATCTCCATATACAATACATGGATCTCCATATATGGGTACCAGGGGTCTCCATGTATGGTTAACTGGTCCGATATACATCACTGGCCAAGACATGGCGCAACCTCGCCCTAAAGGATCTCCATGTAAGGGCATAAAAGGGATTGTATGTATGATGTCAGATGTGATAGAAGTCATAGGATTTTCACATAACGAATAAATGAGTAAGCATGTTTGGGGTCCCACAGCATATCTCCATACACAGTACATGGATCAGCATATATGGGTACCAGGGGTCTCCATATATGGGTAACTGGTCCGATATACATCACTGGTCAAGACATGAGGCTTCTTACTAGTTGTAAGCACTGTAGATCTGCTATATTTTCCGCAAGAGTTTTTCCACCTCGGAATACAGGGGTTTAAGCAGTTTGGATCAGCTGGCATAGTATGTGTTCAGCTCCTATTATTATCTGTATCACAATGAAAACTCCTTTTCCAAGGTTTCAAAGGAAAAAGAAATACCAAAGACTTACAAATGTTACAATCTTTTTTTGTTTGTTTGTTCAATTATTTGGGGTTGAGAACCACTGATCTAGGAGAAATCTAGACGCCTGGTCTACGTGTTTTAAATCACAATATATTTCCCCTTTAAGGCCTGTCCATAGTATCTCCGAACACGACTTTCCGCCGTGCAAATTTCCGAACTCGAATTCGATGTAATGCTTTCAGAAGTCTGGAGTGATGTCATTTTACCCTTTACTCTCAGCATTAGAAGTAATATAGTGTTGACCTAACAGTCCTACTGTGTTATAATACAGCATTAGTAGTACTAGTGTTGACCTATAGTCCTACTGTGTTATAGTAAAGCATCAGTACCTTGTAATAGTGTTGACCTTTTAATAGTCCTGTGTTATAGTACAGCATCAGTAAGTAGTACTAGTGTTGACCTGTCT